>NC_065506.1:30279464-30548669 GCF_006386435.1 Epinephelus moara
ATCTAACAGCTGATTGGTTTAGACGTCGACTCAACAAGATGACGTTTTAGATAAACTACTCATTTTTGTTGAATTCTAGAGATTAAGATTGTATTTGTCTGATCTGAAGGTTTATTCTGTGAACAGAAAACATGTTGTGTGACTGATGGTAAAAACAAACTGATATATGGGTCTGATCACTTTTTTAATGAACTGACATCATTCCAGACAGGATGTAAGTGTGTCTGTGACTTCCTGCACGGACTGAAGGCTGCTGGAAACTGTCCGCCCCCCGCTGCGGCCGCCTGCTCTCGTCTACTTTTCAGGCGAGGCGCAGTTCATCTCGAACGAGCCTAATGTTTACTGCTGCGCAATGTGTAGGAGAACAACCTACACTACTAAAACAACTAAGTGAGAAGAAAAAGACAGCATGACCAAAAGACCTTTTTTATATGATGCCTCAATGCCACCAAGTCCCCAAAGTGGTTCCCTCCCACCTTCGTTATTTCTCCTGTGACTTTAAGTTTTTCCTGTCAGCGTGAGTGTCACAGTTGTTCATAGAGCCCCCCTGGAACTTTCTGAAATCAAAACCTCTTGGATTGTTCCAAATAAACATTGATGGTGACTCGCTTTGCTCTTCAAAAAAGATCAAACAGCTGCTCTTACTCACACCTGTTCTCCCAGGGTGACACTGACGCACATACTGCTCTGTGCAATAACTATTGAAACGACATCTCACTCGTTCAGCAGCTCAAATGTGGAGGCATACGACAGACAAAAAAAAGAAAAAAAAAAAGAAAACAATCAGTGAGGACAAACAATGTAATCTCGGCTTTATGCACAAATGTGTCAGGTGTGTGTGCATATTTGTGAGCAGGGAAACGGGGGAAAAGGGGGGAAAATAAAGCAGCATGGAAGGAGAGAGGGAGAGAGAAGGGTTAGTGTGTGAAATACTGTTTGTTTTAGCCACATTCTGTTGCAGCCACCTTCAGCTCTGTCTTTGTCTCAGCTCTCTCAAAGGAAGGTGCAGAAGAAAAGCACCCAAAACAGAGGCAGGAGAGAGGATGATGACTGAGGTCACAGTCCACGTAATTTTCTGAGACAAATATGTCCCACTGGGAGACAGCCTTAATAACTCCACTCGTGTTTTATTTCCCTCGCAGCCTCCAGAATGCTGCGGGGAATTAATCAGGATAGTGTCTAGCTACCTGCCACCACGCTGGCCAGCTGCTGTGTCCGGGTGATGGGGTTGACACGGCGTGCCTCCACAATGGCTGAAGCTATTTTCCTGGCGTGTCTTTCTTCCCCATATGCAGTGAGGATGGATGCAAGAGCCTGTTGATCTAAGGTATTCACAACGTCAGCAGCGCAGGGCATGTCGGGGTACCTACGCACAAAGAGAAGCCCAATTAAGCTGCTTGACGTCACGTCCTTGCTGACAGTGGCGAATCCTGACAACTCTGAGCTACAGCTGAAAAGCTTTACAGCTGACAGTTATGAATAGAATGATTGTGAGGGGATGAAAAGAGAAATGCAGCTTGTGCAATAGCTTATAATGGGGTTATCTTAGCTGGTAGCTTTGCACATTATACTGACCTTGTAAAGTGATTCATATATATTTATGAATTCAGTCAAGAAGCTATAAATTGCAATGCATATACGCCTATACATACCTATCTATCCATCCATCATCTATCTATCCATCCAGCCATCTTATATATTGCTCATATAAACATGCATCGCATACACATGCATATACATAAACACATGCATGCACAGAGAGATTTAGGATGATGCTGCCATGATTCAAATATAATGAAAATTAGCCACATGCTTTTTGTTCTCTTTTTATTGCTGCAAAAATAATATTCACATTAAATTGTGGAAGCACTTTTGCATTTTTGTACACTTATTACCAAGATTAAAATGCAACTTAAAAGGTAAAGCTCGACTGATACAGGATTTTTGAGGCAAACACCTACAGCGATAATTCAGTTTAAAGGTCCAGTGTGTAGGATTTAGGGGCATCTATTGGCAGAAATGAAGTGTTTAATATTCATAACTGCTTTTTTCCCGGTACATAATACCTTAAAAATAAAAATTGTTGTGTTTTTGTGACCTTGGAATGAGCCGTTTATATCTACATACTGTGACGGCCCTTTACTACAGGTTCCCGTGTCCTGGTAGTGCTGTTTTCTGATTGTGTTTTGCAGGTACTAAATGAAGGTGTCGTTAGCTGGACGAGCTCCACCTGAGCCCAGTGTGCTCCGCCCTTAACGACCTCCATTCTTTCGCAGTCCCTCTCTCTTCCCTCGCAGGCGCAGCTGCTGTTCTTTTGGTTACTACAGACGTTTCCACACACCCATACACACCTACATTTCACATTAATTCTGTTCTTTATGATACTTTATATAAATAAACATGTTTTAACTCTTTTGTAAACATGCCTTTGAGCCGGGTTGTAACAAGTGGGTCCTCTTCTAAAGAGTCCACCATGTTGTTTCTACAGTAGCCCAGAATGGACAAACCAAACACTGCGTCTAGATAGGGCCATTTGCATTTTACTGTTGGCTATTGTAGTTCTCTTAATGCTTGGCACAGAGGAGTTTGTTATTTCAGTTCTGCAGCCACACCGCAAAATGCCACTAAATCCTACACACTAGACCTTTAAAAAAATCTGTTACTAATATATCAGCCGAAATGTATTCATCTAAATACACACAGAGCAAAAACTTTTTGATGAGGATCCATTAAACGAAATCAAAGCAGGACATTTTACAGTTGAAAAATAAACTTGCCAGTGCACTCTGGCGGACAAAGTTTTAACTTTATATATCTACACCATTTCTTTTTATATATGGACCAGTATATACACCAATATGGATGGATGGATGGATGGATGGATGGATATAAACATACATATACATACATACAAATTTGCAGCATTTGTAGCATTGTATTATCATTTTTGTGGTCATACATCCTCTGTCATTAATTCAATTTCTCATTAGCATTTTAAAGGAACACTTCATCTGTGTTTCCCCGAATTTGTGAGGAAAACTTTGTTTTTCTTGCATGTCTGCACAGTGAATGAAGAATCCAAAAAACGAGCTGGTAGGCGGGATTTCAATGTAGTGCAGAGCAGAGTTCAAACACACATGCTTCTTCTTATGGAAACAGCAGGATGGTGATGGATAACTCTCTCAAGCAACATTTTACAAAAGCTTCACAAGAACAACACTTCCTTGTTCCTGACTCACATGTCACTGAGCGAACCAATCAGAGGCTACGAGGGCTTAAGCTGGCTAAATGTAAGGAAAACCATAGACGTAGATTCTGCATATTATTCTAACTGTTTTAATGTCACTGATGAGAGTATTCAAACATGTAAATAATTCACTGTGTAGACATAGATATGTAAATAGTTCACAGCGTAGCTCACCAATAACTCAAATATATAAACTTCACCTCTGAACATTACAGCACTAAGGTTAACATTAAAAAAAACAAAAATACTAAAAAAAAAATAAAAATAAAAATTTACTTATTTAACAAATCAGTCACAGAATTTTTCACTTATTGAATTTTTATAAACAAATTTAGGGGACAAAAAATTGCTGCACTTCAACGCCACTGCTCCAGTGAGTTCTGAAGCAATTTCAAGGCACCAGTAATTCTAAATATCCAGCACTTCCCAACATTATTTATAAGGAAAATTTTGCTTTTTTTAATGTCCAGTTTTGTTAACACAGCACAATTAATGAAACAGCAACCCACCAGTCAGTCACACCTACTGCATGTTGCAAATTTCTTACCTCTCTCCATCCATTCTCATATCCAAAGGCCCATCCTTGCTGAGGGCGAAGCCTCTCTCCGCCTGATCCATCTGCATGGAGGAGCAGCCAGCATCCAACAGGACAGCATCAATGCTGCCTGGCTTAATGTTCATGTTGGACAGCAGGGCGTCGAGCTCGCTGAATCGGCCAAGCAATGGTTTCACACGGCCACTGGAGAAACAATTAGGCAAAGGAATAACGCAATTTGATATTTGTGTGTCAATTCATATGGCTGCTGTCAAAACACTGTTGTTACATGATGGATTTGGAAAATAAATGCTGAATTATTTCAGTGATGTTGAGTATTTTAAAGGTTCAGTGAATTCAGCCCACTGGCAACATTTGGGAGGTTGTATTAAACTAATGATAACATGAGAAGACGGGGAAAATACTACACTTCATTGTGATGTCTGTGTGACTACGAGCTAGATGCCTTTATCTTTATGTTTTTAGTTCAGCAGTTTATCAGTTGAATAAAACACAATTTAATACAATAAAATATCAAAACAGTTTCAAAGGCATGTCAATGATTACAATTTTGACTCTGGAGTAGAAAACGCCTTTATAAATGTTTAAATTGTGGAGAGGAGAAAGTATTTCTAGTATTCAGTTCCATATCTTACAAAAAAAAAAAAGAGATCTTAAGCCCAAACATGAGCTGAGTTCCTGAGTGATTTCTCTGGTAACAAGCTCAAATCTTACAGAATTAGTCCTTGACAAAATAATGCAATGTGGGAGGAAAAAGGGAGTTATGTAGTTGATAATAAAAAGTGGCTTCCTTTCAGTGATAATACAGGAAGATGGTTCCACAACTGGCTCAGTGAGTTCTGTAATAGGAAGAGAACACGTTGGCAACTTCATGACTGCAAGATAATAAAGATGATTACGATGCTTTTCCATATTTTCTGTCCTACATTTAATATTGGAATGATTGGTGTTTATACTGAACATCTGCAAAGTTTCAAGTAATGAGGTAAAAACACATTCTCACTCTGATCTCGTCACATATCGACGTTTGGCCATGGAACTTTCACGTCCAGATACGACACGAGAGGTACCCTGAGTGCGTTGGTTGTTGACGTTCTGGGACACTGTGTCAAGTTCTGCCTGTTACATGCATCGTCTTCTTTCAAAATACACTTCCGTTTTCACAGGAAATTTACCTTTTACATACAGTCTATTTCAAAATAAAAGCACTACGTCAGTACAACAGCCTGAATTGACGATTTTTTTTCCTTCCACCCACCCTACTCGGACTTTTGCCGCCTTAACTTTCATTCTTGTCCCGCTGCATTTGCTCTGACGCCGCCAAGCCCCACTAAACTATAACGGCAATCAGCAGTGTATTATGCTGATATTAAAGGACGGCTTTTTTCGGCAGTGTCTGATGCCGCAAGTCACTGCCAAAGCACCAGATTTCGACGACTTTGGAGTTGGGTAAACCTATGTAAAAAATTAGCAAAGACCTCACGTTTCAGACCGTTCTGAATACTCTGTTTACATTTACATTTCATGTCTTTAACTAAATGTGTACTGAAACTTTTTTGTACATTTCTGCTATTTACTAACAATGGATGTCGGACATCATGTGAACCATGTTCTGTTCGACACTAAATAAAGTTAGAGGGGTAAAAAAAGAGAAAACCTTGCGGGTACTGGACGTCAACATGGCATAAGAAAGATGTTGGACAGATGTTGAAGGTTGTTTGGAATAAACATCGAGTTGGCAAAATTTGTAATGTTGGGGCGTTGGTAGTGTAGTGGATAGTGCCGTCGCCCCATGTACAGAGGCATTGCCTCGCTGCAGCGGTCACGGGTTCGAGTCCTGCTTGCAACCATTTGCTGCGTGTCAGTCCCGACTCTCTCTCTCTGTCTCCCCATTTCACACACTGTCCTATCCATTAAAGGCAAAAGCCCACAAAAATAATCTTTAAAAATAAATAAATAAATAAATTGTAATGTTCACATGTTCACTGACATTAGAATTTCAGAATGTGTGGACAATAACATTATGACATTTTGTACTCGTTGGGTTTTGGTCTCCAGACCTGATGCTATATCAAGATCACGCTGGCACGAGATGACTGAAAGATGTTAGATTCTGGTTACTTAACAACACAACTTAAAACAGACAAAGTGTCAGCTGTCCATAGTATTCTACATCAAATTGATAATGGCTTCTCATAGAAAATTAATGGAAGCTGGCGGCTTCACCAAGCATGCCACATTCTGTGTTTCTACACCCGGTTACACACAACTGCTACTGAATGGGAAAGCAAAGTCCCCTCTTCAGTTAATGGGAAATATTGACACTTTTCCATGTTTCACAACATCATACACACATTGTGAAGAAGAAACACGTGCCCTCAACATCCGGAAAGTCAAGGTTATGTTAAGCCAGAGATGGGACCAAGTCACACATGTGCAAGTCTCAAGTAAGTCTCAAGTAATTTTTTCTTGGGCAAGTCAAGTCACAGGTTATGTCAAGTCAAGTCAAGTCAAGTCAAGTCCTGTAATAGGTCAAGTCCAAGTCAAGTCACCTTATTATTGTAATTTTACCTGCAGAATCTGATCTTAATAAAGTGAAAAGACAAGATATAAGTAACTGTCAGTAAACATTGACTTCATCGCTGCAATGTTTACTTTGCAGGGACGACCCCCATGCGTGCGCGCGCACACACACACACACACACACACACACACACACACACACACACACACACTAACCAAGGCAGCGGCCAAAATCACCCATTTAGCTCATTTAACCCTGTGTTGCTCGTTCATAAAACGTACAGCCGGTCTTGTGATGAACCGGTCGGAATGTTCGCTCACGTTTTCTGGGGTTAATGTTAGCAAATAAATTAAAAAACAAGTTCCACCAAACCGACCCACCCCCGTATCGTATCAAGCTAACGTTAGCTAACTACCGACTAACCAGATAATATTAGCTAATTGACAAGCACTTACTGGGCAGAATGGCTCTTCAAATGACGAACAAAGTTTGAAGTTGTCGCCTGGCTGTCCGAGATGTTTATGCCGCATGTCTTGCACTGTGCTGTTCGTCTTTTGCCGTAATAATGGTAATTCCGAAAGCCGAAGACGATGACTCTCGGTACCCCTCCCGCTGACATGTTGATGCCTATCTGATATAAGAGGGCCTGTTTCTCCAATAAACACGTAAGGTACGTAGAGAGGGCATGACTGATTGACAGGGTAGTGATCCAATCATGACAACGCCATTCTCAGCCTGCGCTCCTACCGGGTAATCGACATTATTTTTTAAATTAATTTATTAATTTTATATTCTAACCGAAAACATGATGTGAATAACACTCAAGTCATTCAAGTCATCGTGTCTCAAGTCAAGTCAAGTCCTGAGTCTTTAACTTCCAAGTCCGAGTCAAGTCTCAAGTCTTTTATTTTTTGTCAAGTCAAGTCACAAGTCATCAAAACAGCGACACGAGTCAACTCGAGTCCAAGTCACAATGACTCGAGTCCCCATCTCTGTGTTAAGCAGGTCATGTGGAGACCACTTCAGGTTCACGATTCAAATTTAACCCACTATGACTCGAGAAGCTTTCCAGTCAACCTTTTAAAACTGAATCAGGTGTTTCCTTGGAAGCCCACTAACTGTGGCAGCTAATCTATTGAGATCCTTCCCTTCCACTGATAGAGCAAGACCCTGTGTACACAGTCACTTCCTCATGCACGAGTGGTGAGATCCTCCAGCCACATTCATGCATTTTTCATGTGACCTTTTAACATTGTGTGAACAAAGATGATGGCAGAGCAGAGCAACAGGAGCTAGCATCTATACATTAGGAGCAAAAAGGGTTTCTGCAGCCTTCTTCAACCAGTCGTTTCTAGTGAATTATTACTCATGAAATAAAAGCAACTGCTATTGGTATATCACATCACTCATGCACTCATTTAATGGCATGCATTTCCAGTTTGCCAACAGGTAAATAAGCATCTTCCCATTGTGTAGCCATTCATCATGACACGAGTGTCGTGGTCCTGTTTACGTTCCATCGACTGGTGGACACAAGTTTAAATGAATGAAAGAGTGGGGAAACATTAGCATAGAGTTGAATAAAACTGCAGTGTGCAGCATGTCCACCTCCCCAAGACCAATTTGTGAGGTTCTCTAGGACTGGCCCTGAAAGTCGAAGATTGAAATCCTAAGTCAGAGATCACTCGGTTGACTAAGATTCAAGTCAAGTTGAGCAGTTTTGTTTGTCAGTCAGTGTGCAGTGCACTTCTGGGGACATTTCAGCCCCCAGATTTAGCTGCAAAGTGAGCGTTCCTCATTTTCACTATGCTCTCTGCTGCAGGCAGCTGCAGACCCACACCCAGGATGAGTCTTAGTGAGACAGAGGCAGCTGCCCGGAAGAAAAGAGGCTTTGCTCGGTCAGTCTCCAAGATAACATTATCCTCTCTCTTCTGCTTAGATGAGGGGATTTTACATCTCACATCGATAAAAACTTTCTGACTCTCTGACTTTAGTTTGATATCTAGTGTCGGAAAAAAAGTGTTGCACATTTCTGATCTGTCTTTAGCCTAGCTAGCACGCATTAGCTCAGAGGGCTTACTTGGCTCATGAATGTGTAGTTGAATATTCATATTGAACAATCAAATCTGTTTCGACTGACACTTCTGAATCGGCTACAGCCCTAATATTCTCTTTCGCTCAGAATAACACGGCAAGTTCAGCTTATGTCAGGGTAGCAGTTCGCTTTATCGTACAAAAGAAAATTTATAGCTATAACCTGAAAGCCACACTTGGGTAAAAGTACAGATTTCTTACCAGAAAATGACTCTGGTAGAAGTTAAAATCACCTATTAGAATATGACTTGAGTAAAAGTCCTAAAGTATCTGATATGTACTGTACTTAAGTATCAAAGACTTGCCATAGTATGAACAGTGGTTACATGAGCCTCAAAACCAGCAACAACTTAGCCGTGAGCAAGAGTGACTGTCTGCTATTGACCAATCAACAGACTGCAGTGTTCACAGCTCCACGCAACTACAAGGCTGCAGTCAGAAGCCATGTAAAGGTATCAACTGCTATTAACTTCCAATTCGTAATTGCTCTATTGTTCCTCTATAGTGTCATTTAATTGAGTTTAGTTTATGTGTAGAAAAGCAGCACCAAAGACTGACTTTAATCATTGCTTCAAGCACTGTAGCGATACCAAGTAGAAGCATCTGTATCTTAAAAGATATTGATTAAAAAAAAGGTATCGATAGCCTTCACTTAGCAGACATTTTATTCAACTTGCCCCTTTTATGAACACAACAACTCCACCCTTCTCAAGACTTACTAGGGGCATGCAAGGGAGAAAAACAAATTGGCAGGTCCTCTATTTCAAAACCCACTGAAGACAAAATGGCAAGGGAGCATCTCACCCACGCTGCCAGGGCCTTCCTTTGCTTTGCTGTTGTTATTCACTATCCTGCACAGTGATTGATTTGTTGAAAAATCTATAGCAAAGGCTTTGTTGTTCTCTCCCATCACCTGCGCAATCCCTTTCTGTTACTGCCTCCTCAGTAGCACTCTAGCCACCTTCTTCAATTTCTAAATTTTTTTTGGTTATTCAAAATATGAACTGTTTTTTTGGTGAGAGTTTACAAAGTTTTTGTCTCATTGGTTTTAGAACAAGTCAGCCATTTTTACTGTGGATGATGATTATGTTGCCTTAAGACTAGTCCCTAACTCTGTCTGTTAGCTTGTTAATGTTGAAAATGCTTCTCTAGACCAGTGGTTCCCAACTGGTGGGTCACGGTGACCCACGCATTTTTAGGATTCGGAAGGTGCGTGTATTGGCCCCCTTACAGCTTGCAATAAAATGTGTCTTGTATCGAAACATGATTTACTGATTACATTTACACCTGGTATGAACATGTGCTGATGTCAGTGTTGTAAGACTGACTTACAGCTGAACAGTTTTAGCTGTTCTCCACCATTTGCTGACACTGCTTCATATATGTCTCAGTTGCAATATGACTTGCCAAGTTATGCTTGTATACTTTGATCGGACCAAATGCAGTTGCTTGGGCCTTGTCTTGATTCTGGCCCCCGATAACAGATAACAAAAATAAATGTTTGTTATTTAACAATTACAATTAATTAATAATTAAAATTAATCAAAATAAAGATTACATAGGGTACACATCGTGATATTGCCTATATTTTCAGACCCAATATTGGTGTAAAAAAAAAAAAAGTTTTCTTTGTTTTGTGTGTCAGAGCCTGTCAGAAAGATTTACAAGGCAACAGCGAGGTGCACAAGGAAGAAACAGGCCGACTTGACTGTACAGACATTGATGGACAGGAATAATACGTGGGAGATTCCTCAAAAGCAAAAGGAACAGATGAGAAAGAGACCACCGTGTGTCCTGTGGCTCCAGCTTCAGGTAAGGGAGAGCAGCTGCTGCCTCGCTGGTTTGGAAGAACTGTCTTGAGCGATTACGTATTTCTGTCCACGTAGTTGTTGTATGTGGACTGAAGCACAACTGCATTTAAATTCAAGCTCAAAGTGGTCACAATGCATTCCTTACCAACAGTGGAGGTGGTTTGGCCAATCAAATCCCAATCCTAATCCTAATAATTATATGAGCTAGCAGCTAACAATTATCCACTTGCAGTGAACGAGTGGCTCTGGTGTAGGGCTGCACCATATGCAAAGAAATATCATACTGCAATTATTTTTGACGGATATTGTGATTGTGATATGAGTTGCAATTTTAGAGGGAATGGTAATTTTTGCATTTAATTTTCACTGAAAAAAACATAAAAATGATGATGATGGGATTTCTTTGCTGGGGTCCTTATCAAACAAGCAGGTTCCCTTACATCTGGAGAATGATTTGTGCGTTGAGAGACATCTCTGTAGCACCACAAAGCTTTATTTGTGACGGTATATTATGACACATTTTACTTTTCTCAATACTGCACTTGACCATATTGCAATTTTATTAGTACTCTGATTACTTGTGCAGCCCGACTGTGGTGTCTGAAGATGTCAGCAGAGGTAAAGCAGAGAGGGGAGGGCAGTGCTCGCTGGTGAAGCCATGAGCTTTCCAATGAGTCTTACACAAGTTAGGGCTGTATTAACGATTGTTGAATTCCTGGTTTTATTACGGCTGGGGAGTAGAAAGAATGTGAGTCGGACTATAGCTGGTCCATGAAGAGCACATTCTCTGTTTAACTGCAGACACATTTTTGTGGTGCTATCAGCGCCAGCCAGCATACTGACTGGCAAAGGAGGGTTAAGAGCAGTGAGTTAGGCAAGAGTGTAGCTTCAGACTGAGCCGGACCTCACAGCTTTATTGGTAGGCAGTTATGGGAGGAGCTTTTGTTGCTAATGAAGCTGTGTTTTTAACCCTGCCCAGTTAATGTACATGAATGGAGAACTGTGAAAATGAGCAGACTGATGTAACCAACATTCTTATACATAACAGACCTTTGCCTTTTTATTGTATTTGCATAAATCATTTTACACACAAATAACATTTTGAACCCTTGTAATAGCTAGCTATTATCCAATACTGAAAGCTCCATCATGCAAATCAAAGGCTTGTAATCATGAAGTGTTTTAAACAAATGACTTCTACTTTTTAATTATTGGAAATTAAAATTCTGTAGTCTGTGTGTCCGCCCACACGCAGGTGATGAACATACCTTCCACTAGATACTGCGACTTCTTCACCAACACGTTTTTGTAAGCCACTGAAGGATTTAAAAATATGCAAAACAGTTACATAACATTTCTAAATTATTAACTTCTTTATGTGGCTTAGACACAGAGTTGGAGATATAAATGCCTTATGTAAGGTCTTATATTATTAAAGAGGACAAGTTTCAGTGGTGTATGTGCTGAGGTCCAAGTGTGGGCTCATAATTGCTTAAGAGATCTGAGCTATTTATAGTTGTATCACCCCACAACATTGACATCATGCAATTTTTTTGTTATTCTGGCATCTCACTGGACCACCCTAAGAGTGAATATGATTTTCCCAAAACTCACACAGAGACAGTCCAGAGCTTTGCAGATGGAATCACGGGACATGTGAAATGAAAGTGACAAAGATAAAGAGCCAGTGCTGGTGATACCAGTGGAAGTCAATGGTGAAAAGAACCACCACAAAAAAATGTTGGTATATTCCCATTAGCACTGTAGCATCGTCTTCCAGTGACCAAACCAGGTACCACATAAAACTAGAAGCTACGAGTTTAAATGAAGACATTAAAATTCCCAGCTTTTTAAGAAGTTAGCTAACTCTCAAGGTGTGTTCATTCACAAAGTGACATGAATTTCGGCACACATTTGAACATTGGACAGTTTGCAGTCCTTGTTGATTTTTCCCCAAACAGCTAATATGCTATGACTGTACATATTTTCGGTTTTTAGCTCTACACATTCTTACTCACAAATCATCAAATACCAACGCTTGGTCAGTGGCCCTACACGTCAGACTATGGCACTCTAGATACCCTTCCTTCGTCAATTTTGGACACAAAGGGACAGTGTGTCAATTTCCACTCATTACATGCACTTTGTCTTTTCAAAATAAACTTCCATGTTTCACAGGAAAAGCACATCATCTCATGACCATCTCCTTTCAAATAATCTTAGAACGCAGGTAAAAAATATTCGTTTTTACATTTACTTCCTCAGGTTTAGCCAAGAAAATCATGTGGTTAGGTTTAGAAATAAGTATGCTTCTACCTAAAGCTTCCTACAGACTGTGAGACTTTAGCAATCCCATAAGTTTAGTGCAAGCTACACTGTGCGACATGAATCTAATAACCTTGGGTATGACATCATCTTTGATGTATGCAGACTATATGATGACGATGCCTACTGAATCGCAGGCTACAATGTACTATGCAATAGCTTCTTATACTGAGTGTGTAAGGGTGCTGCACGGGTTATTACTTCTCCAACTGTGAGAAATAGCACAGAGGATCACGTTATTAAACAACCTGAAGTTTTGTGGGCACTCTGGGTACTGCGGTGTGTCTGTATGTGTTTGCTAGCTGCTAGGTTGCTTGTCTGTTTGTTTGGGTTTAGCACCAGTGCATCATTTCATGCTGTGTTTCTATTGGATGGTTAGCAGAAGTAGGTCATAACAGCAATCACACAGTGAGATGATCACACTCAGAATTTTATCCCAGGCTGTCTTTGATCGCAAGACTGTGACCATGGCCATCCTTGAACTTCTCTCACTGTGCAACGTAGGACCACCATTTTAGAGCCACGACTAAAGATATCTCCACGTTTCTGTCATGTTGGTCATCTTGAAAGTTAAGAATTGGCTTCAAGGTTCTCGTGTTTGCGTACAAAGCCCAGTCCTTAATGGTCTAGCCCCATTCTATATCGCAGACCTTCTATCCCCTATTCTACGCCCAGGTCCCTCAGATCAGCTGACCTGGGGCTCCTGGCTGTGCCACGCTCCAGACTTTAGCTCAGAGGTGATCATGCTATTGCTGTGTCTGCCCCCAAACTGTGGAACAGCATCCCCTCCCAATCAGATCTGCCCCCACCATTGACTCATTTAAGTCCAGGCTCAAAACCCACTTTTATTCATAAGCGTTTGAGTCCCCCTGATGTGGTTTTCCCTTTCTGTTGTGTCTCTAAATGTGTGCGCTGTGTACCTGACAGTTATGTTACCTCTCGTATGTGTTGTTTAGCATTTTATTCCTTTTGTTAAGTTTAGTTGGGTTGATTTGAATCTTTTGTCTGGGACAGCCCAAAATCTAAGAGTGTATACCGGGCTTAACGTAATGAAACGTCACATGACATACATCACACACTTCACATGACCTCATCATAGGCACTGACAAAGTGTCGGTAATTGATGACTTGGGAGTGAGACCGGGTTGTTTAGCTAGAAAAAGGAGCACTGACTCCAGTCTATCCCTTTTTTCTCTCTGTATGTTTATAAAGCCTCAGTATGAGTGATTTTTTTAGCTCCAACTGAAACAATTTCATCTTGCACTGACACGTCTTAATGCCAGGCTGCGCTGCCTTGTGTGAATTTGAGTCTAATGGTTTATTTCCATTCCACTTCCAATCGCACAGGTCTAAAATTCGCCTCACGCTCTGTCTGAACACTAAATGAGTCTTGTTTAAATTATGATCAAGATATTTTTGAGTCAAAGAGAGTACAAAATGTCCTGTAAGTGTTGAGACTTTGAATCTGCCGAACAACTTAACAGATACTATGAAGTTTATGAGCTACAAAACTACAAGGTGCCGTTAACCAACAGAAATGAATAACCCATTTTGATCCAAAGGGTTAATCTGATATATTTCACTATATCTACACTATGCAAGAAATTTTTATCCAACCAATCTTAAAATGTTTCAAAAGAAGTTGGCAAAATATCTTTTGCACAATGTGTCATTATTGTCACTCTTTTGTTTCCAAGGTCAATATAAAACCTTCAAGCTCAACTGGTTACTTTTTATGAAGCATAATATTTGGCTAGATTTTAGTATTTCCTCCTGTCACTAAATATTTCCTTGCATTCATCAGGAATAAGAGTACACCGAGTGAGGACACCGGGAACCTTCACTGCAGACAGTTTGAGCGCATGCCCGTTCAACACAACGCTGCCTCTTCACAAATCAAGCCTGAAATATTCCCTCGTGTTGACCACTCACTTCCTTTACCTGCGCAAAGCCTGAGACAAGATGCTGATTGATTGCTGTCAGCAGGGGAGCAGAGATGAAAATATCTACAGTCCAGAGAAGAAGAAAAAAAAGGAAGAGGCTACAAGCACAAGACGAACACACACACACACTAGACTTCAACATTTAAATTTGTGCTACCTCGGTTAACCTGAGGAAGGTTATGAAACTTGTGAATGTTGTGACTAAATGGCTGTTAACTCGTTGGTGACATCGTCTTCTTGAAATGTCATCAATAACTGTTAAATGTTTCCCTGCCGTTTCTCCACTTTTAGTTTAACATCTTTATTTCCTGGTTCAACAGCTTGTTTCTGAATGGTAGTTTGGAGATGTTGTGTCACAGATGGGTAAAGTTTACGGATATGGAAATCTACACTTCTCTGGGTGTTGTCTGTGATGTGTGATTGATTGTCTGAGGTTACTAATCAGCTGAATAGAATTGGCAGAATGGCTGACTTGTGTGTTGTGCTGAACAATGCAAAGACTTTGATCCTTGGCTGGATTTTTTTATGGTGACAAAACCAGACCAACTAATTCTATTTGACGACGAGTTAAGATATTTTCATGCAGTGTGCAATTTATCCAGGAGTCAACACAAAACTAACTGGGCTGGGGTTTTTTGACTTCGGACTTTGACTTTGGACTGGGGCATGCATGAAGAAATGCAGCCCTCTAATTCATTTGAGTAGAGTCGGTCTGTTGATTTTGAGGGGGTGCCGACAATAGACGTAGCTACCGTGACGTCACCGATTGCTTTGTGAACACTTGTTTTGAAGCCTTGAGTTTGGCCTTTTGGCTGTTGCCATCACTGTGGCCATATTACGATGAGAGGGTGGAGCTTCGGAGGAGCAAGATGTGGATCTGACTCTGAAGCTGAGGTGTTGCCAAGTAGAAAGCCTGTCACTCAAAGTATTATTGGAATCCTTAATCATACGTAATTTCAAGCCTTAATAAAAATGTGAACAGGTGACATAAAAATTCAACTCCCCCCATACAGTTGAATGAATGATTGAATGGGAATATGAGCGATAAACCGCTTTTTTGTACCAGGCTGTAAACATGTTTATTTCTGCTGGAAAGCTGAGCTTTTTAATACGGGGGTCTACAGGGATTGACTCATTTCCAGAGCCAGCCTCCTCTGGCCTTTCGAGGAACTACAGTTTTTGAGACTTGGCATTGGCCTAATTTTTCAGCCTCAGGGGATGCAGCTTGGTGCCTGTGCAGAGGGCTCTGGCCAAATGATGCAGGGTCATCCGGAAAAGAGGCAAACAGGTTCAAATGTTGCTGCAATTCAACAACATTGAGCTTAGCACTGCACTGGCTAATCACATACATGCAAGTGCACATTTCTGGTGGATTACTTTGTAATGTGAAGGCTCTCTTCCTGCTGTTTAGTTCACTATTGTCATGACAAAAGATTTAAAACAAAAAGTTGCCACTGCCATGACTTTATAGAGTTGCAAATACCTGGTTGTATCATAAACTGTTGTGCAGAGTTATGGCGTTTGGTAAGCCTTTACGTTGGGGCTGCTCCATTACGGAAAAATTCATAATTAGGATTATTTTGGTCAATAGTGAGATCATGATTATTTAACACGATCACTCACTGGCCAAAGGCTGAGAGTGAGTTTGGGCTGTAAGGGAAGGGCAAAAGCCCACAGCTGTATTTTAATTTTTAAAAGCTGTTACTTTTTATGTCTCAGTGGTATCTTAAACAAAATGCCACTAAAACACGCAGCCCCCTGCAGTGCTGTTTTCAGTCTGAATACATATTAACAATGGTGTTATCATCTTCCTACATAGATAGCTACCTAGCTGTCATGAAAACATCAAGTTATGTGCTCCTAGCACCTGATAGCACTACTGAAAATACATGCAGTTTGTTTTAAGATAGGGCCATAAAATATTTTTAGATAAGAAGACAGAGAGAGTTTTCAGATTCTACTATCCTGATGTGATACCCAACATGGCACTTGTTGATAATGTGAAGTCAACAAAGTGCACAGAGCATGCAAACAGTTATTAGCATATTTCAGACAGCTTGTGTGTGACCCTGTAAACACACATGAAAATCCAACGTTTGCCTGACTTGGCTTTTCAAAAAATGCTCGGTGCCTTTTCAGATTCATAACATTCATTGTGGGCACAACTCCTGCGTAGCTTCAGGCGCAGGGAAGTCATAGCAACAACAAGAATGGTGAAAAGCAGAGACGAGCGAGGCTCCACAGGCAGGAGACAAATCCCATTAAAGACATAGGTGAATATCATTCAGGGAACAGAGGGTTACTTTCATAAGCTAATGCTTTTAAATAAACGTTGGGAGGTGAAATGATTCTTTTTGTACTGTAAAACTGAGTTCACATGCACACCGACACTCAACAGTTTGCACTGAGGTTATACTTTAAGACATGGGAGTACAGAGGAGAGAGAAAATCCTCTAACCCTGTTGTGTGGATGCACTGCGTAGGCTGCCAGGGTCTTTTACTCAGGCTCCCAATAATATTGGTTAATTGCTAGATTTCTCTAGCTTCTCTCAACTTGCATCACGAGTAGGCGTGGAAGAGTTTACAGCAGGGGTATATTGCTGCTGACAGAATACAGTGTTCTCATTCTCTCTCTCTCTCTTAATTGTCATTCCCTGCTCACAGGCACATTTCTCTGGCAGATTCCCTTGAGAGAGGTTTCCCCAGAATCTACGTAAAAGGATTCCTTCCCACGCCATGGTCTTAGGAACATCTCATTTTCATCCTCCCGCGCCTTGCTCATGCACACACACACACTCCCTCTCACCCTGGCATTGTGTCCTCGTGTCTCCCTGTTCTCTCACTCTCATGTTTTCATTTTCTTTTTTTTCTCTCTCTCTCTCTCTCTCTCTCTCTACACTTTTTAACTTCTCTGGGCTTCTCTCTACCCCCCCTCCTCATATCTTATAGATCCTCCGTGGGAGGCAGCATCTCCTTCACACTGCAGGCGTGGGCCCTTACTCTGACAAATGACATGCCGGGCCCACCAGCTTTGCGTGGGGGGAGAAAAGCTTTAAGTTAAGAAGGAGGAATGGATTTGATTGGATGTTGAAACTCAGGGGCTGTATCTTGGCGAGCAGTATTTGATCGGGCTCAGGCGAGAAGTGAGAAATACAGGGAGAGCGGCGATACTATATCACACCTACAGTATGTTTTAAGAAATAATGACCACAAACCAAACACTACTCAAAATGGTCAAGCTGTCAGCTGCGACAATAAAAATTTATGGTAAATTTATAAACATGTGTCTAGACGGCTTACAACATAAGCTCTTCCTTGTGTTTTGGTCTCGTTGATGTTTTTCAGTAAATCACTTACGAGTGTTCCTTGGCTAAGAGCTGGGCCAGAGAAATGGCAGCAGGATCTCGGTCTAGAGCCAGGACTGTGACTTCAGGAACCATATTCAGCATCGCTTTGGTATGACCACCACCTCCAAATGTCATGTCCAGGACCACCTACATGTGAAAAAACAAGAAAACAACACATTCTCCTCACACCAGGACTCCATATACACAATTAATCATCATCTTGACGTCACAATGTTCATTCTTCATTTAAGTGTTTGATTCACACGAACACAAGTGTTACCTTATATCTGATTTTTCTTAATCCTTTTTAATCTCAGGGTACTTAAAGGGACAGTTCATCCCAAAATCAAAAATATGTATTTTTCCTTTTACCTGTAATAACATTTATCAATCAAGACTTTTTTGGTTTGAGTTGCTAAGGAGATATCGGCCAAAGAGATATAATATATAATGACACAATGGAACTAGATGGCACTCGGCTTGTCATGCTCCAGCCCAAAAAAGATCAAACTGAAAAACTCAACAGCAATGTGTCTTTCCAGGAATCAAGAAGAGACTCTGTTCTTTCTAACAAACTACACCAGCCAACAGTATTACTGCGCAGAAGGAAGTGTGCATCTTCTCATGCCCGAAAGGCTCATGCTCATGACAGCGTGGGACGTAAACATTAATGGTGTCCTCCTCGGCTGAGCTGTAACGCTAGTTAGCTCAATGGTGATGGGTGAGCTGGCAGTAAATGCACACTTCCTTCTGCGGGGTAATACAATTGACCTTTCACTAAGCCCCGCACCTTTGTGATGGTCCGACAAGCTGTCAGAGTAAGCATGAGCCCACACTGTAACGAACTGTGTCTGTGTGTGAAGGATATATCCAGGATGTCAAACTGACTCAGCAGCAACAACAGGTTAAAAAGACAAAGATAGTTAGAAGCTAAAGCCGAACTATAGGCTACAGATCACAGTGTAAAAGTGAACCACCACATCACTGCTGATTGCCACAGAAGACAATGAATATGTAATATTGAACCAGCTGTGTGGCATCGCAGTGTGTGCACACGTACGTGTTTGGCTTCGCCCCCGTGTTGCTGCCAGCACCTGGACCTCCGCTGCCGTACAAGCAGGGATCTCCTCCTTGGGAAGTCAAACAACGTTCATCTGCACACACTGTGATGCCACACAGCTGGTTGAATATCAGCAAAGTTTCCCTGCTTCCCTTCACTGGTTCCTGTACAGCAGGGTCGGTCTTTTTCCAACCTCTCCAGCTAACGAGTATCATTAATACACAATGTGCCCCAGGCACAACATTTAGCTCCAAATCCGCAAAACCAGCCTGAAAATGAAGGAAATCTGAAACGACTGCTGTGTTGTTGTGGGACCCTGGTCTGAGCTGGCCTGATACTACGTTATGATTGGACAGTCTATGTCTGGGAGCGGGACTTAGCAAAGGGACAGTCTGTGGGGGTAGTTCAGCTGAAAGAAAACAGTCCCTGAATGAAACTGCTCACAACAAGGTCTGTGGATTATCTTGAGTAACTGGGTCATAATTTTTGGGGCTGTGAGCACCACAAGCCAAGTGCCATCCAGATCCATTATATATAGTGAGCACAGACGTCTCTATGGCTGATATCTCCAACACTCAGCAACTCACACCAAAACAATCTAGACTAAAAAATAGCACTATTGGTTAGAGGGAAAAAATATTTTTTGGATTCTGGGTTGTACTGTCCCTTTAATGTCAATATCAACACTGAAATTATTTCAAACAGACAGGCCTGTAAGTTTAAAGGCTGACTTCCTCAATATATATATAGAGATCGATAAAGAAGGTTGTCTTTGTACTTAAAATACAGAAGTATGATGCTCAAAAATCAAGTATAAATCATTATCATTGTAAATTTCCTCCCAATTATATTTATTGGACTTGTTTATTGTTTCCAAGTTAAAACTATGACATTCATGTCTGGGCTCATAACAAAATAGATTTTCAGGTTCCAGTGCAACAAAAAAAATTTCAATCAACATATGTTATTGCAATATTCTGTTTAACAGTTACACATCCTGTATGAGAGGCAAACATTAAGGTTAATAATCCTCTAAAATGCCTTTTTATGTTGTTATTTTGTTCTGCCGTTTGACAGATTAAACATTTATTGTGGGAACAGCTCATCCGACAGACAAAAACCCAGTGACACAAGCGGAACATGACAGGGCCAGCATTTGTTTAATCGTTACTGAAATTAGCTATAATGTCTTCCAAGTTTTGGTAAATGTCGATTTTATTTCCCTTGTTTTATTCTGAAGTCCCACAGCAGTGTTTCTGCAGGCCAACTAAACCATTATTTATTCTCCCCTTCAGTAACCAAACAAAACAAAACAAATCAGCGGTGAGTATTTCCTTTCACATCCCTTCCTGTTCGACTAAATCTCTCCTGCTTATGAAAACTCAGGGATTCTCTTTTTAGTGATTGTGGTTAATAACGGAAACGCAACCGTACAATGTGATGAATCAATCGATCACCTGCAGAGCTGAATCAGACAGATCCTGATGGATCTCATGTCGTGATCAATTAAGTTGTGAATTCATGGTCTGAACTTGCCTGGGAACCAGATGGATCTGGGAGCTTGTGGTGTATTTGCTCTGGCAGATACTGTAGGTCTGGTCCTCCCCAGCCTGGTCAGGCCAGTGGCCTCAGATGTGCCTGGCCAATCACAACCATTTAATACATAGCGTGTTTGAGACGAAGACCATAGAGCAGTTAGGGCATTTTCGATGCAGCTGATGTGGAACTTTCTGTTGATGCTGCTATCACAACAGTACTAAACGAACCGGGAGGTATATTTTCGCTAATTGTACTTTCAACAGGATTTGGCAAAAGATTAATATACCAACTCCTCTACCTCCACTTTCTGCAAGCTGAGATGAGCATCCAAGTCCCGCCCTGCTGTGCTATGATTGGCCATCTGCACCACGCAGACCTGGTTACTGGTTTCCTAGTGTGAAGACACATGTTGATAACTTGTTGATAAAGCCTCCTGGGTATTAACAATGACCTGAGAGGTTCCAGACTTGTAAGTATTTGTGATTTGATCTGGTGATGTCAGGCTAGGTCTGAAAAGTTAGCTCATTCAACTTTAGTTATGGTGCTCTCTATTTCAACTGCAGTGGTGAACCATCATGGTGCAGGAAACCTGTAAACACACTGTACACTAACTGTCAACTCTTACACTTTCTACGGCTTTCAGGGTTTGTCACATGCTCTCATGCTATTGAGAAAAAAGACTAAACACAAGTCCTTGATAAAAAATATTGCTAGCTAGACATTTTTATACCTTAGCAGGTGTTTCAGAATGATAAAAAATTGAATGTTGGAGATAATTTGTCTTTCTTAGAACTTTTAAACGGATACAAAGATTACCCATATGCAATATTATTGGTATTATATTACTACTCTATGGGAACAGGTCTCATCACTATATTTGGTTTTACTGACTCAAATGTAGCAGAGGAAGAGGAAGTTTGTTTTTTCCAACCTTAGTGAGAATATTCAATTAATTCAATACATAAAGTATAGAAGGAGAAGTGGTTCCACCTGTTAATTCAGTTTAGTAGAAAGTATTGTAAGTGTGACCCAGGTTATTTGCTGGACCTACAATTACAGATGTCCCCTAAACACCTCCCATGCAGACTATCCAAAGCTGTTACATTTACCAAAGTTCCCTTAACGTCTCATATGCAGACTTCTGTTACCGTAAGTGACAGAAAGCTCAACAATTCAGCCCGTAATGACAATGTAACACACTGTTTCACAATCAAAGAATACATTAAAAATCCAGCGCACTCATATAAGAACAGAGCACTAACAGAATACTAGGTATTGTTTTAATTTATGAACAATCCTCTGACAAAATCAGCAGAGGGAGGCTCGTAGAAACAGCTGCTGCGGCACGTCCTGTGCGGCGCATGCACCAGCTACGTCCTCTAATGTTACCCCCACGTGGGGCAGACTTCAATGGAGAGAATAGATTTATTCCAACCAAAGAGAAATGATTAAGCATTTACATGGTTATCAGGCACTAAAATTTTCCTACTGAACATATTATCAAAGGTTCACACCACCAATCCGACTGAACTTTCCTTTGGGGCCAGTCTCTTCTGATTCAGATGGTTACATGAGGCATTGTTATTCTGAATGGGCTATTATTCTGATTATTAGTGAAACAATAGGGTCCATGTAAACACACCTAATGTGGCTAGGGATGCACGATTCATATCGGACACCCGATACAATGTGTGGCAGTACATGTGCTTTTAAACTTGGTTTGCGAGCTGCCAATAAACACAGAGAAGAACAGCAACAAATGCAGCTCGCTGTCAAGAGGGCAAAACATGTCACGGTGTGGACGTCTTTCAAAGTTCCAGAGGAAGACAACAGGATTGTGCTGAGGGTCTGATCTTTAACCGCTCGACACAGGTTAGACAAAGCTGCTAATCAGCAGCAGCGGCTAACATCCAACACCAAGCTTTTAAAAAAGGCTCGACTCTGTTGTTAAACTTATTTATAACCACTAGCCATGTAATGCTACAGTTAGCAATTATTTGTGTTGTCACCTCTCTGGCTGTGTGTGAAATTCTTGTTTGTCTGAGTTGAGTGTTAATGTGTGAGGTGAAACAATAGCGCATCTCTGCACTGCTTTAGCCCGGAAATCCAGACCCAAATCTAGAAAGATTTAGGGTCTGGCTATGAGTAATGCAAATGACCCAACTCGAGGGGCGGCATCAAGCATGCATTTGAAAATATCACTGCACGCAATTGGATAACACTACGACCAATCAGAACAACACACGGGGTGACGTATCCAGAGCTTAGCTACCAGCGGAGCTAACTGGTAGATTAGACTTTTGCTGTATCCGGTCGAATCAGGTCAAAACAGCAAAAATGTCCTTCTTGCAAAGGAAAGATTCGAGCACCGTCTTCTGTTCCTCTTTTAGAGAAAAAGCCAAGTCTAACTCATTCATTGTAGCAGCCAAAGCCGTTTCAAACAACTGGTGTTCATCCGTAGCCATCTTGCAATGTTTACTGACTGATTCCAAACTCGGTCGTCGCAGCGCTGTCGTCATCTGTTTAGCTCGCCTCTGGCCCGCCTATATCAGATACACCGATGTGATTGGTGTAGCTCAGCTACAAGGGCATGGGTAATGAGCATCATTACTGATTGCCAGAGTGACTCGCTGAGCAAATTCAAATTGTGCTCTCGCGAGAACTCTGGATTTCCAGGGTAGTACTGCTTGGTAGTTGTAGGCTAGTCTGTTGTGGGATGGGGAGACGGCATCTGGGTGGGTAAAAATGCAGCGTGACAATATAAACATTTCATACACCAGATGTAACGTGGACCTGCCGATGTTCACATGAGTCAGTTGTCGCTGTTTGTCTCTGTTAGTAGAGACTCAACTCTGCAATGCAGTTTATACACTTTACAGATACACCAGAGATCTACGAAGTAATACTGGGCTTCATAATCTCCCTCTCTCTTACCGTTAACTATGAATTTGATACTGATTAAAAGTACTTTTACTTTAACATCCTTATATTTATTATGTTCATCTGTAGTGTAAGGCTGTAAGGGGGCAGGGGCGTTGAAGGTAGACCTAATGTTGGCAAGTATCAAGAGTCAGAACTGTTCTTTGTTTCCATTGTCTTAGCAATAGTAATGCCAGGTTGATTTGGTTAGGTCAGAGCTATGGAATATTAAATCATCCATATTTTCTCACTAAATCTTAGCCAATTCTTATGCTCAGCTGTACATAATAAAACAAACAAAATAAAAAATGTGAAATTATCGGTTATCATATCGGTTATCGGCCATGAGAAGCAGGTATTTATCGGTTATCGGTATTGGTTGAAAAAATCCATATCAGTGCATCCCTAAATGTGGCTTTAATTTGTGGGGAGAAAAAACATCTGTGGTCCATTTGAAAGTTTTAATTTTTTTCTAAGACAGAAATTAAATCTGTTAATAATAAAAAATGAATTCAAAAACTGTTCAATGTTAGTGCTGCTGAGGAGTATTAAAACCATTTGGTTCCTCCTGAAAACAATTTGTGAATTTATCCTAACAAAAAACAAATGTAAAAATGCCACTGGATGTCTGCTGAAGTAACTTTTAGGGTTCAAAATTAAGACAATCACTCTGTAGGTAATAAGGTTGAAAATCAGCAAAGGATGCCTGAACCTTACACTGTATAACATGCACTTTAATGAATTCACATCTTTAAAACTGTGTGAATAGCTGCTTCAGAATATTCTTGCATTTGCATGTCAGTGAGTTACAGGCATGTATTAATTGTTAAACACTATTTATTAATCAGATCATGAGAGGGAGGGAGTGAGTGAGTGGGAAAATGCTTTATCAAGGAAATGTCCAATACCTGCCAACCACTCTGCCGCCGCAGCTTTGCTGTTAGTCAGGTAGCTGTAAACTCAGCTGTATCCAACATCTCCTACCCAGACATATTTCCTTATACATTTCCTGACTGCCACGGCTACAAAAAAAAGAAGTCTCAGCCGTGCACTGACTGAACAGTCTGAGATTGTTTGAATAATTGGTTGGATTACTTTTTATTTTTCAAATTCCTGCTCTGTGATTTATTATAATGTCAGTAACTGGTAGGGAACAGATGTAAAATGACAGAAAAGGAAATGCCAGCTATTCCCCACAAAAACATTAAACATGTCGATCGATAGTGACGTTGAAGGTGGGGTGTGTGCGTGCATGTGTGAGGGAAGAAGTGATCAATGGCGGTTCCCTCTCCTTTCCAGCGCACAGCAGCAGATGGGGAGGGGGTGTGGGCTAGTGGGATGAGTCACACGCATAATGAACTTGCCTGTTGTGCTATTCAATACAAAAAAAGGAAAACGAAAACAGAAACACAAACAGCAAAGTAGGCTGGGTTTTATCGAAACAGTCGACACAAGCAACCAGGAGACAAACCGGTCCTCCACTGGAGTGTGCAGCACTTGTCACAACAATGTTTTGTCACATCTTGAGGAAGCTGTGGCCAAAAGAACAAAAGGTAAAGCCTGTTTGTTTCACCGGTGCAAATGACAGAACACACTGCCAACTGATGCTCAATATTCTTCAAGGTGGCTGGTTGGAAATATAAATACTGTATGTTTATTCACATTTGTACCACTGCTGCAGCGTGCAGCAGGTTCAACACAAGTTTCACCCCTCACTCACACACACATACACACTCCAAATAAGCTAAAAAATTAAGTGCGTGCAACCAAACATGGAGAATTGGATGTTTACAAGGTCATTTATAAGGTAAATTGAAAATCTACTTCCCTCACCCTGAGGGAAAACAAGCTTCTTCAAAAAGCCCCGAATGCTGTTGTGAAAATCCTCCCTCTTTTCCAAAAAGCCTGCAGCTTCTGCCACCAGATGGACAAAACAACTTCTTGAAAAGATTTGGTGATAATGGGCTTGGCATTTGCGATGATGATTGACACCAAACTTGGGGAGTGAGTCATTCCCATTGATATTTCATACAGAGGGGTGACAGCGAGCCTCTCACCTACACCAGGGCTTCCCGGAGAAAGCAGCCGACTGGAATCGAGCCAGAGCACAAACGCGGGTCATCTCAGTCTCCAAACGCAGAGATGATACTTAAAATAAAAGTAATTACTGTAGTCTGTGTTTTGTGCTCTGTTTGGGGTGTGTAATATCTGCCTTTCCCAGCAGAGGGAATAGGAGAGTTAGGAGTGGTCCGAGTGGTGCAGTCCAACAGTGAAGCTGCAAGGTGCTATAATGCAGGACACTTCAGCAGTCACCCCACAGCATTCTTAATGAGAGCTTTTCATCCCAAAAAGAAAAGGTAAACATATTATAGACACTCATTTAGTATGTTAACCCCAAAAACAGGTAAGAGCATCTCTTTAGAGAGATTTACAAACATATATGACGTGGGGAAAAGTGTGATTTTTGCATTAATGACAATTTGCGAACAGCTCAGTAAATAATATCCTGGCTATGTGGAAAAAAGGGGCCTCATCGTCTTCTTATGGTTGAATTCATTAGGAAAAGGGGAACAGGAACCTGAGAGAAGGCTGAGTACTCACCTAAATCCTACTTGTGACTCCCCAGCCCAGGTCAGTTACAGTGGGGGATCTAAAATGTCATTGAGGGGAGTTTTTACAGATCTTGTTACACTAACACACAGACCATTAGTGAGACAGATACACAGGTACAGGATCGCTTTTCTTGTCGCGTCCGTTGCCATGGCAAGAGTGGAGGTAACCGGTTTGCATTTCTCTCTCTGTCACACAAAGTTCATGGCGAGATACAAGTGCAGACAAATTTTTAGTTTGCGCCGCGAGAGCTCGGTGTGAGCGGATGAAAGTGGAGGTTATGATTAGGGGAATGATGATGGTTTTAGCGAGTGCAGAGAGGGGTGAAGTGTCGACATGCGTGGCTGTTGCCGTTGTGCGCTTGACTCCTAACATAAATCTCACACTTAAAACTGTCGCTGTGCTTAAGCTATATTATTTTACAATGAAATAACATTTAAACTCCCCTATGAGTGCTTTAGTATTGTCTGTTTTTCTTCATCCTACCTCCACATGTTGAACTTGTCTTTGAAGGGATGTAAATAACTTCTCCCTCTCTCTGCTTAATTTTAAAGGCTTGTGATAGGTGTGTGTCGTAGTCTAAGGTGAAGGTGGGGGTGGGGAGCACAAACAGATGGCCAGTGAGAGCAGACAAACTCAAAAGGCATGAAAGCTTCCCGCAATTACTCTGTCAAGAGATTATTTTGATGGTGATCAGTGATGTCTGAGATGCATGCGGCCTTTTTGCCTCTCCTGTCTGAATTCAAAGTGCGCTGCTACCTGTGCATCTCAGAGTCAATAAGAGAGAGTGAATGAGTGAGTGAGTGAACAAGTGATACACAAAAATATTGACAAAACTCTTCGCCCGAGGGCTGCTTCCAAATGCCTCTGTGTATGTTAAGATAATCTCTCTTTTGTCGGAGGAATGCTGCAGAGTTACGACAAATACCTTCATTCCTTATCTATTCACTGCTGTTTGCACTCTTTTGGCTCGAGTTTAAATAAAAGGCACTTGAGGAGGTATTTGAGCTAGTTAAGACAAGAAATGTCTATATGTGGAGGAAAAAAAAATGCTCATTTGCCTCCAAAAACACCCACTGAACACTGAAGTTTGTAGGTCACACGGAGAAAGCAGAATCGACAAGGCCAGCCTTTTTCAGAGTTGTCAGTATATGTGCGAGAGACTTAAAAAATATTTTAGCACTACTTTTTTGAAGTGTCCCCTGCTGCGTATGCTAATTAGAAACAGAAATTAATTATGGGAATTTCGTGAAGGGCCCAGCTGTTACAGAACTTTGTCAGAGCTCACAGAACGATCATTAAGTCATGATGTTATTCCAGTGGTATGAGCTTAAATTCTTTGCTCATCCTGTGCACCAATAAGGAAATAAGGACAGTTCTTGTGTGGGGCTTGGGTTTAGTATTTGGGGAGATATGGTATTGCTTTAGTTTTATTTAGAGATATGCAAAGCTTGTGGCTATGAGTCCCTTAATCCTGTTTGTCCAAGTCTTCAGTCCACAGGTTAGTGTCATTAAAAGATTATTACCAGGAAATTTGGCTCTAATATACATGGCCCCAAAAGGATAAGCTCTAATTTGGTGAACGTTATCATGCTTAATTGTAGGTGACATATGATTAACTGTGTGCTGGGGCGCGAATAAGTGAGTCTAAAAATCTAAGGAGATGGTAAACATGAATGAGAGTAAAATCATTGTAAGCCTGGAGGGAATTGTTTGCTTGTGTGTGTGTGTTTCTGTCAGCTAATCTCACAAACTACTGGACCAATCAGCCTCATATTTTTGTGTGCACGTGTATGACTGTATGCCCAAGGACCTCTTGAGGTTGATTCACAATTCCCAAAAAACTTGTTTTGTTGACTTTTTATAAAGTCATACGTGCTGACTCCTCACTCTTCTTAACTGGCTGGTAGGGGCCACAAGTTTTCCAGAAATTGGCTCAGCTGTTGCATATGAGCTCTCTGCGCTCCAGCTGTGACCTGATTTTGTTCCGTCCATCGCATGGTGTCCTACCACAACAGGGGCATCTGAGAGGCGGAGCATTTTCCCGAGTTGGTTGATTTGGTCATTTTCCCTTGATATTTATCATTCTATCACCAAATAAAGAGACTACGTGATTAACTGGGATTGTGTTTATTGTTTTTATCGCCCACTATGTTGTGCTGTAGGCTATGCACAAAGTTAATACTGCTAAAAGTCCAGTTAATGATATGGATCAAAGATTTGTGGTTGTATTTTTGTCATTAAAAATACATTCATCCTTATAATTATATCTATATTTCACCACGACTCAGTCAAAATGAGAAGAGGCGTGTAATTTTATTAGCTTCTGGGACGCTTAAGAGTGCGCTGCCGTGCGTCCGCTGGATACAAGAATCTCCTAGAGCAGCTGCGATCAGCTCAGGGAGCACATGGCCGCCTGGCAGAGATCTGCACTGAGCACACTTTTCTAGTTTATGTGTTTGAAATTTGATTCAATTTGTCACACTTGTTGCATCTGGACTGTACAGACATGGATTCTCCTCCTGGCCCTAAAGAAACTATCTGCTGCTTTTAAAGACATTGACAGGAGATGACTTGATTAAGTGCTACAAAAGCCTGACTTATGTTGACCTGTGAATAATGTATTTATTCTACTTTTATGTCTTTTGTTTTTATCTCAGTGCAGCCACTTCTTTCACATTGCACCCAAATCGCTGAAGTCAAGTTGAACCAATTGACAATGGACCAAATGCACAACATTCAAGTCTACTGTATTTTTAACGAGATTCAAGGACAAATAATTTATATTTTCACTTGTTTTTATTTGTCAGTGTCTGTCTTGCACTATGTCTGCACTATTTCTGTTGACTTTTTTTTTAAGCAGGCTGGGTCCTACTGTTTGTTTTGCTGGAAAGTCTCACACACCTACCAACATGTGCACACAGGTAGGGCGAGTCTGACAAAGGTTAACACTGCTGGGGATCAAACGAAAATCTAATGAAGGCATGATGCTACACACAGGGCTACTATGTAAATCCTACTGACATGTTCACACACATTTCTGAGAAGTTCACACTTAGCTACAGTTGCAACTAATGACTCATTCAACGATTCATTATCCCCAGATGATACCAGACCCAACGGGATGTCTTCAATCGCTTCTGTTGTCCTGACAATTAAACAAAAGTATTCCACTTGGAATTAAATGCCACTGTTGAAAGCAATAAAACAATTCCCATTTGAGAGCATGATGATTATTCAATTATCACATCTTTCACCATTTGATTTTTGATTAGTCAGCGCCGATCTTGAGCCAATCGATCATAAAACACTGCTGACATGATTTTGTAAAGGAAGCAACAGCGAGCTGCGACTGCAAGTCAGGCATCTTCCCCTGAGGAAGACGCTTGACTGGGAAAGAGAGCGGCTGAAGAGCCATAGACTAACAGAGACTGGTGTAAATGTGTGTTGTATACTGCACAGCCATATCCACAGAGACACAGAAAGAAATGGGACTGTGTAGCTTTCAATGGCAGCCATGGACAGTGAAATTGAGGATGACTGAGTAATACCAAACATTAAAGTAAACAGCTGCTACATGTTGGACTTTCTTCACTGAGCTTTCTTGACAAAGTCACAAATACTGACGAAGCATTCTTGATTATTTAACCAGTGCTTTGTCTTTTTAACTGGAGACATCCCTTTTTTGGATTGGCTGCGACATAGGACATAGGCCATTGGTCTACAGAAGTGTGTGCTCTCAGTGTAGTATGAGGCAGAGGACATACTAGAAAACTATCTAAACAATTTCAGGAAGCTGGCTAGTCTGTTTGTCACAGTGTCTCCCAACACCATATATAGCAAATTTCAGGCACAATCCAGGCTGTTATGAAACACATAGGCATGGTTAAGTGTCTTCATGTCCCCCCTGGTGTCACCTTGCTTTAAGCTCAGGAAAGATTCATATAGGTTCACAGAGCCGTGGACATGAAGCAGCTTATTAACTGTATCTGTGGAGAAGCAAGTAAATCAATAGTGTTGATCAAATGTATGACATTTGCCACGATAAAATATTGTTTAGATCTACCTAAGCTGCACAACTCGGTGACATGAAATATCACTACAGTCAGTGAAAGCTGCTTTATTACACTTCCTACTAGGTTATAAGAAAAGTCACTTCACAGACACACATTAGTTAACACCAGAGCAACACACAATGTCTTTTGAATTAGATTTGTCTGTTCAGTATAACAGTGGTGCAGTGGTTAGCACTGTCGCCTCACAGCAAGAGAGTTCCTGCTTTGAACCTGGGGTGGTCTGCATGTTCTCCCCGTGTCAGTGTGGGATTTCTCCGGGTACTCCAGCTTCCTCCCACAGTCCAAAGACATGCAGGTTAACTGGTGACTCTAAATTGCCCGTAGGTGTGAATGTGAGTGTGAATTGTTGTCTGTCTCTATGTGTCAGCCCTGTGATAGTCTGGTGACCTGTTCAGGGTGTACCCTGCCTCTCGCCCAATGTCAGCTGGGATAGACTCCAGCCCCCCCACGACCCATAACAAGATAAGTGGTTACAGAAATTAATGAATGTTCAGGACAATAATTTGACTATTTTTTCTTTTTTTTTGTGGTGTTTGAGAGTTTGAATAGGGTTCAGCAGGATGTTCAGGGTGACAGCGACGTTTACGTAATATAGTAAACAAGCCGAGTTAGCCCTCTGAGCTTATGCATGCTAACAACAGTAACGATGGATCAGACAACATTTTTTGCCGGCACTAGATAGAAGCCGCCTCTGTTTCATTCAGACTCAGCTTGCCTCTGTAGCCGCAGCTGCCTGTACCGGAGAGCAGTGTGAAAGCGAGGGGCCGCTCTACATTTAGGGACCAAAACATCCACAGAAGTACACGGCACACTGACTGACAAAACAAACCAAAAAACAGACTGTTCAACTTGAGAGAATCTCTGTTGACTGAGGAGTCTCCAACTGATTACAGCCACAATACACAATAACGTGTCCTGCTTAGACAAGTAAAAAACCCACAGCTATCCAAGCTAGTCCCTGGTTTGCCATGCAATACATAGGTAATGCCCCTTCAATATAATAACGTCAACAACATGCTTGACTTACAAAATCTCTCTACTTACTTTAACAGGTCGTAAATGTGTACCTGAGCATGAATGCGCTACAAGATTTGCTGGTCTCTACATCAGGAAAAAGAACCAGAGGATGAAACTGAATTAAATTTGACAAAATAGCAGCAGAATATTTAAACAAAAGCAAGAAGTATCTCCTTTAAACATCCTGCTACACATGTAAAGAAATATGTATTTTAATGGTACGCAAGAAAAGCTATTAGCTTTTATTTTACCAAAAGGGGAACGAGCAGGGACTCTCGTTAATGATCCTGGATGACAACCAGACTATAGTGAATTGAAACTTAATTAATCTAAAATAATATCATGACCAGCTGTGGTGAAAGTTTGAGACTATCAGTAGATCTTCCTTTTTTTCAGCTCAGGTGGATCATTTTTAACATTTTGTACATAAGTGTGCCACAATCGCTGTCCAAGGTGCTGATCCGGGGACAGACAGGGATGTGGGAGCTGCCACACTGTCCCTTAGGCTGGGTAAACTGGTGACACTGTGCTCGGGTGGCAGCAGAAATCAGCAGAAACATGTCAACAAAACTAAACATGAACATCAAACTTTGGCTTGATACCACCAGAGGAGAAGATGTATGTATGGTCATGATGGTGGACTGCATCTAAAATACAGATTCCTGAACAACACAATGATATGTGGTGATTATTTATCACTATTTATGGTCAGAGACACTGATGCCAAGCTAGAAGCCCTAATCACTCCAAATTTAACAGATAGTTGGGTTGTTGTCTGTCTTACTGGAATGACTGCATTCAAGACTGTTGCTTTAACCCCCTTGCAAGCCCATGAAAATAGACTTTGCAACGTTATCCAAGTCCCTGGAGTTCATTCTAGATGTTATCAAAAACACCAGTCCCTCCCTAGCACCTTCCACCACATGATGTGTTGCTCAATTTTGCAGTGATCTTGCATCAAATGAATCTGAACTGACAGAAGTGACGGTGACAACAACCATGCCGATTTTGATCTTGAATGATCCACCCGTGCTCAGTATCTCAAAACACCAAACGTGCACTGTAGCAGCCCAGGATGGCTGAAAAAAAAATAAACGCTAGTCCGGGAAAACGACAGCTCCTCTGCCATTGCACATTGGATTACTTATTTTTTGGATGTCATCTTTTTGAAACTTTATGGATTAATGGTTTTAAGGTGAGTAGTTTTACAGCTTCATGAACGGCTGCTGATGTATGATGAAGTGTCGAGTGATTTTGTAACCTCCCCTCACTCGACTCACCTCAAGTCAAACGCCACAACATCCTCACCCCCCCACATTTTCTTCCCTTTCCTTCTCTTTTATATACTCTTTTTTCCCTCCCCACCACTTTCAGATAATTCATGCCAGCACTGCCTTTGTTCTACGGTTACATTTGTTGTATTTTTCAATAAAAATCTGACTGCAAAGAGGAAACCCCCGGTCCCTGTCCTCCTCTACATAAAGCTCATAAAGCCCATGTCAAGCAGCCGCCCACTTCGAGGAGTCCTGAGACTGGCTCTTACACCACGGTGGTGATGAGGACATCCCTGGAGAAACAGGGATAGCAGGCACTTGTATCTTCTGTGAAACTATGAGCCAATAACTCAATATTTACTGTACGTGGGCAATCCGAGGCAACGATTAGTCTTTCTGCCGCTTTATGGGCTGCTTGCATTCTGAAAAAGTAATCTGAAAGTAATTGCATTTAAAAAATGATGAATTCACGGAGCTTCTCGCAGAACTATTTTGATAAAGCATTAGATTTTCTGTTAAAATTAAAACATTGTTTAATGTGCATACAATAGCAACTTTAAAATCTATTGTGGAGCATTATTAAATGTGTGAGTTTCAGTGTCGTTTGGGGCCACTGCATGACCAAAACATCCTGGCTGCAGAGGATTATCAGCTGCACTGTGAGGTCATCACATTATCAAGTGACAATCTGTGTGTCAAACTGATGTCGATGTGGCATTTTTATTTACCTTGCAAGTTCTGAACCTTTGCAAATAAAGTGATTTTACAGGGGATGGTGGAGCATTGTGGGGATCTGATTTGGAGGCAATGAGTGACAGCTGGGAAAGAACTGATTGGACACTGAAAGAAATGGAAAGGGAGGGACCTCTACTGTGTGCATGAGTCATCACTCTCCACCCCCACCCCCCAGCCAAACTGTCTGTTTTTGTCTTGCAGGTTGGAGATTTTTACTGAGCTACATTTTCTCTGCTGGAAAGATTCATTTTCGCATAAAAACTGAATGCAGACTTTAACAAGCAAATTATTTGTGAGTAACATCGTGAGTCAAATTTGCAGGTGCATTACAACAAATATCCAGTGACTGTTAAAAAGGAATCCTAGATATAAATATATGTGTTTAATTATAACAATGCCCGGTTAATGTTACGGTTTATTGCAGCAGTGTTGTACATCAGGGAGCTGCTGAGTCTGCTAAAACAAAGAGACTAAAACACATTTTCGACATGTTCCTATATCAGCATGTCTGGCTCAAACTGTGAGGATTTTATACCTAAAAATGTATGAAAAACAACCTAATGTACAGAACAGATTCTCCTATATACTCAGCACTGTGGCTGCAGGATACACGTCCTTACATCAGCAGACTACAGCCGCTGTAGCTGTGGGAGACAGTCGTTAATGATAATCAAATTAATGTTTCCCACAGTCTAACAGGTTAGTTTGGGGTTGACAACGAGGGCACGAGGGTTACGATGTGGGAAATCCTCCTCATTACTTTGATTGGACTATTAAAATCCCAATTGTCACAACTGAGCTGGTTTTTAAATGCGGTGGTGGAAAGTAACTGAGTACATTTATTCGAGTACTGTATTTAAATACAATTTTCAGGTACTTGTATTTACTTTCTCTGCTGCTTCCTATATTAACTTGATAGCTTCAGTTATTGGTTACTTTGCAGTTCAGTTCAGTTTATTAAAAAATAAATCAACTGCTAAATTATGATGTATTATTATAGATGAAGCTATCCAGCAGTATATAAAGTAATTGCAATGATCTCCACCTTTACCAGCTGCAACATTAAAGTCATGTACACATTAATGCATCAGTAATTGTAACCCAGTCAACCGCAAGTGACTCACCATGTCAAGTTCGTTAAAAAAAAAAAATCAAGCTTTATTTTGAAGTACAGTGAATTTCCGGCACAGAACTTTTATTTTGAAGTGCTGTTTCCTGCTGTAGAGTGAGTGACTAACAGACAGCTCCTTGACAGAGACAGCAAACTAATTGGACGACGACATGGCCAAATGCAAGTATGACACTGAATATATTAAACTGTGTGGACCTTGAAGTAATGACGAAGGAGAAATATGGACCTCTGGCTGGACCAGTTGGGAACCACTGCTCTGGGTACCCCTCCAGCATCAGTTTTGGACGCTGCAGGGATGGTATATAAATTCATTCTTGTTACATGTTTTGTGTCTTCTCAAAAATAAACTTTATTTTTCACAAGAATTGTACAGCTTCGGGGCGTCGGTTGCTTAGTGGTAGAGCAGGCGCCCCATGTACAAGGCCGTTGCCGCAGCGGCCCGGGTTCGAGTCCAGCCTGCAGCCCTTTGCTGCATGTCTCTCCCCCCTTCATGCTTCACTGTCCTGTCGATTAAAGGCAAAATATGCCCAAAAAAAATCTTTAACAAAAAAAAAGAAAAAAAAAAGAATTGTACAGCTTCCGCTCATTAAATGCATACAGTCTCTTTCTAAAATAAACTTAAGACTGTTGTTTTCAGGTTTACGTCCTTCAGTTTAGGCAACAAAAGCATGTGGTTGGATTTAGAAGATATCATGGCTTGGCTTAAAATAAGTAAGTTTGTTACTGACGTCATGTGACATATGTCACTAGCATAGTATGCTACACATACTAGCACACACTGGAAATGAACAGCGGTCTCCTTGGTTAAAGTTTGTTTGGCCCATCTACCCTCTTCACACTACAGCAGATGCTCAGCGCGTCAAAAAAATGACGTTGCCCAGTTTGTCTTATATCACCGCTGAAGGGTGCCTTGGTGCATCGGTATCTGACGCCATGGGCCACTGACCGAGCACTGGCTTTAAGTACATTTTGATGCCAATAATTTTGTAATTTTACTTGTAACTGAGTATTTAACCTTGTGGTGTTGCTACTTTTACTCAAGTAAAAGATCTGAGTACTTCTTCTACCCCTGTGTAAATATACAAGAAGACTATATTTCTGCATCTTATTTGACATTTTCTGCAACAAACTCAGACATTATTTCATTCTATTAGTAAAAAGCCAAAGAGAAGCTTTGGCAAACATACAGCTGCAATATTAAAGTCCTCCTCCACACAAAAATCTGTTTTGTTTATTGTTTCTTCTCTTGGATGTTTGAGCTCCACTGTGCAGAATGACGTATGTGCAGAGTTTGACACTAGAAGGTTGTTTTCATGGTTATCTTCTGAAGAGAAAAGTGTCTGTGTGCCCACTTTAAATCAGAGTTTAACATGCCTACATATGAACATGATTATGTGATGTCACAACTGCTTAGGAAGCCAATAGTGGTCTAGTATTCAACTTACACAAGTGTGATGTGAAAATATGAATCCTCCAATGCGCAATGAGACTGGACTTTTCAGTGAGGTGGGGGACAACTTAACATCTTAAAAATATTCGCATATTCATAGATTCTGGGTTTTCCAATGAGGGAGAAGGAGTAGATGTAATTTTAAGAATTTTGCCATACATAATTGAATCTTTTTTTTCTTGTAGAAAATTCATAACAGACATAAATTATTATTGAACGCAGAGTATTTTCATGTCTTGAGACATGTCTGGAGGGGATCTTTAGGAAGACCAATATGCTCCTACAAATCACAAATATGTTAGGCTTGATGAGGCTCTGAGGCTGACCAGGAAGCTGCTCCCATTATGCAATTGGACAAAAATAAGGTGGAGGTACAGTGGAGGTACAAAGCCTTCCTGTTTTAAAGACATAATGCAGGAATTATCAGTTACTGTTTGTGAACGTCACAAGTGAAAGTTAAAGTGAAAGTGAAAGCCAACCCCCAGTTCACTCTCGTTTAGCCTCGCTATATTTGTGCTATTTCGGTGCTGTCTGCAATTTTCGTAACAACCTTTTTAAACTGCGACCTCACCTGAGCACTGTGCCCAGGAATGTCCTCAACATAGCAGAAATTACAAGAAAATAAGAAAATTACTTACACTGCCTTTACACAACAAGGGACACAGCAACAGGCTACAAGTCATTTTCAGTGGAAGCTGGTGACATGAAGCAACAAACTGACGCCCCGACGCTTGTCAATGCTAACAGGCTTTACACGCTACAAACGAAAGTTGAGCTGGCCTCAAATTTTGTCAGCGCTCCAATGATGCGATAAAGCAATAACCAATCATGATTTGTTTTTAACTATAATGGTGTGTTATTTAGCTAAGTTAGCTGATGCTATGCTAGCTTTGTGTACACTGTGGTGCACCTGAATGCACACAGTTGGGCGGAGAAATGTGATGTTAAAATCAATATGCATAGATATGTTTATGATCAAATACAAACCTTAGATGATGTTCAGTTGAGTTGTGGGTTAAAGACAATATGCACAACCTGGTCTCATCAGGAAACGCTGTATATCGCCCCTCTACTGCCCTGTGCGTCACTGCCTCTAGCTGTGGCACTGAATGTAAACACAGTCCATTTTAAGCAGTTTGAATGCTCTCATCTCAAAAAAAAGATGGATGGCACAACAGCTCCCCAGAAGTGAGGCCAAAACATCTTTGCCCCCTGCTGGCTGGCTGCAGTATAGGTCATAAACCCCACCCCATCGATTTTAGGATTTTAGCAGCTGGGACATGGACCAAATGAAAAACGTCGAATAAAAATTTCCCAAAGATGGTTTCTGTCATTTAAGGTAGTTCTTATCATGCTGCTGTGATTTCAAGTGTTTGTTTTTCTGATAAGTTTGTTTTTTAATAAGTTATTTGATGCTTTGAGCAGGGGGTATGATGTCATGACTGACAGCTGTTTGTGCCAATCAATGTGTTCGCAATCAATGGCACTACTCGCGACTGGGACGGATGGGTATATGGGCGGGAACTTGATACCGCGGCTCCACTTCCCAACCGCTACTACGCAGACTCTGACTCCAAAAAGCACAAGATGCCAGCAGCTGCATCCAAAATATTTTGACTTCATTTTGGACAGTGGGAGGAAGTGGAGATGCGTCATCCATCTTTGTATACACTCTCTATGGTCTCAACTGAAAACAGAAACTTCTTGTTTTCAGTCTGGTTGTCTGACCTCATATGCTGTTTTTCTGACATGCCTACAAATGTGTCATTGTTAAAACACGAAATATAGACTGCTAACTTCCAGTGGATAGGAAACGCCTCAAACTGTGACGGAAATGCCAAAAGGCTATTTCTTTGTTTTAACAGGAAACAAAAATTAAGGTCAAATATGATGCGGTGGATCTATTCAAAATGATTACATGCTTCATTGCTCTTCTTCACTGCTCTGAAAGATTTCTCCTCACTGTGACACCACTGTCAATACAGTGGGCCAAGGAAACAATGCAAACTATAGAAAGCCCGAGAGAAAGCAGGAGTGAAACTGAAAAGAGGGGGTGGAATCATCTAACTATATTCACAAAATGTAAAGAAGCATCAGGAAAGATGGCTTCCTCTCCTGAAGGTGAATTTCATGGTACTAAAGGAAGACAAAAGAAGAACAGGGCCAAGTCCATTAGGGAGTGCAAAGAAGAGTCGAGCTAAATGAAGGCTTCGTTGTTGAAGGCATGGTAATAGGGAAAAGACTTCTAGAGGCATTTAAGAAGATGCTTCCAGTAGTTTGAAGACTGGGTTGACAATACAATATGTAATGAAAGGAACTGGGGAAGGGGGTGGGGGCAATGGAGGTGGCATGGTGGAGGGGGTGGTGCAGTGCTATGCACTGATTTTTGATAGTTGCCGTGGGCCTTTCCATGATATTATCATCAGAACACAATGTGTTGTACTTATAGTGCCTGTTAAAAAGGAGATTAAATGAAAAATGTATCTTATATCACATCCCAAGCATTTTGTGCACCTTTCATGTCATTCATTTACCGTAACCACTTATCCTGTTAGGGGTCGTGGTTGGGCTGGAGCCTATCCCAGCTGACATAAGCCGAGAGGCGGCGTCCACCCTAGACAGATCACCAGACTATCGCAGGGCTGACACATAGAGACAGACAACCATTCACACTCACATTCACACCTACGGCCAATTTAGAGTCACCAATTAACCTGCATGTCTTTGGACTGTGGGAGGAAGCCGGAGCGCCTGGAGAAACCCCACGCTAACACGGGGAGAACATGCAGACTCTGCACAGAAGGGCTCCCCCACCCCGGGTATCAAACCCCCCACCCCAGAGTTCGACCCAGGAACCCTTCTGCCTTAAGGCGACAATGCTAACGACTGCATCACCATGCCGTCCATTGTTTGTGTGCACCTATTTAACAATATTTGCCTCCCCTCCAAAAAAATACAAAAAATAAAATCCAATCGTAGCCTTATATCAAAATCCAATCATGTTTTCTTTTCGTTAAACAAAATGTGCACCAACCAATTTCAACCAATAACCATGACATACACCCATCAATCCATGTGCAACTGTCAGCCACACAGAGCTAAGACTAACTTAGCTAGCTAGCAACAGCATGCTACATTTATTCTGAGGTAAGGTATTGAGGTAAGTGGTATATCTGACAGCTCCAGTTTATGTGCTAGGCATTTAACAGTGGACTGCTAACGTTACACGGAGCATGCAACAGATTTTGTCAGAGTTATATCCTGCCTGCCTGTTTTACTTATGCATAACAATACTAAAGCTAGACGCTCCTCTGAACTCTGAAGGCCCCAGAATGTATCATATACTGATTGCGATAGTGTCAAAGACGTTCCCATTTGTTCCTACAAATCAGACATGCAGGCAGCAATTCAGAGATCTACACTCGGGCTCTCACGGTATTAATGTTTAACAGTTGACAAATTTCAACAAATTTCACACAGTCCCACAGTCCATACATGAGCTGGCACAGAACTGAAGTTTGTAAAGGTGGAAATGACCAACGGTCAGACTTTGAGCTACCACTCAGACAAATGATCATCAGCCGGCCCCGAGCTTTCAATCTCTGACATCAGTCCTTTTAGCCTTTGGGGAGTAATGGTCAGTCTCAGGAGCCTTGGGCTGCCTGGAGGGAACATAAGCTTGAATGTAAGTGGTGCCTTTCAGCGGAATGCTACTGATACAGTGAAGCGGAAATTTACTACATCAAGCACTGCTGCCAGTGTGCATATATTTCCTTCAGGTGCTCATCAGCAAGAGGTGAAGGTGTTGTGAGCCAAAGCACATCTGGCCTCTGAAGCATAAAGTTTACAGAGTACTGACCAGAGGATGAGGCAAGCCTCGCAGGAGTTAATGTTAGAATTGATGCTATAATCCAAAAAGAAAGGCTTTCCCTCAAATGTTTCAGAAGGAAGAAGATTGTGCTCATCATTGTTTCCCGTTTTAAGCAAGGTGTCTGCCATTTAGTTCATATAAAATCAGCTGAGCCCGAGCAGGGACACTCCGACACTGTGGACGAGGACATGGTGTAGGAATAGTGAGAAGGGAGCGAGGAAATTTCTGCTACTGGTTTAGGTCAGTAGTGTCATGTAGTGTCGAGCGGACATGCTCTTCCCTGCCAAATTAGTCAGGAAACAGAGTAGGCAAGGAGTGGGAGCACTCCAGCTGAGAACAACAGCACTTCATCTGGATGCTGCTGGGAATATAGATAATGTTGGTTACACAGATAAGGTCACCGCTACTGACTTTTATCAGAAAAGGTGCAACAGCGCTTTAAAGATCATTTAGATGCAGGAACACATGCTGAGAGAGATCAGTAAGAGAAACCACACCTGTTTTAAATTACTTTCACTTTAAAGTGGCCGCGAGACCCAGGTTTATGATACTGTTCGGAGGGATTTTTCAACTGGAGTGTCAATGACGATCATTTTCCCCAGGTACAGAGTAGAATTACCCCGTTTGCATGTAACTTGCATGTATTCAGCTGGACAATGCAGAACCTTGCCATGACACTGCAGTTAAGTCAGGGGCCCATTTCATCACATGTGCATGCGCGATTTATCATTTCCTCTTGCAAATTTTGACCTGTTTCAACTTCTAATACAAACGCCATATTTTCAGCTCACACCAGGTGAAAACCGTTTCTGAAACTTGACACTGCCACAGCTTGCGATCTGTGTGTAAGCAGTGCTCACAAATGGCTTTTGTGAAATGGGCCGCACCTTTGATGACATTGTACAAAAAGCAAGTGTGTGCTGGCTAGTGTTTGCTGATCAAGACACTTGCATATACATCACATGCGCTTCACCACACATCTGTAGTGTTCACCATATTGCAATTATGTAGCAGCGCTCCTAAGTGTGGCTGGGCTTGCAAAATGAGATCGTTGTTAAAACACAATTTTGTCGAACATGACAAACCCTTTACTGCAGCTAGGTATAAAAAATTACTTTTTCAGTGATTGGGCGTCAAACTCGGGCCCCTGACACACCAAGCCAAACAGTCAGCCGTCAGTCAACAGTGGGCTGTTGGTCAGTGTCTGTCGCCATAGTTTTTGTCGTGTTTCCTGCACCGTTGGCACCAGTTGACCCTTGTCGGCTTTTTGTCGGCCAATTCAGCATGTTGAATCAGTGTCAGACATGGATCTGGCAGTTAAGCTCAGTGCACGAGATGAGAAACGGAAGTGAGGGAAGCAAACAAACGGCTAAAGCCAAGACGGCGTGAGATCGAAACTTAGGTTAGATTATTCTTTTAAGCTCTTTAGCAGAAATGGTTTGTGATAGTTTGTATCATTGTTCACAAGAGCACAGTAAATGTCCTTTGCTCTTTCAACATCAGGTTGTGCTGTTAATGTGCTAAAAGGCTAACTAGCGTCTTGAATCCATCCTGTCAGTCTTCCCGTTCCCCTTTTTTAAATGATGCAGACTACAGAATACAGACTACCATCGCCTGCTGGTATCGAGAGTTGTATCGTTTCAAGAAGGTGCAGTACAAACAGGCTAGTTGGCCATTGGCTGTAGTCTTTGTGGTATGTTTAAGTGTAACTTTTGGACCAAGACGCAGGTGACATGAGGCTACGCAACAGTCGGCCTTTGTCGCCACTGGTTATTTGATGTCGGTTTGGTGTGTTTGGGCCTTTAGTTACAACAAGTTGTAAAATTCACATTCATCACATGCATCATTCACACGCACCAGACAATCACGCTGCATGGCGTTACATCGGATGCTCTCTGTCCACAATGGATCCATTAAGTATGGAACTCCGTCTTGTCATGTAAACAAATCAGACTAAGGTCGGTGAGTACATACACTACTTCCTCATTATTCATACTCACAACAATACTATCACGGGTAACTTAAAGATATTGTTGTAGCTTCTGTACCATATCATACCACCATTTCCACTTTGTCAACCAGGCTAGCTCTGCTGAGCACCCTCTACAATTCTTAACAGAAACGTTCATCTCCTTGGCGATCTCTGTCCAGCCAGATGCCGACTTATTTCGGTGTTTGTAGTGAAATAAGGAGGTATTGTGTAGGTAAGACCTCATTCCGACCTCGTGAATCAGCCATTCTTCGTCCACTGCAACGCTTTTAACACAAATGACAGGAATAAAAATAGAAATGGAGCATCCAACAAAAGTTCAGCTCAAAATGGCGCGCCGCATCGCACTGCATTGTGCAGCATTGCTCGCTGGCAGTTTGGACAGTTCAATAGAAAACAATGCAGTCAAACTGATTTAGTCGTTGACATTGACTCCCCTTGCATCCAGAACACTAAAATGTCTAAACATTTGTGACAGATCACCCTTTCTGCACATTTTCACAGTCGAATACTCTGACTAGAAGTGTAACCTTTTGTTAAAACTAGAATCAATCAGAAAAATAAGAATTAAAATCCCAATCCATATCTACCTAAACAGTAACAGTGATAAACAGTAACTAGACTACGTGATGAATGTTTTGTTATATAATTATCCTGAACATATTTAAAAGAAAGACCACTGAGATAATGCAGTTGGACCTCACACAAACACCAATTGAAAGATGTGTTGCAGGAATGAGTCATCTAAATCCAGCTGTCCACAGGGCATGTATCTGATTAGCATACCCACACTCACACACCAGGAACAAATGTAAATATTGCAATAAAACCTGCTCTAATAGTATCAATTCGGCATCGAGGATGGCTCGCAGTTTATTTTTTACTGAGTTAAGCAATATTGGACGCATGTGAGTATAGAGTTATACAATTTCAATAATTGTTATTAAAGCTACATGCAAATATAACTCTCAGTAATTGATGTTGTAGCAGCACTCTGCTCCAGTTTACCCCTGTGTCGTGCTGTTATTTGATGTTATGTGCATGCATCAGTTGTAAAGAGATTTCTCCCCCTCTCTCTCTCTAACACACACCACACACACGCACACACAGTCAATGTTGTTATGGCAAATTCAATCAAACATTAATAAAGTGCAACATTTGGGAAAGTATTTACTTTTAGAGGAGCATTTAAGGTTTATTGGACAATATACTGCAGTACTGTAAGCTGTGTGAGAGCTTTGTAACAAAACTGGAAAGGTGAACAAATATAGTTTGGAGGTGTACTTGAGCGAAGCTATGATAGCCTCCATCTGCTCAGGTAGGCACAGGACTGTTTGCTTTATTTGTTTAAGTTGTTGTTCAAGTGAACCTGAAGCTGAAGAATGTGCGATGAGATGAAAGGGCCAAAACAACTCTACAGGACAGTGCGGTGAAGCACCCACAAAGGGGTTGTCTGCTCAGCAAGGCTGAACGATTTGGCGCTCTGTAGACTGAGGCACCCCATTTGGCTAATGAAGTCCCAGACTGTCTTCACACCACACCCCCACCCACCGCTCCACTATGAAATGTTCTACTCATGAAAGTAATGAGGCAGGGAGGGAGAAAGACTCTTCTGGCCACTGATAACCTCAGACTAAACTTGCAACCTTACGAGACAAGGGCCTAATATCTGGCCGTCAATCAGCCCCAGCATCCCTGGCTGGAGTGTTTAATTACAAGGATCAATTATTTATCAGCCTCCTCTTTCACTACTCAGTGCTCCCAAAAAAGGAGTGTAAAGAAAAAAAACAGAAAAAAAACCCCATTAAAGACTGAGAAAAGATTGTGGTGGTAAATTTACGACCAAGAAAAAATAAGCTCCTTGTACCAGATAACACAAATATTGTTAATTCTGCGCCTTTATATGACAAATGAGTTTGTTTGTGCCGTTACGCCTTTGCAAAGAACAAGAACACAAAACAACTTCAATATGTGTTGTCAGATTAATAGAAATAAAATGTCATTCCTGAGCATGTGCAACTCTCTACAATTAAACACAACATTTTACTACCTATAAAAACACTTAGAGTTGAAATTGAAAATAAAAATAAAAGGCTACAATAAACTTTTGGGTGCATGTTCATTTACAACAGCAACAAAACTAAAACCATTGCATGCCTTAAGAGACAGTGACTGAGAAACTGTGTAAAATTCTTTCATAAAAACAAATTAAACTTCATTTAAAGAAGCCTGTCTTATTAAAGTTAAGAAGTTATTTGCAAAAAACAAAGATGCAAAGACAACATCTTCAGGGTTACCGAACTCCCTGTACTTCATATTTACTTCTAAAGCCATTTCTTGACTTCAGCTGCACGGCCCCAAACAGCAACTGCGAAGCTTCTAACTAATTTGAAGAGACAAGATCATATTACCCCTTTGCTTGTATTCACAACAGCGCTTCACCTGTCTGATGCTGAGGATATAACACAAACGCTGCTCACGAAAAAGGACCTTTTATCTGAAATAGAGTACATTTCAAATGCTGCTGCCCATGCACAATCAGAAAGAGAGTGTATATCACACATATTTAAATTACCTTCAACTGTTGCCTGCCACTTTTACAGCAGAGGTTTTATAGATTGTATATTAGGTTTCTAAATAGCCTTGCACAATAGTACTCCCTGTGCTGGAGACTTAGAGGCTCATTTCTCACCTCAGCTGGCCCAAAATTCGGCTGTAAGTCTTCAAGCTAATTTAAAGAGACAAGATCATATTAACTCTATCTATTCCCCTCTTTACAAGCTGGTACACTCAGTACCCGGCAAAAGATTATCCTCTGCTGACATCAGCACTAGGGGACACATTTGAAGATATGCTGGATTAAGTTGCATCAAACATTCATGCCTTTTTTCCGTGAGCTACAAATTCCACATCGAAACGCATGTAATGTAAAAACATTCAAATGACAGATAAAACAGATGGTAACTACTTTTCTATGTCACTCAGCCGTACACTACTTCTCCTAGTTAGTGTTCTATCTTGCATCTAAAAATGCAAAAAAGAAAAAAACATTGAGAAGCAGCAGCTGGCGGAGTGTTTTGTGGTCATCTATCCATAGAACAGAGTGTCTCTTCATGTGTCCGAATTACAGCCAGCCAAATAACCCAAATAACAGGGGGAGTGAAAAATGCAGCACTCAACTCAGTCTGCTGTGGTTCAGGCCCTTAACAAGCTACAACACCTGTGATTTGTGGTTTTCCTGTTTTGCTGTATTTTTGTGCTAGATTTCCATTGTCATCATGAGACTAGCCTGGTTTGTGCTATTTATGGCGTGTGAGCTCCACATCGGCGACCACCTGCTTTCCACGTAAGCTGGCATTAATGCTTCTGTTACTTTCATGACGGCCCCAGACTTCTGGGTTCCAGTGCTTTGGTGGTCCTGAGAAAAGTAAGGAGTTTCTCCATACTGTTGTTGCCTTTGGATTTGCTTAGATTAAAGATGCATGACCTGAATTAAATCATCATGTCATCCTAATGTAATTTCACACTGAACAAGCGTTAAACAGAAACTAATGACTATAAGCAGGATGAAATGTGTGTGTGGAAACTCTAAATGACTGATGCTCACATTTCAAAAACATAATTATATAAATGGCAACAAAAATTATACTTAAACTCAAATTATACGCTATAGAACAAAGTCATTTATTTAACATCAATATATCATAAAGCCTGTAACTGTCAGGAATAATAAACTCCTGCCACATCATTATCATCATAAGTAACCAGTAGTTACTATTTGTCTAACTCTGCTTAAAAAATTTGTTGATTGTTGAAAGACTGTGGTATTGATCCAAAAAAGTAGGTTTAACACTTATGGCCTCATTAATTCCACAAGGGGGAGTGTGTTGAGACTGAAATGTAAGAGTAGGCAGCTCATTTCTCCTTCTACAGCAGCACAGGGTTTTTCCCCTGGACTCTCAGCTGATGGCTCATTAATCTATTCTAGAGGAGGTCCCCTACGCAAGCAGCCTGCGCCAGTGGAGGACTCCTCATGCTTCGCCCTTTACAGCACAATTCTTTTACTTAACCATGAGTAAGTGACCATGAGTGAGCTGGTTTCATAGAAGTTTATAACAATGGAAGCCTAAACTTAAAAAAAAATGTGATTGTATTATTGTTGCTTCAATGATTGGCAGAGTTTAAAAACTCTATTTAAACTGTGTTTTGTTTTGTTTTGTTTTTTCCAAATACAATTGAATTAAATTCAATGACTTGCTGTAGTTTAGAGGAGCTGCTGGTTCTGCTAATTCCAGTGAACATCAACACCACAGTGTACAGCTCTGTACACCCTCTGGCTCATTGTCTTAGTTTGGCAGACTGACAGTAGTCACTCCCAGGTCTCAACTGCAAACATATCAGGTAGCAATTAAAAAAACAAATTATTTAAACGACTGGTACAATATCAAAATAAAATTTATCACAAAGTGAGTTTTATTTATGTGGCTGGAATATAACATTGTACCACTACTCACCAAAGTAACTGTTAAGATCATAGGAGTTGTAAGCCATTGGTTTATCCAGATTAGCTACTACTTTATTTCAAGGTAGAACCAGAGGTGAGTCCAGAGGTGAGCAGTTACTTTAGCTAATAATCCCTCACTGTGCAACAAACTTGTGCAACACCCAACTATGACAAGTAGGTCAAAGATGAACCAGGAAGTCAGTCCGTAAATGTCACCGATCATTGATGTATTGAGATCTGGATACAGAGTCGGAGGCGGGGCCACATTCATTCCTATAAAAGTTGCCTAGTGAAATTACCTGGATCTTCTGCTCTGCTTCCGCACTGTGGGACCCACAGAGTAGGTGCACGACAGACTTTCAATGGCCTAGTCGCTAATTTCCACGTTAGTGCTCTGACTTGGAGATGGAGATAAAATGATTTAATTGCGCAGCTCTTCTAAACTTTAAAATTTAGAACATAATAGACAAACCTCGATAGTGAAATGAGTTATTTCACCAGGGTTATGGCACTCGACAATTGTTTCCACTTATTTATAAATGTCTGTTTCACAGTGCAAGTCTATGGGAAAAAGACTTTTTTCGGCTAATGGCATCATGTAACGGACCAGGAAGTTGTAATTGCATAGCTCGGCGCTGTTCTTGTGGGCTTGGCACGGAGAAGTGGATACAGCGTTGGAAGCAGGGCTCCATTAATTTCTATGAAAGTTGCTCAGTGAGGCTAAAAACCAAAAATGTTCCAATTCTGGGTGTAAAATTACCTGGTTCTTCTGCTCTGCTTCTGCACTGTGGGGCCCATAGAGCAGATGCACTACAGACTTTCACTGGCCAGGCAGCTAACTTGAATGATTTAATCGCGCAGCTCCTGAATAGATCAAACCTCAATAGTGAAATGAGTCATAAAGTCAGTCAAAAAGTTGTCCCCACTTATTTACAGATGTCTCTTTCACAATGCAAGTCTATGGGGAAAAAGACTTTTGATTAATGGCACCATGTGACAGACCAGGAAGTTGTAATTACATAGCTGAGCACTGTTCTTGGAGGCTTGACATGGATGTATAAAGAGAAATGGATACAGCATTGGAGGCAGGGCTCCATTAACTCCTATGAAAGTTGCTCAGTGAAGCTTGAAGCCCAAAAAGTTGGATTTATGGGTGTAAAATTACCTGGAACATCCTCATCCATGGGCCCATACAGCAAACGTGCTAGTGCTTCCTTTAACCCCGCCTTCCATCAGCTCATCCTGCTCTTCCTCCCCAATAAGGGCCATTTAAGTATTTCTACTGGGACGCTGACGTACCAGAAGCTGTAATTCCACATTTTGGCCACTATGTCAAACTGGTTTCACAGCCCTGAGCTGTTCCTGGAGGCTTGGAAAACTGTGATGGATGTTTACAATGGACAGTTTGAGTATTGCATTTAGAGTCTGCCTGCATTTTCTCTCACAATTAATTTCAGCTAACTTGGACCTGTGTTTACCAGTGTTTGCATCGTCAACAAAAACTACGATGAAAAATATTTGTTGACAACCTTTTTTTCCCTGTGATGAAAATAGGGCAAAAACTTCATTGAAAGAAACCACTTAAAATGAGAACTATGATGACACGGGTGGTTCAGTAAACCATCTAAATCTTCCTCTAGACGCTCTCTAAATGAATATCACTACGTCATGCGACACTGTAGCCTCTCCTCTTGAGCTAAACCCTGACAATGGACTGCAATTCAATGACAACGAGAATGAATCCAGCTTCTGAATGATTTGCTGCTCTGGAGTGGAGAGCACAGGGAGATGTGGTAATGCTAGGTGAGTAGCAATGACAGACAGAGAGCAGTTCTGCCAGAGTTTAGCAATGACAGCTGGACTTATTGAAGAGAGTCCGTCTGTTGTATTACTGCAGAGCAGTGTCATGGACACTGTGTGTGTGTGTGTCTGTGTGTGTCTGTGAGAACAAGTAAATAGTGCCTTTAAAACTAGCCTCGCTACAGACAAGAATGGCACCTGTAACCATGGTAACTCTACACAACAAAGATGGCAACAGCTGGAGCCTCAAAATGCTCAAAAGACATGAAAATGAAACCCTGCTCCATCCCAGGAACTGTCAAAAACAACAAAAATCAAATTTCCTGAATACACACATTCAAATTGAAAAAAAAAGAAGAAGTGTTTCCAGTTCTGTAACGTCGTGTCCCTGGGTGTGCGCTTTCACTCTCTCTTCCTGTATGCTCAATATGTGTCAGATAATTAATTTACCCGTGAATCTAACATCCTTCCTTTCTCATTTCCTTTTTCGCAAACATCTTTTCCACAATGTAGTGCATCAAAAATTACACGTAGATAAAAATGTGATCCTAGTTTCAGATTTTGAAATGTCCCAGCCATCCAGTGCCATCATAGAAAATCTACTGGCCAATAATAATCCTTTAGATAACTAAAACTAGTAGCAGTAATTCGTAGCTGTGTATTTTGGTGTACGCAGCTCCTTTCTCCACTGACAAAAGCCTGTTTTACAGAGATTGTGCTACAGGGCCGCTACAAAGTCCCTTCTTCATGCCGCCTTTGCATTTTTACACAGAACCAAACAATGTTCGCATCATACCAATCCCATGTATGATTTTAAACAGCATGCCACCATTGCAGAATCAAAACAGGCATGACGAGCGGGACATCTAACCCAACAGCATCATCCTGTAGTGTAACATATAACATATGCATCGGTAGCACTTTATAAACAATAACAATGGCTTAACATGCCAAGAACAATCATTTACTTCCTTTGTTATATGGCAGCTAATGATGTCCTCTGCTAAGAGGGTAATGAGCTCCTGCGCCTCATTGTTTTATCAATTTGCAGACACTTTCTGCAAATGTCTTTCTTCTGTGAGTTAGCCGCTAACTACTATCACCTACTTTTTAACTCTCCTGCGGTAGGTTGCATGCCTAACAGGTCATCAAAACGTCACACCTGTGCTGCCCATGATGTTGTCCCGCCAGATGTCCTGTTTATACAGATGTCGTTTCAGCGCCGTCACTACCTCCACTCCTGGCTCACAGGCGAGACAAATCTGTCCCCCCGTTTCGTGCTCATGCCTTTTATACAGAATGACGAGGCAACATAACAGCGTGATATTCCCGCCTTGAACAAGCAGTGTAAAAGGGGCTAATGACTCAAACATGGAGTGCAAACATACATGGAATAAAAGTATGTTCAACCTTTTCGTCTCGGTGAGAGAAAAGTTATTCTGTTTGGTGGTAAATGTCCCAACTACTTTTAACAAGACTAAGGCTGCATTAACATTACAGGGCTTGATGCTTAATTCTCAATTCTATTTCCATTTGTGAGACAGGCATTTGGGAAAAAGAAATGACACCGTGGTGCAAGTATTCATCTACTGAATGATTTGCTGCAAAGGTCAAATGACAATTAGTCAGATGTTGAGGGTGAGGGACAGCCAAGTCATAGCTCTATTAGCAGCTATTGCTAGTAGTTCTGCAGAGATAGATGTGTGTGTGCAGGAGAGGGGTCCGAAGTGGTGGGTCGGGGTGACTGGTTTTACAGAGGAACAGTTCCTCCAAAACTTTAGGATGTCCAGGCTATATTTCAATATCTCTGTCAGTGCCTAAAAGCAAGACTGTCATGGCAGGACTCAAAATGTAGGCAAGCATCCGACAGTTGGGCTCTATTGGTTGGCGAGTGCATGGGGCAGCTGTGGTACGACTAAAGCAGCATTTTGTAGTTTCAGCGAACCGCTCCAACACTGTATGGAGAATGACCTGCTGGCAATCTGTCTGACATGGAAAAAACCATGGCAGTATGGGAAAAACATTTATGAATTCTGACATGACAGTTCTCACAGCAGTTGCATGGCCACATTTAGGACCACATATGAAAGTGGCCCAGAACCTGATTGGGAGAAATTGGATTTCTGTGTCCACACTATTCTGAAAAAGTCTGATCTGTATCACATTTGCTTGTAATGTTAATGTAGACTAAAGCTGAAAACACACTAGCGCCGCCACATCAAGTGCCGCCGCTAGCACACACTGGCCACGTCACGCTGCAGCTCATCAACACACAGCCACTCAAAGTTATTACTACTTTTGCTGAAAGATCTGTACTTCCTCCACCAATGCTTTCGCTTAAAATCATGTGTGGACAGCCCTGAATTAAACTTAATTTCTCACCTGAAGAGCCAATCTCCAGACCTATGACTGGCGAGGCAATATCTCTTTGGCCATTGTCTTTATAATGACGCGATTGTGAGTTGTTTAGCTCTGGATATTTCTCAACCTCAATAACGAGTCTCTCCTTACCCAGTCTTCGTCACACACAAGACAGCAACAGCAATAAAATTCTCTATATACATCAATGGTGAGGAGAGGAGTCGAGCTACCATAGGAGCAGAGAAAAAGAGCTGCTGCAGAGAGGGAGTGGAGGGAAAAATTTATTTAATTCTGGGGTCGGCGAGGCTGGAAATAGGACAGGGTAGTGGGTCCAGGAGTGCCGACTTGCTTCTAGCCGCCACCGGTGTGGGGTTGTACATTGAAAATAATATGGGCACTGCATTTGTCGGCAGTGCGTTTTGGCTTTAAGAGTCTATAGCCAACTGCGGTTCTGTGAGGCTGTACTTAGCCACTGCAGTGATTTGAGCTAACTGCTAACATCAGAGTGCTAACATGCTCACAGTGAAAATCACGATGATGATCCTCCGGGGGACATCATCCAGGAAATACAGCAACTTCTAAAATATTTCCTCATGGTGGCACTAGAATGGAAGTCAGATGATCACCAAAATCATTGGGAGTTTTGCGCCAATCAGTCTGGTAGATGTTGAGATATTTTGCAGGACAAGCAATTCTATGAACTGCTGATTGTGCTAGATGAAAAGTCGGGGTTCATAGAAGATACGTATTTATCGTGAGGGGGGCCATGAACACCTGTAAAAAATTTAATGGCAATCCAAGTTGTTGAGGTATTTCAATCTGGACAAAAGCGTTAGACCAACTGAACGACATTACCATCCCTCGGGCCATGAAGCTCGCATGGCTTAAAATCATTCCCCAATTTAAGTTTTAAATCCCATCCAGTATACTGCTTCATACAGAAAGACATTGAAACAATGAAGAAAACTTAATTGCATGGGACCTTTAAGTCAGTTAGTGGTGAGTGGTGTAGTTAATATATGCTTTTAATGGGGACATATGACAAACTGTTAATCCAGATCCAACAAGCGTGACGCAACAAACACCATTTGTAAATCTGTGAAATTACAGCCTGGTGTAAACTACCAGTGCAAATTAGCTACCTGTATACACATTTACAGTCAGACGTCCTGTGTGGGAGGCAGCAGGGCACTGAAAGGCTCCATTTACACACTTCAGTTTAACTGCAGTATTTGTTCTGACACCCATCATCGCTTAAGTACTCATTCACATATACTCTGCTCCAGCTGACAAGAGCAATTACATTTTGGTGATTATTTTACAATAGCCAAATTATAAATCTCACTGCCCTCAGTGATTTAAGTGGACATTTGTCTGATATCAGGTTGGGTTTTTTCCCTCCTCGCAGCCCTGATCTGTTGGTGTCACCATCACTTAACCACCACAAATTTGACTGCTTAAATGACAGCTCTGTCAGAGAGTCGTGTCAGGATTCAGATTTTTTTTAATGCCTGACTGAGACTGACAGAGCATGCGGCTGTCTCCACAGAGTCATAATTTAGCTATATGAATGTGTAATATGTGTCAGCACCTTAATAAGGTTGTAATGCTGCCGTGGCTGTAGCGCCAGTGAAACTGCAACATTACATATGTGTCATCACTTAAGTAAATAAATTACCAGACATCTGCAGTGAAACAACACTTAAAACACGACTCCTGAATGTGACCATACAGCATTTCCACAGAGCGTCACACTGAGTGAGGTCTACAGCATGTACTCTGCAAAAAAACAAAATCTATCAAACTGTTTTTAATAGCATCTGATTGGCAAGCTGTCTTGGGACAGTTGGCAAATGGGCGGGCAGCGGAGGAGTTTAGAGGTGCTAAAGTTCAGGCAGGAGCGACGCAGCACCCTGTGTCCTGCCAACAGCCTTACAGTGGCGCAAATCCTGACTAAGTTGTTGACCCATGGCCCCCACCTGTCTTGACCATGCATTATATAGGGGGGGGCATCACTTCCCCTCCTATGCTGCCTGCCACACCAGAAGGCTTTTGACTCATGCCCATCTGTCCTGGTAGTACATACATTAAGCGAAAGCCAAGCTGCTGGCACCCTGTTCGATTCATGTGTGCCTTTATAACAACAAGTTGTTGTACGGAGTGTGAACAGAATTTTTACCTTGGCAACAAACATCTCGGTGAAGAGAAAAATTACCAGTAGAGGTCATTTCTAATAGCTATCTCCAGACTGCAATGAGATACTATTGAGGTGTTATGATGCACACATTTGGAAAACAATTTCTCGACACTGGTGTTATTTAATTTTTTATCCGATTCAAAACCAAATAATATATTTGTTACTAAACTAATACAACAGCCCTGTGAAGATTATAATGTACACAGTTGTGGATGCTGTCGGGGAGGTGTAGATTCAGCTCTTTTAATTCAGCTGTACTTAGTGGTGGAGGTGTATCAAAACATGACATTGAAAGGTGTTTTAAATGTTCTGACACACTTTAGAGGAACAAAACATGAGAAACACCACTCAGTATGAGTTTGCATGCCTATGCCATTACCACAGCAACCGAGGCAGACCGTATAACAATGCCCTAAAATAAAAATACAACCTAATCACTTGCTGATATCAGCGAGGGCAGTCAGTCCTTGAGATTCAATTTAGACACATCACATTTGCCTACAGTCTGAACACATTGTAGGGAGCTTTTTAATGCAGAAATACATCAGTGGGTGAATGCTTTCTATTGGCAATAACAGTAATAAGAAAGAAGTAAAATTACACCATCGTTTTGGTTGGAATACTTTCACACAGCACTCATTTGGTCTGAATAAATCTTTGACTTATTAAAAAGAACATTTATACAAATACACAATTTCTTTCAGAAAGCTTGCACAAATAACAAAGATGCAAACATACCTGACCTGGCTGGATGTCTAGGTAATGGAGCACTTCTTTGAGCATGACAGGTGTGTGAGGAAGCTTCTCTGTTGAAGACAGCTCTTCAGATCTGTCCAGGGGACCAGGACCAGAGGATGCACAAACTGCAGAAGAGTGCAGGCTTAACTTCCAAGACCTCCATGCTCTCCACACGGCTAGATTTGTTTTCCGTAATATCGGACTGGAGCGCAAAGCCATGTGAAAAATCATGATCTATGGAGGAAACAAGAGCAAAGTTATGTGATGATACAAGCAGAAATATCCCAGTGTAACCATAGTGTAACCATTTAAGCCAGTTCAGAGGAGCGGGGTTTAACACTGTTGAATATGGGTGAGTATTTTGAAAGTGAAAGTAAAATGGTGATGGAGTTATGGACTTCTAATGAAGAGGTGACTGTGGATTCAAAATTAGCTGAATAGTTGGAATAGTTACCCAGTATAATTATTTGGAACAAAAATATTAGGTCTACACAATAAGTACAAAGCATTAAATACCTTGTGCTGGAATTTTTAACATACGTAAAAGAATACTTTAACCAAAAAAATGAACACTTGTAAATCAGTTAGCCATGCCATGTTACCTTGACTTTGTAAAGAAAACCTTGTTTTTCTCGCATGCCTCCACAGTAAACTGTGAAAATACTGATTTATTGAATGATTGGGGACCAGATTAAACAACAGCAAAACCATATCAAAGCAAGTGTTTGTAAACTCTCTCCCAACTCGGCCGGTATGATCCAAGTCTCATTTATCCAGTCGTGTGCTCAGTACTTGGCTAACACATGCATTTTTTCCAGAACCTTACTTTGTAAGACTGAACCTAAATTGAAACCCATCTACGCTCTCTTCAAAGCCAGACTCCAGTAGTAATGCTGCGTTCACAATACAAACGACACAGTAACAGGCTACAATTCATTTTCAATAGAAGCCAGTGACATGAGACTACAAACGGACACCCAACACTTGTCATTGCTGACAGTCGTGACACGCTACAAACAAAAGCTGAGCTAGCCTCAACTTTTTTCAGTGCTCCAATGATGCAGTGAGGCATCAACTAATCATATGGGTTTTTTATAGCTGTGGTGCTGGGTCAATTTAGCTTAGTTGGCTGATGCTATGCTAGCGTTCTGTGACATTGCAGTGCATACAGGGATGCAATGGGGGGCAACGAAATGTAATGTTAAAATGGGGCTCAGACACTGATTATAAGCAGATATTTAATGTCCAAATACACACTTTAGATGACGTTTAGTCTACTTTCTGACAGCTAGCAGACACAATGAAAAATTGTGATTCCCGCACACACTTCTTTACCTTTGCATTGATTTATTTTTAAAAAATGTAGACATTTCAGTCTCAAAGACCTTTCTCACGACACACAGACACATACCAGCCAGTGGCAACATAACTTTGTTAACAAGCCCTTGCACAACACTTCAACAGCAACACGGCGATAAGGTAGCTGCGTACACCGCTGCTCGGTTGCTCGTGTATGACCGCAGCATAACGTTTTTTAGGAAAACTGTGAGTTTGGGAGGTAGTAGTAGTAGTAGAGTGTAAATGGCTGTTTTCATATCACATGCTGTTCTTAAAAGTGGTCCCCAATCAATCAATAAGTCAACAAATTTGCCATTTTCTATGAAGGCATGCGAGAAGAACAAACTTTTCTTCCAGAATTCAAGGTAACACAGCATGACTAACTGATTTACCAACTGTTATTTTGTAGGTAAAGTATTCCTTTAAGCAGCTGGTCTCCAACCTGGGGTGTCCAACCAAAACAAACGTACATCACAATTTTAACATTTCAAGCCAGCTGAGATCACCCTGAAGGTTGAACTCTTCCAGCAGCACACATCTGTGGCTCATACTGCACCACCACCACACCCCACAATAAGAGTAAGTACATCTTTGGCTAATTAGTTCAACATTTTGGCATTTTACATGAACAACACTGCCCGCAGTGAGCTACATGGTTAAAAAGGTATTCAGGTGTTTCCTGGCAACAAGATGCAATGAAAATTAGAGCTCAGTTATTGACGCATGATTCTAATAAAATAGGAATACGTGCAGGAGCTGAAGGAATTCAACAAGTGTGTGCATGGTGTCGGTGAACGCAAAGCAACATTTAAATGGCAGCAAGGAATTACACAATATTTGAAGAGATGGCAATAAAAAATTGAGTGACGCTGCATGATTGCTGTCAGACTGTGGGGCATACCGGATGTACCTTACAGGAATCAAAATCAAATTTTTATTCACATTATTATTACATTGCCGTGCACTGCTGTGCATCAAGATGTAAATCAAACATTTTACATCTTTCAGGTAAGGTAAGCTATCCTTTACCAGAGGAGCAGAGAGGAGAATGAACGATGGACTGTTTTGAGCATACTGCACATTTATTATCACTTATGAATCATTTTGTGGTTATTTTTATCTTTGCCATGGTTACAACTTAATAGTACCTTTGTCTCATAAGATACAGGTCTATTAAAAAGCCTGTCCCCTCTGTTCATTCCTTTCCAGTACCATAACTTAGGTGAAAGGTAGGGAATAATTACAGGGATAGGTTAACAAGAACATTAGTGTTTAATTCAAAGTGGAAACAGATGACGTTTCAACTTTTCCCACCCTAACGTTTCTGAGTGATACTATTGTTGGTGCTGCAGTTGCAAGGACAGCTGGATCGCTTTTCGTTTTCCCCAGAGCCTAATAACTACCGCAGTTACATCTGCTGTTCCATTGGTGGTAGCTACCAATAGCTACCAGAGAAAACAAAAGCGCTACCCTCTGCCTGTTTTGGTTGCAAAATGGTTGAAGCACCTCCTTTGTGCCATACACAAGCCTTCAGACAGAATTCCATAGTGAAAGCGAGACTTGTAAGAAAGCAATCAAACTGCAGATGGTGTCATTATTTGAGCCACTGCATTGTGCAATCAACATTAACGTCATAATGATAACTCAGAGGAAAAAGCATGTCTATTTCCACCATAGATTGTTAATAAAGATGGACGACATTACAGCCCCCAAAAGTGAAGCCGAAACATCTCATTAGCCCCCTGGTGGCTGGCTGCAGTATAGGTCATAAAGCCCGCCCCCTCCCTGTTAGTGGATGGGACATAGGCCAAACTAAAATATCAAAGTACACATCAAATAAATTTTTTCCCAAAGATGGTTTCTGTCATTTAAGGTAGTTTTTATCTCACTGTTGTATGTTCAAGGGTTTGTTTTTTATTCTGTTTATAGGCTACACATTTTTTACAATAGAGAATGTAAGAATCACTCAAGGCCCATGATGATGAAAAATGAAACGTTATTAATTTCTATGTCATTTTTTGCCAAAACCACAGGGAGCCACTGGAGAGGGGCGCAGGTTGTCTACCCCTGGTTACCATGGAGAAAATATGCAAGAGCTGTGCTTACTTGCACATGCACACGCTAACTTTAAGAAAAGGGTTAAATTCATCTCAAAATACAAACATAATTCAAGGCAAGTGAATGTGCTAACACATACACACACAGACATCCATTTACATACATAAAAACCAAGTAGCCTATGATCAACGTGGTGGAAAGACGCAAGTATTACTAGTAACAATTTCCTCCTGAGACCCTGTGTCCTCATATGTGGACATCACGTTTTGGGTATACTGAACCTTATACTTCATTCTACTTAACTGAGACCTATTGTCCTCATTCATGGACACTTTGTGAGCCATCTAGTGGTAGTAAGAGCACAATACACTAATCCACGTAAAAACAAGATGGCCGCCATCTCTGCCAAGTCAGACTGCAGCTGATACCGAAACAAATGTGGACAAGGTCCAAAACCTGATCACATTTTATCAATGAAACGTGTCTATTTATGATTAATAAAGTTTGTAGTTTGATATGGCAACAAATTTGACTAATTTTAGCAACAGTAACAAGCTATGAGGCTGTTAATTAGTACGTACTTGTTTGAGGACATCAGGACTTTATTGTTGTCTCGTTTAAGGACAAAGGGACTTTATCATCGCTGACAATATTGAGGGTTTTTTATACTTATCAGGTCCTACTGATCCCAAATAGCTAGGAGAAATTAAAAAATGCATACCAAACAAAAGCTCGGTCTCACGAGGATATTTAACACAGATCAAAGTGTTAAAGGTTTTCAGTGCAATTATTAATCTATATGCAAGGTAATCTGAACATTTCTGGAATATAAATCAGACTTCCTCCTATTTGTTTTAGGTATATAAAAGGTGATGTAAAACACAATCCTAATGGCAGCAGCTTGAAGAAGGGCATGAGGTCGATGATAATCTTTAAGCTTTTTGAGGACTTGCCCAGTATTAGCTGTATTAGGAACCTTTGTGTTTAGCTAAACGTTTAGCTTAGCTATATCTTAGATATGGCTCTTACAGATAAGAAGTGTTATGCAACGTTTAGTACACCATTCGTTGCTCTTTATCACGTGTGTGTAGTAGTTGTAACGTTGTTAGATCAGCAGTGGCTGGGGCTCTTTACACCTGACGAGAGAGCGTTGCACTACATATTGTTGCTATGCCACCATGTTGGATGACCGGGCGCTGTTAGCTACACGAACCGTCAACAAATACACGAACGTGAACGCAACACGACATTCAGAAACATTTAAAAACGTTTAGCTAAGGTGAAGTGCGACAGAGAAACGTGTCAACACCTCAGGGAGTTAACAGTATCTTACCGTAGTAGACCAGGGTGTAGCTCCACCTTCCGCAGCAGCATGTCCGGCGCGTCACAGTGATCCGCCCAATGACCGGCGGCTCACATCCAATCTGCTGCGACCGAGGAAGAAGGCTTGTTTTTGAATTTATTGGCGCTTGTCGTGCTAGCTATGACCGGGCCGTCTCGCTATATCCAAGCTAGTGGAATTATTTCATCAATACGAGCTGCTTGTGTCTCACCAGAAAACGTTACCGTGGTCGCATAAAATGGAAGATAAACTCTAACTGACAGAAGGTAAGACATAACCGCACCCAGCGAACTACACGTAAAGACAACAAAGCTAAGTTACCGTTGGAAGTTGAGCAAGGAGCTAGCTAGCTAGCAGTTAGCCACCCCTGCCAAGTCAACGTTGGCAGGTTAGCTTTCAGTTGTTTCGCCTTTTAAAACGCCCATTGTAATGTGCAGATATTGTAATTGTAATTGTCCCAGATATTTGCTAATATGCTAAAAAGTACCAAACTCGCAACAATAAACACCATTTTTATTGTGACTTTTTTGTTATTGGAGTGTAGTTTACGTTAGTACTCACTAACGTTAGCTGTTTGTCAAGGTTTTAATGTATTATGCCGTTATTAAGCCTCTTTGTCACAGCTAACCTGTAGAGTTACTTCTTGGCCTTTAGCAATAGAAACTGCTACCTAGCTACTATAATGTTAATGCATTAATTTCGTTGTATTGTGTAGCAATGAAGCATTTTAATTATTTTTGTAAACCGTGCAATGGCAGCGTACATACATACAATGCTTGTGCATATACACATTGCACATCCACATGTAAACACTTTGCTGCCAAACCCATGCACAGTATTGATACAACAGAAGTTTTTTTGTTTTGTTGTTGCTTTAATAACGTTATGCCAGATAGATATGCTAAACTACTAGTTAATTTATCCCATTTTCTGTTACAGTAGATTAGAGCATTTAGGGCAAGAAAAAAAAGCCAATGAATATGCAAAACCTATCAATATCCAATACTTATAAACATTAATTTAAATGAAAATACTGAGGGACCTTTTATGCTGTATGTATATGCATGTAAAATAGACATGGTGCAAGTGGTGCAAAATTAAATGTGAATTCTACTGCAAGATTATAGTGTAGGTATGGGTCAAGTAATTTAATTTTAAAGAGGGTGAGAGGTTAGGCTAAATATTAGATTATGTTAGATGCTGATCGTATGTCACAGTGCAAAGCAATACAAATCAATAGCAGTGAAAACTACAGCCTCTAAAATGGCCATCAACTTGAATCAAGACATCTCTAAACAAAGCAAAACATTTAAGCTTCAAGAGGGTAACGTTAGGATTTTTTTGCAGGGCTGTTGTGTTAAAAACGCATCTCCCAGCCCTTTAACAGGACAGCCATGGTTTATAGTTATGTAATGTTGGCCTGTACTGATTTTAAATGCTGAAAATATGCTCTACGCAACCAGGGATGCACGATATTGGATTTGTTGCCAATGTGTCGATGTGTAATAACTCATTTGACCAATAATTGACACCACACCAATATCGATATATCCACTTTTTCCCTACTTATTTTTAGTGATCATCAATCCCTTCTGTAGTGGAGATAGCTTCATATTATGCATACATACTCTTATCATGATATTTATTCATTGTGCAAAATAAGAAAAAGCATGTTGACCAATTCTGATAGTTCATTTTAAAGCCGATATCAATGACGTGCTGATATTATCGTGCATCCCTGTATGCAACCTGTCCAAAAGCAAATGTTACCTGCATGTTTATATGATCATCTAAGAATGAGGTTCTGACTTCACTGTGATTAGCAAGCATATTAATATTTATCTGCAGTTACATTGAAGATAAGCCAGGATGAACATTTTAGGGAGGCTGGAGAAACTTGTTTACTTAAATCATTCAAAAGTTCCATCGCCTGCTGTCTTCTGTCTCTTATACTGTTTCTCTCTCAATTTGTGTGATTTATTGAGCATATTATTAAAAATAACAATGGTGTTTGCAATTTGCAAAGTGGAAAATGTAGTTACACTTTGTTTTTGTTTTTCAGTAACTCTTCAGTCACTGCAGAGGGACCACAATGGCAAGTGATGTGTGCAGCCATGTAAAGGTGGTTGTTCGGGTGAGGCCGCCCAACGAGAGCGAGAAGCGGGAAAACTGTCAAAATGTGGTCCAGGTTGTTGATAACCACATGCTCATATTTGACCCCAAGGAAGAGGACACATCATGTTTTGGATCACAGAGACTACGAAACAGGAACATCAACAAGAGGGCTAACAAGGACCTCAAGTTTGTTTTTGACCATGTATTCGGAGAGGACTCTACTCAAGATGACATCTTTGAGAGCACAACTAAAGGAGTATTGGATGGTGTGATGAATGGATTTAACTGCACAGGTAGTAAATGAACATCCAAGCTGTGTGTTGACACTGCACCAGGCTGCCAAACATGTTGGCATCCCAAAATGGCAAAAAGAAACAACTGCATAGTGCAAAAATGAAATAGTAGGATATACTGTACTAGGTCTGGCATTGTATCAGATTTTCACGACACAATTATCTCGGCCAAAAGAATTTACGATAACGATATTATCGCAATATCTATTGAAAATTTAAAGTAATAATAAAGCTATCAATTAATTAATGTTAAACTTTGTTAATTTTGAGTTTTGTCTCTTTTTTGGTAAATAAATTCTGATCAAAATACAAGTGTTGGAACAGAAATTACATTAGAGGTGCTGGATAATTTACCCAATACTATCATGTGTGGATCAATAACAGGGACAGTTAGTGTGTTGGTCCTGTCCAGTTATGCTGCCAGTTTAGGGAGACGCTCTGCTTTTGAACCTGTCCGTGCTGCTATCAGATGTGACAGATGTCTTACCAAAGCACCACATATGTTCAAGAATACAGTAGCTACCCTACACTGCAACTTTCAGCCAGCACATCCATGTCAATTCACTGCACACAAACAACCCCTGCATGTAGTCGGCTGCTGTGGCCAAAACCAGGAGCGGTCTAATAAATAATACTGTTTCATAATACGGCTCAGCCTTCCTCAATAGATCAGAAAATTTATTGCAAGGTGACGCAAAAGTATTGCGAGGGAGATCAAGTAGTACAGTTAAAAAAAAAAAAAAAAACAAGTCCCATGAGCCTTTGAGGCCTCCAAAATAATGTGAGGTAATATGTTGTGGTAGTAAACTTTTTGGATTTCTGACCGCCTCTCTTCAACCCTAGCATGACCAAACGCTGAAGTTCAAATGCAGTTATGAGCCACACCAGCACCTCTTAAGAGCCGTGATTTTAATTTAATTATTTTTTTTTCTCAACATGGCTCGCTGACTCATGCTGCTGTATCATTAATTGAAACTGCTGGCTGCTGTTAATTTACTTTGTGTGCTCCAGGGTTCACTTGCTGGTCACTAGCTCACAACGATGCACAGTTCCAGTGTTTTAAATCAGCACAAATGGGTAAATTTGACAGCTAGTGTACCGGCTGTAAACAGGACTCGAAACAAATTTGGCTTTAGAGACTCATCATTGATCCATTGAAAGATGCCTGGATCAGCTGAAAATGTTGATCCTGCTGAAGAGTATTCACTCAGCTGACAGTTTATCAGGTACACCTTGCTAAATGTAATGCAGTCTAATACAACCGTCCTGCAATAAATCCCACCTTCATGAAGGACATAATGTTCAGTTTGTGTCGAAACGATTTTAGAGAGGTGTTGATTCAACTTTACAGCCATTTTTGTAGGATGTAGTTTGTGGTGCTGTTGAACTGTATTGCATTATATAGAGAGGTGCTTTTGTTATTTAGCCTAGCAACACTGATATTGTGGACAAAATAGTGGAAACACCTATCAATATACAGCAACATCATTGAACAGCACCACAAACTGCAGCCTCCAAAATGATCATATAGTTGGATCAATACCTCTCTGTACAAACTGAACATTATAACCGTCATGAAGGTAGGATTTATTGCGGGACAGTTGTATTAGTGTGCATTAGTTGTAGCCAGATGTACCTATTAAATTGGCAACTGAACATTTACTTCCTAGCTTGTCTTCAAGAACTTTAGAATCGTATTTGGTTCAGTGGTGTGACTTAAAGCTTGTCATTTAGGTGCTGTTGTGACATTATTACATACTGTAGGCCTGCTTTCAAATATCACCTGATCAAAACATCTTCATTTTTATCGGTTCGGCTCACCTAAGCCAGGCTTTCCACAATGAGTGCAGCTTTCCTGGGCCTCAGTTTGAAATATATGTTTGATACTTCCATTTTTCACATTGCAGTTTGTAGTTATGCTCTATCCAGAGGAAGTTTCATGGTGTAGCTGCTGCTGGTGTTGCGATAAGCACTGTGATTTTATGTATGTTATACTTTATAGACATTTGTCTTTCAATTGCAGTGTTTGCCTATGGTGCTACTGGAGCAGGCAAGACGCACACTATGTTAGGCTCGCAAAATGACCCTGGAGTCATGTACCGCACCATGACAGAGCTGTTCAAACGCATGGACGATGCCAAGGAGGAGAAAGAGTTTGCTGTTGCTTTCTCCTATCTCGAGGTGATTATTTGAATGTTTATTGCTTGCATTGTTCTTTTTGTTCTCCAGACTAGTGCAGAATTTGTTAATGCGTTGTGTCAAAGTTATTCTCTGATGTCGTCTCCTATCCCTTACAGAGCCTTAACCACATCATACATTTTTGACTGGTCCTTTGGGATGGTTTTGATGAATTTGCAGCTGTTTGCAGTTATATTTGTTGTTTGTTTATAGGTTTACAATGAACAGATCAGAGACTTGCTGGCTAATGTAGGCCCTCTTGCAGTCAGAGAGGACAGCTCCAAGGGAGTGGTTATTCAGGGCCTCACACTGCATAAGGTTGGTAGCAACGTGGATCATACGCACTCCCACAGAGCATCATTGAGTGCATTACAGCTAAATACAGGTGTCATTGCAAAGTCAGTTTATTACAGCCTAATTCTGATTTCCATTAGTTGCTTTTGCAATACATATTGTAATGTTTTAATAGAGGAAATACAAAAGGAGATGACAAGAAATCAACTCCCCTGGAGGCACTGATATTTAGAAATGTATTTTCTGTGTCAAGGAGGAAAACGGTTATGTCAAACTATGACTAACTATGTCTATGCAGATGTTACAATTCAGAAAAAAAAATCTCTATCGGCTTCCTCTCTCTTAATAAACAAAGGCTGTGCTGAAGAAAACATTTTTATTTTTATTTTGTCACATTTTTTAGATTAAAAATACTGTCCAGATATTTTTCCATAAAACTGGGTTAGATACACAAACTATTTCATGTTAAGCATCCTCACTGTTCTGTTCCTGCGGTTTGCAAGTACACTGTGGTGGTTCCAGATGGGGCCTTTTACTGGGTCACACACCATCGATGACGTTGTCTTTTTTAAATTTTTTCCCCTCCTATACAGCCCAAATCTGCAGAGCACATTCTTGAGGCTCTGGATTCTGGTAATCGCAACAGGACACAGCACCCCACTGACATGAACGCAACCTCTTCTCGGTCACATGCTGTATTTCAGGTATTTCAATGCAATGTTATTAAAGTCCCAAAGGACTATTAGCCTCTAGCGTGATGTCATGACATGGAATAAGAGCATAAAAAGAAAATAATTAACCAAAGCAGAAGCATAAATACCAATTGCAAATAGTTCCCACTCCACAATTATAAGTGGGCAGTTACTAGTATCTTCAGTTTATAAGATAATAAATATTTGAAGTGTTGTTTCACTATAAACATGCAACAAAGCATCACTCTTTGCTTCCTCATAATCTTAAATGGACCATTTTGTGTTCTTTTCTTCAGATATATTTAAGACAGCAGGACAAAACGGCCTGCCTCAATCCTAATGTCTGCGTCGCCAAGATGAGCCTGATTGATCTGGCCGGCTCAGAGAGAGCCAGCGCCACCAACGCCAAAGGGGCTCGTCTGCGGGAAGGTGCTAACATCAATCGCTCGCTCCTTGCCCTAGGAAATGTTATCAATGTTCTTGCTGACCCAAAGGTGAGTTGATATTACCCTGTATATACTGTAGGTAACAGACAGTGTTGCAAAAGTACAGCAACAACCACGTGAAGGAGCAGGCTTTGTTTTTATTGGTTAAATCACAGTCACCACTGACACAGATGAGTTTTATATTATATTATCAGTGTTCAAAACAGGGCACAAAGTCAATGCACAGATTTCTGGTTCACAGCTTAGACAAGATGTACTGTTTTTTCCCGTACAGTTAAGTGGCCACATTATGCATCATAAGGGACATAAAGGTGTTGTTGTTGTTTTTCTAAAGGTCCATGGTGAATGAACCAGAGTAATATCCATTCATGTTGTTATGAATGGTGTTTATATCTGTGTAATTTAGATCTAATGAATACTCTGGTCAAATAATAGTCAAGGAATGTAAGTCAACATTTTACACGACCGGTTTATGTTGCAAACACTGTTCACATTTTCCAAGATCGTTGTGCCCCAGTACCAGGGTGCCCACTTCCTAGAAATTCTTAATTGTTTTGGGACTCCGGATAACAACATGTGGACTTGTTTTTTTCTAGTTATAGAGAAATCAGGGGAAAGGGAGAAACTGGAAAATGTGGTCTCCCTTTAAATGTTTTAACAGTGTTTCACATTTTGTATTTGCTGGCAGCAGACTGTCAGAGGTCTCAGTGACAACCTGGAAGTTAAGATTAGTGATTTGCTCACAAAAGAGTTAACATTCAAACAGTGTTGTGTGCTTGATGTTGTAACATTTGGAATTTTGAATGCACAGAAGACACCTCCTGGTTAGCGAGGACAGCTGCGCACAGCAGCATCTGTTAGTGTCTGGTTAGCGTGGTGACAGATGAAATGCAGCTTCATGATTCACTGCCTCGTAAAAGTTAGAATGGTGAATTATTTAGGAACTTTTAAAGTAATGTTACATAATGCTTTATGTATAAGGAGTTATCAAGATTCAAGCATTTAAAGTGATAAAAAATAATAAAATACACAGACAGGAAAGCAAATTAATAACTAGCTCAACACCAATAGCAAGGAGAAAACACAAGATACTTTTGGATTTACCAGAATTTTAGATTCTGAGTAGTCTGTATTGATTTATTGAATAGTTTGGACCAGCTACAGATTGATGACAAAGAATGTCACAACACATTAAAAAATGTATTGCATGTTGATTTGTCCAGACAGTGCACACATACAGCAAATGTGCAGACTTTTAACCAACCATGTTTTGTATTTAGTTAATATATTAAATCATCAGCGTATATGGAATTTTTGCGCCATGTTCTTGAGATTATTATGGTTATAGGTATATGAAGTTGAGCACAAGCCTCCATATGAAACAGAGAGCCTGGGAAGTGGAGAGTCAACTGAGTATTTGGGTATTATTTCATTCCAGTTGCATACATTAACCTGTCAAGCAGTCTTCTCATTTTACACACCAGTCTCAAGGGACGAGGCACAAGCAGGCCACATGCATTTAGGAAGTGCTGTGCAAATGTACCACGGCCACGTTGAAACGTGATCTGTCTTCAACAGGTTACTTCATTCTTGCGTTAAAACTGCGGCTAGTTGTTTTATGCGCTACTCGCCATTCTCAAGTGTTGCAGCCATGGAGTCATAGTTTGATCAGCTCAACCTACAACGCCCACCAGAAATCTCCACCCTATCCCCGTGGTTATTGGTACTCCAGTGTTTACTGTTGGCAGACAAGGAATTCATGTTGTGGCCATTGTTTACAGGAAAGAATGTCCCCACTTGTGTCTTGGCTGACATGCCATTCGTTTGAGTGAAGAAGAATGTCTGCTACATCTGTTTGGGCTGTTCAGTATGTCATCTTCATGCTATGCTGCACAGAGGTTTTTGTTGTAAGTTGTTTGCCTTAGGCAATGTCTAAACCAATGCAGATACATTTGCCGCAGCAGTCTTTCTCTCCATTTTGGCCTTCCATCTACACGAGGCCAGTGTGTCCCACCCACAAAAAAGGGGCTTTTTGAAAATGTTGTCCAAAGCGGATACATTTGATTGTGCCAGTCGTGCTGAATGGTGCAGACAGAAAGCTGAGCTTTCACTTGTTTGTGGTTGTCAACATTTTCCTTGCAGCATTGTTAGGAAGCAAACTGTCACTATCGCCAAACTCTCAGATTGCTCAGGTTGTATTTAGGTAGTAAAACTTATAAGGCGTCAACACTCCAGCCCTGGAATTACTGTTAACCTTCATTAACAAGTGACATTTATGACCTGTGTTCAAATGAATATTTTATGTGCTTGCTCTTGTTTGACAACTTCTATTTTGTATTGTGTGGTCTGATATAACATTAAACACCATAAGGGATCATGGAGAGTAGAAGCTGAAAAAGCAGAGCACCATATGGCCAACGCACAACCAGACATAGCCCCGTGTATCACTGGGGCACTGAGTTTCTTTTTGAAGCCAGCACTTGTTTTTCTTGGCTGCTTTACACATCCCAATCACACCAGAGCAGGTCTGGTCATTCACCTGAAAGGCCCTCTTTATGCAAATACATACATCATTTCCATTTGCAAAGACCAAAGATGTTGTGTTTTTTTTTTTACTGGTGGGAGGCAGATATGCACTTCCTGTCCCTGGTCTGCTGGAAATTAAAAGTAGAAGAAGAAGAATAATTGCGCTTTCATGGAAAAAAAGTAGTTTGCTAAGACCTTGGCTAGTGGGCAAAATAAAAAATAATACATACAGGGTCTATTCCTTGTGTGTTTCAGGCAAACCAAATTACCCAATATGTTTGACACACTTGTTATATGTCTGTTTTTTAAAATGACACCATTGGTGCACAAATGAGTAAATACTTCTGCCTACGCAGAGTACATCAGCTGAGTAGGCAGTCCTTTAATGTGGCCCAGGACACATTAGCGTACACGCTGCAGAAAAAATGTGGCCATACACGCCCCAGACCACCCTGATGTTGTCTGAGTAACCGGATGTCAAGACTTGCATTCACACCTGTACCTAGAGCTGTATAATTGTGATCAGATCACCCAAAACGCATCTTGATACCAGATGTAAACGGGGCCTTAGTTGCAAGGGATCAAGTTACACTGAACCTGTGACAGATTTTCTATTTGACCAAACTAATGATGTCAAAACAAACATTTGATTTTACTTTTAAATACCAACTTTGCTGAAAGAATATGTTTGAACTCCTCCTCTTATTAAAAACGAGATTTCTCAAATTGTCACGGCGATCCTGAAACCTGGACCTGACATGAACTATAACCAAGGTCGTTGAATCCAGATGTAGGCTAGGGGTTTTTCCAGGGAGAAGTGCAGGCACAGCTGCTAACCCCAAAAGAGATCATTTTACACTCCTTTGTTACTTAACTTTAATGCGACTTTCTGCAATCCCAATGCCCACGAGATTGTGACTCACCTAAGCAGCTGTAGTCTATCTAATACCATTATTACAGACTGAGCTGTGTTCACAGACCAGATGCAGAAAGGCTCCAGACTGGTTTTTGTGGATGGCTGTTCCCTGTTTTTACTCTAAAATGAACACTCCATACTGAATTTTGTTACCTGTTAGGTTTATTGGTCCCCACCACACAGTGTAATATACTAAGCTTCTCTCGTGGAGCTTGTCCAGATGGAGAATGCATATTAAGGCACACTTCACATTTGTGCTCTTCTGCATGCCACAGCAATAACACACTTTTCTTTCTTTAATTTTGATTTGTGTCATGTCTGGCAGAAGTACCGAATTCCCAGATTCTGTGTTTGTTCATTTCAAACTTTCATTTGATGTATTTTCTGAGTAAACTCAGTGGAACCACAAGAGTTTTTTCACATTTCCTGAGCCGCTTGTCTGTGTACACTTTAAGTAAACCCAAACATCAGATGTTCTCATTTCTTGGGCTAATGTTATCTTTTCTCATTTGTTTCAGAGTAAGAAAACTCATATACCGTACAGGGACAGCAAGCTGACGCGGATACTTAAAGACTCCTTGGGGGGCAACTGCAGGACGGTTATGATTGCCAATGTCAGCCCCTCGTCCAAGTCGTACGATGACACCCACAACACACTGAAGTATGCCAACAGGGCCAAGGAGATTAAGTCCTCGGTTAGTATTAAAGTTATCCTATAGTTTATTTTATTAATGGATGTGATTCTTGGACAATAGATGTATAAATTACTCATTACATTTTCTCTCTTCCCTTACTCATCAGCTGAAGAGTAATGTTGTAAGCCTGGATAGTCACATTGGCCAGTATGTGGTGATATGTGAGAAGCAACGGCAAGAGGTAATATGAAACAACCAACACTTCCATGCTCATTTTTAAAAAGAAATCCAGCACATCTCCATATTTTTTTCTCATTTCTGACTCCTATTTCAATTTTGTGTTGCATTTCTAAAGATTCTGCAGTTGAAGAAGAAACTAAAGGAATACGAGGAGAAGAACATGGTGCCTGGGGCTTCTAACATGATCTCTTCCCAGAAACAAGCAGAGTTCAAAGGGTAAGCATGTACATAAGTGTGATTCAGCGTGTAACCTGAGATATATCAGTTGTTGCTTCTTTATGTGTCATAAACTCTTTTATTGTAAACATTGTAATTGGAATACAGGCACTAAATGCAGGCAGACAGAGGAGCCTGTGTTTCCCAATATATTGCACAGTGGTGATTCATTCATGGGACCTGTGGTTGTACAACTGGTTCTGGTGGCTCTAGATCCATAATTATTTAATCTAGTGCAAAGGTTCTCAATTTTTTTTAGCCAAGGACCCCTTACAAGATAAAAAATATACCAGAGACCCCCTCATGTACGTCCCTTAATAGGGACATGTGCCAAGAGATTAGTTAGATTAGAACATAATCTTGTTTTCTTATTTCAGATAAAACATTAAATTATTTGTTGAACCATAAAACCCTGGGTAAAAAATAAATAATAAAAATGTTTTTGTAGATCATTATAATTTGAAGAACCTGAAAACTATTCATGGACCCCTGTTAAAGTGCTATGTACCCTTAGTGGGGGGTGCAGTGGTCCAGGTTGATATTCCATTTTAGTGTTGTTTATTTATTTATTTATTGTCATTTATGGTACAATAAATAGTCCAAACTTAGATTTTATTTAGCAGTGAGCTCTTTATGGTATCTGGCGCCTCATAATTTCCAAGTGCCAGCAACCATGTCAGTTATAAAGGGATATATAGATATATATATAGATTTTCAACTAGGTCTGTGTCACCGTGCTTTGGGGAGTGTGTGCAAATGAACGATGTTCAGCTTCCCCTTGTGCCACTAGTGAAATTGTGGATCATCAGTCATTCACACCATAGTGATGCAGACCTGGTTGAAAATTGGACATAGTATCCCTGTATCAGTATTTACTTACATTTATATGTTGACAGTGGCAACCAACACTTTTAAAATGGCAGGTTGGTCGTACTTGTAGCAGACTTTGTACTGTAGCCTTTAGTTGGGAGAAGCAGAAGCTCCTCTCCCTGCCCACTTTCGCCAACTCTTCCTGGGAGTTCCCAAGGCATTCCCAAGCCAAATGGGATATGTAACTCCTTCAGTGTGCTCCACATCTGCCTGGGGTCTCCCTCCAGCAGGACATGCATGAAATACCTCCACAGGCATCCATGGAGCATCCTAATCAGACACCCCAACCACCTCAACTGGAGCAGCGGTTCTGCTTCAGTCTCCTTCTGCATGTCTGAACCCCTCATTCTGTTCCCAAGGGGTGCATGTACCTTGTGAAGAAAATTCCTTTTGGCCTTTTGTATCCATGATGTCATTCTTTTTGTTAGTACTCTGTGTTCACAACAGTCCTTTGCAGTGTCTGTGTTACTTTCTCTAACATACCAGTCCGCCTGTCGGTCTCATGCTCAATCTTCACTCATAAAACAGAACCAAAGATATTTGACTTCTGTCATTTGTGGCAGCAACTCGTTCCCAACCCAAAGGACCCAGTCTATCATTTTCTAGAGCGTAGTGCCGTCAGACTTGGAGGTGCCTAACACTTGGCTACAGACTACCCAGTGCTGGAAAATGTCAAAGTTTGATGAAGCTACATCTAGTAAATCATTGGCAAAAAGCAGTAATGCAATCCTGAGGTCACCTAACTAGATGCTCTTTGATCCTTGGCTGCACCTGGACATTATGTCTGATTTCAATTTTGTTATGGTGACCTATGATGTTTTGATAAATACGTTGATAACTCTGGAAGAGATCTGTGATTGTGGACAAACTGTTGTGGCTGGAAATTATTAGGTAGTGTTTGGATAGCCTGTCATCACCCTTTACATCCAAAAAAAAAATATCCCAGAGTTCAAATATAGTTTTCAACCAGGAGCTGCACTTTCAAGGTATGGTGCACCAGCGAAACGTTGCGAAAATAGAAGCAAAGCAACTTTTTTTTTTCTTTTTTTTTTTTTTAACCCAGAGCAGTTCTCCGTGCTTTGATCAGTAACTCACAGTGTCAGTGTGGATATCATTAGTTGAAAATACCAGCTGCTGTTTATTTATTTGTTTGTGCTGCCTTGCGCACACACACTCACAACACAATGCATTAGTGGTGTTTTTCACTGCTGACCTAACCAGGGTGTACTGGAAACAAACTGTCAGAATTGATGATCCAATGCCACTTGTGAGAAATTGCTGATAAAAGCCGCAGTCAGTTCCCATACCCTGTCTACATCAGCTTAAAGCACCCCAAGGTGACCTAATATTTTTTTTAACAACTTGTTTGTGTTGCTCCTATGAATTGCCATCCCACGAAACGGGCACGTGAACCTCCTGGAAAACTGTCACTTCCTGGAAAACACTGCATCTTCATAACAGTCTAATGTCCCTCTATATTTCCTTTCAGAAGAAACTAGTACTAATACTGATTAATGGAAAGACGGAGAGAACACAAGATTTCCATATTTTATTATCAGGTTTTGTTTTTTGTTTTTTGCATGGTTTTGTGTAATTGTGATATTTTTATACTGTGATACTTTTTCTAGATTCACCCTGACCTGCACTGTAGTCAGTGGACCTGCACTGAGCAGTCAGATACTAAAATATTGATAAACAGTGTGTCGGTAATTAATTGAGCTTTCAGACAAATTTAAGGTCGAGAAAGCTTTATTCTAGTTTTACTTTTTGTTATGTAAATTGCCGCTATATGTTTACATGTTATTCGTTGAAATTGAAACAGGATGACACATTTAAAAACACTGTTTAGGACTGAGTACTGTTGGTTTTCAATCCAGCCATGTAGTCAGAGACTATTTTACGTCTTGGAGTAAAACCCAGATGTACTGTGAGGCCAAAGGATCAGGCCTGAAAATAGCTTATAGTGTTTTTGTTAAGGAAAAATAAAGCAACTTAATTTCTACCTTCCACAAATACACAATAGGTACCTCTGTATATAACAGTATACAAGTGTTTGATATAACTGCTGTAATCAATGTTGGCTTATCTTGTATTTAAATGTAGGGTTTTAATTTGATAGGGACAGCGGTGCAGTGCCTTTATTTTAATCCAGATGATTCATTCATATTAATTTGTTTTACATAAATCCGATTAATCACTTCCCCTCTAGTCATCTTTGAGACACACAGTGGCATCGGTTGGGGTATTTGGGTTGGGGGCGGGGGGACACAGAAAAGCTGAATGAGTCTGACTCCCACACATTTCATTCACTGGCATCAGAATTCACAACTCGCACAGTGAGAGGCTCTGAATAGAGGCTGCACGCTTCTCACGCTATTAAAAATTCAGCAGTCTAGCAAGGCCACGACGTCTCCTACGTCACTGGAGTTACATTGAAGAGTGCAGTCACATTTCAGCGACAGCTCTCCAGTCTTATTTACCTGCATGCCTCTCCTGTCTCTCCCCCTGCTTTAACTCAACCAGACAGCCACTTGCATCCAATCTGGATATCACCTCGACTCTGTTCCAGGAATACATATATACATCATATCGCTAAGAATATCTTTCTGGCTTAGTCCGAACAGAAATGGCAATTTACAGAAGCTCCAGATTATAATAAAAGGTTTACAGCATGATTTAATGATTGACTCATACCTTAAAGTATAATTAATTGTAGAGAATAACAATATTAGTCATGAAAACATTTGATGTCATTAATTTGTATACTTTTACATAATCATTATTAGGTGTGCTACTGTATTTAAACTGGTTTCAATTAAAGTATTAAATCTGACCTTTTTAGGATGTGTTAAATACACAAATAAATGGTCTGTAAGAGCGCCTGGCTCAGCATTTCGTGTAATTTGCTCCTTTCATGTGGCAGAATAGCTTTTAATCACATCTGGCTTGAATCACTGTGATAATGGCGATGTTTTCTTGAGCTGTGTTAGACTAAGAGGGGTTTCTAATATACTGTGTCATGTATGTGAATCAGAGTTGACATAAAAAAATCACCTTTCAGTATAAGGCAGTCCAACATAACACCACTACAGCCTCATAATGACCAGGGCTGTATGAATGCTTCAGTGACAGTATCATCTAAAAGTGAGCATTAGAGCTGCACAAAGATAGCCTATTGTAGTTTATTCATTAGACTACACATGTATTCCTGTTTATCTACAGGGTTTCCACACTCGAATTTCATCAACTAATTTTCATGGACTTTGTGAAATCCTTGAACGTTTATGAAAGGTTATAAAATTTAGTTGTGTGTAATGAAACTAGGAGTTACAGTAATCTTCCATGGACAATCTGCGTCATACCATAACATATGACATGGAAAGTGAATCTATTTTTTTGTAGCTGTTGAGGCAACGTAGCTCTAACGTGCCGATGTTTGACAACATTTTGTTTACCACTGTGTACGTCTTTATTTTCTCCCTGTGCTCCGTCTCTCCCTCCTTGTACGCCAGCTAGTATGTTTTATTAAAACGAATCAGATTCAAATTCTGTTTAGAGAAAAATAAAGTTGTGACTGCGTGATTAGACATGTAGGGTCACGAATCCCAAAGTTTCGATACGTATGCTGTGCCCCTCTACTAGTTTTAAATTCTACTGCATTTTTTAGACTGAATGGTCATGGAAATTTTATTATGGGTCAGTGAAAAGTCATGGAAACTGTTTGGGAACCCTCCATCTAATTTAAGGGGCCAGTTCATAAATTTTAACAGTGTGAATTCCAAATATATTTACATGTTATTGTAGGGTAACCCTTTTGTTTACATTAGAATCATCGATTGCTCCTTTAATGGCAAAGACGATGGGACTAGAATGACTGGATCTTTCAATGTTATGAGATTAAACAGCCAAAGTGATTTTAGACCATTTATATAAAGTTTGATATTCACTTTTGTCAAGTTCTAATTTCCTAATTCAGCCCTTTTAAGCTGAAGCTTGTAACATTTGAACATCACTCTTCTTTCTCTCCCTCCCTCTCTCCCTCTCTCTAGGGTGTCAGAAGCTCTGCAGCGAATCTTCTCGGGCCGGGCCCAAATCAGGAAAGAACAGCTGGATCTGGAGAGGCAATTGAAGGAGAATGAGCTGCGCCAGCGCTACAGTGAGGAGGACAACCTGCAGGTCCAATATTTCTGTGCCAAAGACAAGACTGAGAAGGTAGCTGATGCTTACGCTGCTATCCACAGATTCCATCATCCCCGCAGAAAAACAGCTGCTGAGTCATCATTTCACTTCTCTGTTCTCTATGGTTGTCTTGGCCTCTCATTTACGCCACTACAGGACAGGGTCACTGCTCCCCAGCTCCTGGCTCCACTCTGCCATTTGAGTCCCAGTGTTAGTCCCAGCTGTAGCTGCCATTTAAAGTAGAGAAAGTGAATTTTGAAGAATTTTTGGCACCAAACTTTGCAGAGTGGTTCACTGTCATCCAAAACAAACTGTGGGAACAGATCACCTGGGAGTGGAGCTAAATCATCTGTGTGCATTTGAAAACTTTTATTAAAATATAGAAGAAGATAAATTGTTTCAGATTAATCTCTCCAGCAATGACGAACAAATGTTTAATATTTTAGATTAATCTATATTGCTCGACTGGAGCCTGGTTGCCATATTGCAGCTTGCTGCTGTAATTGTTATTTAGAACACTTCTTCCTGCTCTTCACTACATGCACAATTAACTGTGTGTCATACTAATACTTAGACAAACAGTAGACTAATGACATCACTTAAATGACATTTTGTTGTCGTCGCTTTGAATAGGCCACTTGCAAGCACGAGCGGAAGATTGCCAGCTTACGCACTCAGCAGCAGCACATTCGGAAACGTCTGAAGGAGGCAGAAACACGTTTCCTGGACAATGACAGCTGGCTTCATCGTGTCGAGAATGAGATTAAGCTGCTGAAGTCGAACGATCAGGCCTCAGAGGTGAGTAGAACTTGCTGACCCTTTTGCATTTACTGGTGTATAGATATGTAGACTTTACATACCTGTTGTTTTGTTTAATCATACTAATTAATGGTTTAAAAAAAAAAGAGAGTTGCTTTTTGATTATAACAGCTGCATGCAGGAGAAATTGTCCTGTACTTGGGGATGATTTTCCCTAATTGAAATTGTGTAAACCGAGTGCTTGTAGCCATGTTTATTCAAATTCCAACATCACTTGGCACTGACACTGGCGACAGAGTACATAAATTATTGTGGGACTCTGGACATCAGATCAGTAGATGCGAACAGCAAGTAAAACTAGATACCAAATTACATAACTCGGGGACCGGATGAAATAGTTTGAGTTAATGTAAGAAGACAAACGAGCATGATTAGATGTAGAGAAAAACTTCATAATGTGGGTTACATCCTTCAAAACTCATCGCTTGGTGTTTTTTTGTTTGTTTATTTTGGAAGATAGGCTGTGTTTCTACTGGTGTCGTGACTGTCTTTGTTTTCTTCCCATCTGTTCTCCCAGTAATTAGAACCGTGCTCATTTTATTTCTCCAGCTCACTCGTGGATCACTGAAGAGAATAAATCAATACCCTTTACTCATCCCTCACACAACAGCCAGTTACCTAAAACCATGCCCATGTTATTTTTTTCTTCTTTATCCTTTCTTCCAGGAACTGACCCAGAACTATGACGCACCCACCGGTCAAATGTTCTCTCTGCTGTTGTTTCGTAGTTTCTTTACGTCAGAGTCCTTTTTTTTTTTTTTTTCTCCCCTCCCTCTCTCCCCTCCCTTACCCTGAGCCGAGCGCTTTTCTGATGAAACATGGATGAAAACAGAACTTTGCATCTTCTCTCTAGTATCCCGACCACCAACCACCTTTTGTGTCTTTTTTTATTTTAAACTCTGCCCACCAGCATGCTAATTTAATATACTGTTATGGTAGACTGTCCATTGCCTCATCATTTCTGCTCTCCAAACTCACTTCTCCCTCCTTGTTCAGGTGTTAGAGAAGGGCCTACACTGCCACAGACTTGAGCTGCAGGTTAATGATCTCAAACAACACATCAAGCAGATGGTCGAGCTCGCTGCACTGCAGGATCAGGAGAACAAGCGCATGCAGAAGTAAGTTGACAATACCAAGAACCAGCTCTTCCTGAATTAACTATTACTCGGTGCAGCTGAAGAAACTGCGCTTCACCTCACTGTGACTCGCAGTTTTTCCCTGAAGTAATGTCTCAATGTTATTTTTTCCCATCGCATTTCAGAATGGTGAACATCTTGTTGCCAGCTTATAGTCGGCACTACTCTATGTTGCGTGAGACCGGGCAGGTCTCAGCCGCAGATGAGCAGGAGAACCATGAACTAGAGCACCTTGTGTTGAGGGAGAGAGGTGTGGTCTGGGCTGACCAGGAAGGGGTGGAGCAGCAGCTGAAAGGTAAAGGGACTGGAGACAAGTCACAGGAAGCAATTGAGGCGGGCCGCAGCGAGTTGGCACCGGTCCTGTCTTTCTCACATCTGCTGTACCACCAGAATAGCCCCTGCAGTAAGTCATCATACTCTTATCATCCTGTTTATTCTTCTGTTGTTTATTCTGCATATGTGTAGTTGGTTTGGTTGGATAAACTAAGAACTAGGTTTGAAAATTTGGTGGGGCAAATTCTGAGTATTTACATTATTGATTAATATGCCAATCTTTTTATTTTTTTATTCTTTTAAATTAATTATTGAGTTGTTCAGCCTAGAAGAAAAAAACTATAAAAAATGCCCATCACAAAGTTCCAGTGCCCAAAATGATGTCTTGAAATTGCTGTTTTGTTTTGGGTTTTTTTTTCTGACTGACAATCTAAAGTCTAAAATTGATTTTTAAACTGTTGGTTTTGTGATGACTACTTTCATACAGAAAGCAAATATTATGCGGCAAAAAAACAACATAATGTTTTGGGGTTTGTTTGTTTTTTTGTTTGTTTGTTTGGGGGGGGGGGGTTCCGAAAAGAGATCAATTTTTGAGGGGCTTTTTCACCACACATAAAAGCATCAACCGATCACATTGTGCCTTCATACGTAGGAGGATTGTAAAATAACAACACAGATGCTCCATAGACCAAACGAAGACAGCAAATATGCCTTTCAACCATGACAAAGGCAGCACATACCAGATCTACACCTTCCGTTCCTACCATAGACTGTATAAAATAATGGATGTAGCTACCTTGACATCACCCATTGGTTTGTGGACTGCCGTTCTGAAGCCTCAATTTTGGTTGCTGAAGATAACTCGTCACCAGATGATAGCCAATTCCAGCCAATGCATTCCACCTCTTCACACATACTGTTTACCTGCTGTTCACATGTGATCAGTCAATACTACTCATACTACAAACTGAATTTCTGTTCCCTTCTCCTCCAGACTCTTTAGACATGGCAGATATCTGTTTACAGAGACTAATGTAGGAGTAAGCCCTCCGAGCAAAATAAACTCAGGATTGAGACTGTTCTAAATACTCAAATGTTTTTCTCTACTTTCGAGACAAGCTGACATCAGTTCGTGACAGATTTCTTTATATGGTCATCTGCTCCAGGCACACTACTGCATGTGTTTACATTACATAGCCTACACTGCTACATTTAGCTACATGCTAATGTCAGGGAAACATGTGATCTCGGTTGCTGATGTTGATTTCTTCCCATCTTTGGATCATATTACTGCTGCAACTGTGAAGATACTGGGGTTTGGGTTTTTTTTTTAGTTTAGGTTTATTTAAAAAAGGACAGTGCAAATTAATAAATACACATGGTATAAAAATACCAGATTTAGCCAAGGGGCTATTTTCATCTATTTTTTAAATTGGTGATATTTAATGATGGACAGTGCTGCTATTCTCCGTTACAGTCATTCCCCCGGCTGCAATTACAGTGTAGAGAAGCCAAGATTTAGAGAACACATAAACACTAACCAGTCAGAGGAGGGTGGGCTTCTTTTTTTTTTTTCTTCTTCTTTTTTTAAGAGAAAGACACTACAATGGAGTATTTCAGACAGATGGTAAATACAGGTGCTCCAGCACAGACAGTATGAGGAAAATAAAGTGCTTTTTTTACTTTAAGGCATGTCAACATGTTCTAGTAGAAGCCCAAAATACAAGTATGAACCTGAGAATGAGCATAATAGGTCCCCTTTAAGTAGATAACTCCAGTGTCCTGTATGGTAGTTCAGCGAGTTGCAGTGTATTTGGCATCAGTCCAGGTCTAGTGTGTATTGTGGGACCCATGAGATTGCACGGTTCATTTTTAACTGTCATCTCTGCATGACCTAGCAGCACCGGGCCGTCATGACATATAAGACATGACAGACAGTGGAGCACAAACCAAAGCTGGCTAACAATACTGTGATAATGTCTATCATCAACGAGACAGTAAACTGTGCACCTATCATTCTGGATTCTTTCAAACTGTATTACAGTCGGCACTTCCTAGAAAGTGTGCGGTTATTTTTGTTTGTTTGTTTTCCCCCAGTTAGATTCATCATCAGTAACACAAAGAATTTGACAAATCCTGACTACAGATACTTTGTCAGCCTTCTGTGGATCGTGGATTAAAGTTTAAAAGATTATAAAGTGCTTGTGTAAGACCAAAACACTCCAGGTTGATTAGATCTTTGTGCAATTCATTTTGAATGAATGCTGTTTCTTCTGACTTCATGTCTGGGCCACGTTGCACTGTGCATCATTCTTTGGCTTTTGTGTGCGATTTGATTTTCCTGAACATCGTACAAAACCCAGATTGACTCTTTCTAAAGAAAAGATAGCCTTACAATCCGTTCCGCTGGTTGAAATGTCTGGTACACTCTGCACAATGAAAACTCCTTGAATCATAGCTCTTTTAAGTGTTGGAAAGTGTTTCACCTTGGTGATTTTTTTTTTTTTTTTTACATTTTCATGTCCAAAAGCAGCGTTTGATTCAAAGGGTCAGGGAATAGTTTTGACTGACTTTGAAACTCTAAATCACTAAGTAAAAGTAAGCTGGTGCTTTTCAAACCTTTACTGATAATGTGACATTTTTAATTGCACAAATCCACCTAAAGATTGCAGAGGGTTGTCAAGCTTTCTGTGTTGTTGTAGGTGTGAAGTGTTGACGTTGCTTCTCCTTGAATGTCTTTTTGATTTTTTGTTTCTCAGGTGCAGAGGGGCGCACAAAAAGAACATCACTGTGCAACGCTGCTCCATCACCAAAAGGTAAATCTACTCTGCTCTCTCCCCCCGTCATGCTAACATACTGTAGTCATTAATCTAAAACCCCTGCATGCCTGTTAATCCCCCCTCCCCCTCAATCATTCACCTCTCTCCTTGTCACCTTTCACTCAATCCATCACACTTGGCCAAACACCCGTCAAGAGATGATGCTACATTTTATTGAAGCGAAACACGCGGCCCATAAAGTTGTGTTTTTAATGTGCCATATAAATTTTCCAATTGTTTTTGCGCAAGCCCAAATTCTCACTTTGCCGTGTTGCTTTTTATTTGCTGAACATGTTTTTAGCTGTTTAAGTAAAATGACTTGTTCAGAGTAGTAAAATACACAATAAAAGTCAGACATGTAATATAATTTGATTTATAGTCGTGCTGCAGACATTCTGTCCTGGCCAAAACATGAATAATGAAATGATGTGAATACTCGCAACCAGTTTTATAGAGGGAAAACTGTACACATGGAACCTTTGGGGAAATGTAACACAAAAACCTTTGTGAAATATTGCAGTTCAAATTGGCAGTAATGATATTTACTGCAGGTGGTCTACATTTCATTGAAACATATTGTGGGAAATTTAACTTTTAAAAAGAGTACTCCTGCCAGATGACCAGAGTTCCTTGAATGGAAATGAAACATTAAAGCACCAGGGAGTTTGTCACTACCACTATTAAATTTCCCTGCAACTTATTATAAAAAGCTTTCTTTCTGTTTGGCCCGTCTGCCCGGCCCTTCTTTCTACACGTCAGGCCAGTTGTTTTATTGTTTTTTTCCCATTTGTTCATTTATTGTTATTTGCTCGCAATTTAACTTTTCTGTGCCACTACATTTACGGTCGTCTTTCGACAAGTGTCAACAACTCCACTTACTCTAATTGTTTTACGATGCTGAACTTTATATTTAACCCCCTAAAAATCCTGAATGGCCAAACTTGAACTTTATTCAGCATTTGACACACCCACAGTAAAACTTTGGGTGGATTTGTTATTTGAAATTAATACTTTTTACCCTCCGCTAATAGAGGACTACTTAATTAATCCCTGTCATTAACAACTAAATTAATCAAGACCACAAAATAAAAGTCCCCACCTCCCTTAAGCTAAGAATTTTAGATACAAGAAATAACTATTACAGTGTATCTTCAACAGTAGTGGACACAGATATACAGTATTATAGCGATTATATAAAGATATACTATGCAGGATTTTCCTAAATAACAATGACATTTGTATAGAGAAATAATCCCTCTCAGTCATCACTTATGACCCACTAGAAGTGTATGGTGGTGCATTTTTCTGCAGAGACTCTGCCCTCTGCCTGTATTTTCTTATTTTACGTGTCTGAGAAATTTATGGGTGTGTACCTCCAAAGCGCTCAGGTGAGGTCAGGGCTTTATAAAAAGGTAGTGACCAGGGGCCAGACCCTAAGCAGCAGGCATCCAAGAGACAAAGTGGCAAAAAAAGGAAAAGAGAGGGAGGCGAAACACCAAATGAGAATGAAACTGGGGCTGGCTTTCACTGGCAAGTGAGTTTGCACACAGTAGCAGACAATTCTGCATTGTATATCTTAAATATTATGCTATACCAATAATATCTACATACATATATACAGCAGCACCTTATGAAATAATTCATTTTCCAGGCATGTGTGCAGTTTTTTTGCAAGCCTTTAGAGGCTTAACAATAGCTTTATGTTGAATCACTATATATTAAATAAGTGTCCTTGCATCACAGTGTTCCTAATATTTAGATAACATAGCCACAGTTTCATCTTTCCATTGAAAATCATAACTCTGTACATCCTCCTACATTATGCATTCACAGACCCACACTTGCATCCCTGAAAAGCACCATGTCCATCTTAATGTCAGAGCTACCACTCATACATGTATGTAACACACACATACACACACAATAGACACAACTTTATACATGCTATACAGCATTATCAGCCATGCTAAATGACTTGTCAGTTATTAAATGTTATGCATTTGAAATGAAACAGATGTTTTAATAAATAAGGCTTTTATTTAGAATTCAGACAAACTGCTCTGATCTTGTCCTGACGCTGTTTGTCAGTCCCTTACTGCTTCCTCAGCTCTTAATGGTAGTCACTGCAGCATGTTATGAGAAATAGCTCCACCCTGCAGCTTGCAAAGCCAATCAAATTTCATTGGTTTTAGAGAGGGTTGGGGTTTGAAAGAGCATTAACTCTTTGTGGGCTGTTTAATAATAGCAAATCACACAAAAGTGATCACTTTGAAGGAGCATTTCTGCACTCCACAATTTAGTGTTGATTTAAAACATGTCCACACATGCATTTATTAATAGCTTCGTGATTTTTCATTCAGCTACCTCCCACTGCCCCCTTTATGCTGTTCTTTTTATACTCCCGTTCGATCCTCTACCTCTCACTTCTCTCTTATCTATTTTTTCCCTCCTTAGATTTATTCTGTCCCTTTTTCTTCAAACATCTGTTAGTCTGGCTTTTTCCTCCATTCTACCTTTCCTTTTCCTCCTACCCTCAAATGTTTTTCTCTGTCTGTCTAGCATCTAACCCCCCCAATCCCTCTTGAGCTTCATTCATGAAAATGCAGATCCACAGCAGGGCAGGAAAAAACGTCAACAGACGTAAACTCCCCTGCTCCACCAACCAGAAAAGGCGCACTATAAAAAACAGGCAGCAGCAACCAGGCGACCCTAATTCAGTGCAGCCTCCACCAGAAATAGCAACTCATGCATGTATTAATCCCCTACAAGCCAAAAATATGTGATTGAAGGAACTCTGCTGCCATTTATTGCTAGGGACAACTCCTCTGCCACAGAAAAGGGCTATTTATCATCGTCTCCTCACTCGGTGTGCTGTCTGAGGTCTGACTCACATTTGCTAAATATTGCATTTTGGTATTTAAGGTAATGTCTAAATCAGTCATTCACCTTTGCATTTAGTGCTCTCACTTCCTTTGTGTGCTGGCATTTTTCCTTTTTAGCCCCCTCCCTAACCCCCACCACACTCCTGCAGGAAATGCCATGAGTGTAATGGTGTTCATAATGTGATGCAGACACCGTGATTTAACCTCATTCTGCTCTGCAACCTGTACTAGTTAATGTTGCTGTCGTTTTTAATGAGGCTAGATAATGTGGCAAAAAATGACTGGATAAAATTTTTCGAATCAATTAGTATTTACAGTGCACATATTCGTATATAATTTGGCAATCTTGTTTTAGTGTTTGAGATTAGTAATTTTGAAGAGGCTTCATTTTGATTCAGGCTAAACATATTTTATTTCAACATTTATCTACATGCAAGCATGCAAACTTAGCTTAGAATCACAACTGACTAGAAATTGAAACAAACATTAACTGCGTTGTGAATTTGCTTTCCTGCAATAATCACCCCTAATTCATGCAAGTTCAACCAGTCCCTCTGCTATTAAGCAGTATATTGCAAATATTATTCACTATTTTCTAGCATTAGCTTTCTGTCAGTACTCAACTGCTCTTCTACCTACAGTTTAGACAGAATCACTGTGACATCATGCTAATGACATCGATTACTTCTGAGTAGTCAATGGCAATCAATTTTAATTGCTGGGATATTTAGTATATCGTCAAACGTCTTTATTTCTGTTGTCCTTTTCAGCTGTGACTCTAACATTGAAAGACAAATAGTTAAACACAGTGATCCAACTATCTAAAGTTTCTGCTGTCCTCATATTATGTATTGTGTTGCTAGCATTGTTGATCAAACAAATCTACTGGCAAAAAAGCTAAGCAATACAGTGCTCCAGGGAAAATGTTTTTCTGTAGGCCAACATGGAAGTTAGCTTTGCCCTGGTTGCCTCATCAAAAAGCCTGTGGGATTTTTCCATGGGATTTTGGATTATTGCAGAAAATAAGCTCTGTGACAAACAAACATAAATGATACGTACAAGTTTCGTTCATCAAGATAATCTTCACAAATTAACACAACTTCCATGATTTTTGAAGCCCAAATGCAATCACCAGAAGTAAAACACTAATGTTAGGCTATTAACAAACTACACTATGGTCACATGATTTAACATTCCCACCGCAACAACGCTGCAAAGCTGTGGTCGCTGTGATGATGTTCTGTAGTCTCATTTAGCAACTTATAAACTGTCTTTTTAAGACACCTAAAAGCTTCTAAATACACAGTGAGTTTTTACTGACGTGTTTTATGTCATAGGACAAAACATCAAAGTCTCTTGGGCTTGTGTTAACCACAGACCTCATTTCAGGCATCTAACCCAAAACCCATTGACTGCGAGACGAGGGAATTGGGAGTGCTAAAATGCTAAGTCATTTCTGGGAAAGGGCTGTCAGACGGTTAGGTGAGGGCTTGAAAATATTCTAAATATAGCATACACTTAAACTGATATTGATTTTTTTTAGGTGGCTGGAAATTAACCAATTAAGGCAGCATTTTCTGACCAACAGAGTCATCAGTCACACTGGTTTTGAACTCAAAAGAGGTGCTGTCCTTGCTAGCTTTTTAAATATGAGAACAGTACCAATTTGCAATGCAGTTCCTTCCTTTAAGTTTGGCTAACATACAAAATACATGTCAATACAGCTTATATTATTATGAGTGTCTTATTAACAAGTAGCATGCTAACAGCATTGATCATGTCCTTGATTTTACAGGGGGCAGTTGAGTACAGAGAGGTGGGAGTGACAAGTTGGACATTTTATGTTTTATGAGAGTCGTTTTTGCAATAGTACACTGCCTGAGAGCTTGCCATGTTATTAAATTCTTACAAAGTCCAAAAAAAACAAACTAATTGTACTAATGCATACATGTTTTTCCAGTCGCATGTCCCATCAAATACAGTCGAACCCTGGAAATATCAAAATACACTACTGTATTTCCTGGCTAGCTTTGTGAACTGGTGACCGGCTACCTACTGTTAGAAAGCAATGCAAGAGAAAAGTCTTTATGTCAGAAAAAGAAACTTTAACAAAAGAAATGGATATTTGCTGTGTCGAGTCCCAGTAATGCATCTGGCTGTCACAGAACTGCTAGCTAATATTAGCACACGGCTTTAGGGCACATTTGTCGCCCCATGACTTTATTGTTCCCTGGTACTCACTGTGATGGTACATTTTAACATCATGGGAGCAACAAACTAAGTACCCTGTGATATATGAACATACATTATTTATATTTTTGTATTTTGAACCTGCAACATCTACAGCAGCAGCAGCACCTATATTTTCTCCTTTCAAAAGCAGAGTTCAGAGAGTTCTGAGTCGTGTGTTTGAGCACCATGTTTTCCTCAGTTTCTAAAAAGGAGATCCAAGGCTGTTAGCAGGTAAAATCCTTGAGCTCTGGTCTATTTATAAAACGCAGTGCTTTTTAGGATAATATTGCATGTCACAGCTTCATCCTGACATTGTAAAGTTTATATGTACAAGGAGGGTGCTGTGATGTTTAATTGCCTTGTGCCATGCATAATATCTCCAACACTACTGATCACATTTTGATGTAACTTAAGGGAACAATCCATCTCTCTTCTCTGTTGTGACATTTTTTAAATTGCGCTTTTTAGCCTAAGGCTGGCACTTCAGCACTTATTACTGATTACTGATTTAGTCAGGGGGACGGCATCATTTGGGGAGGGTATGTTTACTGTTGCCCTGCTTACTTTTTAAAGTGGTTTGATTTGCTTTCACTTTCAAAGCCCTCATTTGTAAACAATGCGTTGATATATGCACTTCAAAGATAGCTTGTTAGAGATGCTGGCATCTGCAGAGAAGGCTTGAAACAATGTCAGTGGCAGAGATTATGTTCTGTCTCTTAGCAAACCTTTGAGTCACAATGTAACATGTTGATGTAGCTGCCAAAGCACAGCCTATGTCATGTGACCACACACAACATTTGGACCTATGAACACTGGGCTGCAGACAGAGGTAATATTTTATGAAAGAAAATGAATACAGGGTATAGAAAGCAGAGTACAGAGGCATTCCCCTTTCAGTCTGCTCCAGTCCAATTTGGCTGTCATCTGTAATATTTTTTATTTGCTTTATGATAAACAGTTCCTTATTAAAAACCCATACAAGCTTTCACATCTTAAGGAAATAGTTCACCCCAAAATCAAAAGTACATATTTTCCCTCTTACCCATAGTGCTGTTAGTCAATCTAGATTAATAGATTGATTGATCTAGACTGATATATCAGCAGTAGAGATGTCTGCACCTTCTTGAATATAATGGAACGAGATGGCACTCTTGGTGATCAAAGTGCCAAAAAAAACGTTTGAAAAATTCAACAGTAATGTCATAAAAACACAAATCTCTTATGCGAAATAACCAAAACAGTTCTAACTTTGGTGAAAATGTGTTTTCGTAGGACCATATCGTTGATAGTAAGAAGTTGTTTTCAAGGTTTTTACTCTGTCAGAGTGCCAAGATCAGCTTTTTTCAAGCTTAATCTGTCTAGGTTGTTTATTAATGTGCATTGTAAATTAGGTTGAATTAATTTTATTGCTGCTTTGTTTATCTTCTATTTACTGTTAGTGATTGATCTTTATTTTAGGTGCAGGAAAACAGACAGATATAAAACAGGAACCACTTCCCAGAATGCCCATCAGAAGAAACCTGTCCGCATCACTGCCACCACAAAGCCCCCGTGCCACGGCCAAGGCCGGAGCGTTTGAGGAGGGCATGTTCCCGCTCCAGTGCACACCAGAACCTTCTCAAAAAACTGTTCAGGCCCTGCCACTGAGCTCCTCCAGCGCCATGGATCCCAACATGACGTTTGAAGTTCTGGACAATGATGATCAAACTGCAGCTAATGCAACCATCATAATAAGCACCGGCAGTCCCTGTCGAGAATCAACGTCCACAGACTTTTCAGGCCCCAGCCACCTACTCCATCCTCCCAAGGCGAAGGAAGGGAACCAGATTCCTAGCAAAAGGTTAGAAATATTCATGTCTTCAATGTTCTTTTGGTTTTAAGATATTAAAGAGTGTAGACTCACTTCATGTGATTTCAGAAGATGTTTCCTCCCTTCTGAGAGTGCGTTAGATAACACTACAAGTCATTTCTCAGGTTGGCTTGTTGTGTGGATTACAGTTCTCTTGACTCTACACATTCAGTATATTGGTTCTCTTGGCAGTCCATATGGCGCAGCCTTTTAACACGTTGAAGTAGTTGTAAACGAATGCATCGATACACCCACATACCGCCTACTGCACGCCTGTGGTCCCTCCAAAATTTACTGCTACAGTAGCGTACACTTCTCTCCACATAAACAGGAAATATTGTGAGAAAGACCACGGGAAACACTCCTCTTCACGGGAGCTCAGACACTTTGGGGAAGAGGAAAATACTGCTGTCACAGCAGAAACCCAAACTGATATAACATCACAATCTGACCGTAGACATACCATACATTTTTATAAATCAAGTTCAGAGGGAGAAGCTGCAGCAGCTGCCACGAAGTATCACAACCATTTGTCGCACTTTCTTGCCTCCTGTTCACAAAACAATTTATCTCAACATGCACCTTCCAGCAATGCAGAGTGAGCCAGGGAGTGTTTTTAGCAGCCCCCCTTGTTAAAGTGTTACAGCAGAGCTACACCAGCGGCCAATATTAGCATAATTATACAGTTAACCTCCATGATATACAGAGCAGTTAGTTGGCAGCAACAAATACATTTTTGTCCAAAACATATGCCCTTCATCATGTTTTAATTCTGAGTTTGTGAGTGCGATCTGAATTGTATGCTGTTCCTTTTTACCTTCAGTAGGTGCTGCAGCTGCCCTTAAAAAGTATGTACTGTTGCATGCAGTGTGCACACAATGGGGACATGCTACTTCATAATATTACACCCTGAACTTTGACCCTCTCGCTTTTATATCTGTTACCTTGAATATATATAAAAAAATAAAATCGGCATTCACCAAGTTTGCCAGAGATGGAGATCAACCCAGAGAGCTCTTCTTTTGGTACTTTGCATTGTACGTGGTTAAAAGTTATAACTCCACAGACTGTAGAATCCAGCTACTTCTAACTGCTATATTATATTTACGACAGTGAAGTTACGTCTGTAATTCTCTGTCAGTTATTTTTATAGTTATGTCCTGTTGTTGTTTGTGATATTTATGATTATTTCGTTCACTTAAACGATCAATATTCCTATTATTACTATTCGACTGGTCATCAGTTACTCTAATGCGCTGTCATTCATCATTGTGACGTCTAACAGCTGTCAGTCAGCTGTCATCTGTTTGCGGCTCAGTCGATGTGACATATAGTCCGCTGCGCAATGGATTGTGGGTCAGAAAAGCCAGAGAGGCATGCTGGTTTCCATACTGCAAAATGGGACTGGATGTAGTACAACATCCTGGTATTTTTGGCATACTATATAGTATGGTAGTATGGGTATTGGAACGCAGTGTGTCTCTAACATTAGCTTCTATCTGATGTCACACACATGCCTTTGTATTTCTCAGTTATGTTGTACTTCTCATTCTTCTCTGTTCTGCTCTCACAATCACCCAGGTGTCTCGCACATCAAAGGTTTATTTGAGCTAATATTGTTAATGTCTTGACAAGCAAGCAATTGTCCAATCAGTAGCCAACAGCTTAGCAGCAGATAATGTTTTGATCCCTAAGTTCTTGTCCAGACAAGAGAAAAAGAAACACAAGTTAAGTTGGTTAAACAGCCGCATAGATGTTCACAAAATCCCTTTTAAAGTCAATATCTCCAACACTCGGCAATTCACACCAAAACAATTATGACTGGTTGATGTTTATTAATGTGCATTGTAAATTAGGTTGAACTAATTTTATTGCTGCTTTGTTTATTTTCTGTTAACTGTTAGTGATTGTTCTTTATTTTAGGTGGAGGAAACAGGCAGATATGAAACAGGGACCACCACCTAAAATGCCCATCAGAAGAAACCTGTCTGCATCACTGCCATCAAAACACTTCATATAATTTATATTCCAATTTATTTTGTCACTTTTGATGGGCTTCGAGATTTAACAAAATAAATGTATTCGCCTTCCTTTTTTATGTGTCAGCTAGCAATGAGGGCTAAAATCTAAAACCTTCATCAGGAATCTCTGAATGAGTTGTTCTGAAGCTTTAAATAAGAATATCAAACACAAATAACGGATGTCATTAACTTTTTTAATGGAGTTAAAATATCAGGGACATCCTTATTTTTCTTGGTGTTTCTTAAGAAATTTGTACAGATGGAAAAACACTCCTTATGTCGCTCTTGCTAATCTTGGTAAAATGTCTAACTCTATTTTAAAAAAGCACGGTAATTAAACATTTGTTCAGTATTCATGTCTCTTAAACCCAGGTAATTCCTATACCACACATTTTGAATTAAACATAACTCCCTGAAAGCATAAATTAACCGAATTTTCAAGCACACTTCTGTGCAATAAACAGAGAAATATACATATATGCATATTATATTTTTAAAAAAAAACATCTATTGCATTTTTTGAATCAGTTCCATAAAATGTTTAAAAACAATCTGAAAACACGTCCCTCTGGCTACCCACTGAAAGTTTCAAAGCAATCGGCGGATTGTGTGTAAAAGACGCTCAGTCTGGATGGCAACGAAACCATTCAGAAGTGGTAAATCCACCAAACCTTATTCAAAACAAGACAGAGACTCGAGTGCAAACAGTCTAAGTATTCTCCCCAGCAGCGAGTTTCCAGACTGGAACATTGGGCCAAGAGGCTTAAGTCAGCTGAGAAGTGGCAAACAGAATAGGAAACATTTGGAGCCATAGCAGCAGACAGGGTTTGTGTCAGTGAATGATGCTTCAAGCAGATGAGCCTTCACGTTAACACACTGAGCCTGTATCAGTTTATTTGTTCCTTACCAACCTCGAGACCAAAATGCATCGCCTCAATCAAGGAAATGACATTTGTCTGGGAACATGTGTGCCAATCTGCAATAATATTGTATCATGAGGAGTTGTTTTTCCTAACATACTAAAGATCGGGGCTAATCCGGGCTTTATAAGAGCACTTAACACCTGGTTACGAAGGTTGTCCGTCAACCGACAGGTCAAATCTCAAAGGAAAGCTACTGCATTTAGATAGCAAGAAAAGGCATTACCTTTTGTGAATATTTCTCAGTACAAGGCCATTGAAGATGGTGCTAACAGTGTAAGGCTTCAATCAGACAGAGCGCTTTTTGCAGCTTGCTGCGTCTTTTTTTTTTAATCGTTGCTAGGCAACCACAGAATCACCTGTCCTTAGCATAACTGCTATTTTGCTGTGAAGTAAACTCACAGATCTCTACCTACAAAATCTGCATAAAAAACTGAGAGGCAGAGGGCACCTGTTCTGGCTCAGATTAAGCGTGACAGGCTGCTCCCAAATAGGATGTTGGTCACAGGGAAATGGATCCATGAGGGTATATGAGACCCTCAGGAAAAGGAGAAATCACAGGGAGTCCCACCAGCTGGTCCAAGAGCTTTGTCTGGTTGATGTTTGGTTCAAAGCTTATTTTAGGATGATTCAGGGAGAGTTTGACAATCTGTTGTCAATTGTCAAGCTTAATTACGGTTGGTAAAACATTAGAAAGTAGTTAAGATGTCGGTTTGGTCAGATATGTCTTGCGATTTGCCTCGGGCGATGTTGAAAGTGAGCTAACATTAGCTTCACACAAACCAACTACGCTACTACTTGTTGTCATTGCTACCACAAAAGGCTCACCTCTAAATTCTTCCAGTTGGACCATATGAAGATTTAAAAAACGGCAATGATGTCCGACACTTTTCCACGCTGACTTAAAGTTTATTCAAACTCAGGGACGCTCAGGACGCACCAGCAAAAATCTGAGGCACTCAGGAAATTAAAAGCAGCGAGCAAAACACTTCACTTTCATTGAAAAGAATTACAAAAAAGCAGCTAAATGATCGGGGCCTAAATGATGAACGCCCTTTTAAAAGAGAAGATTAAAAAACTTGGAGAAACTGTGCATTAGTTTTACTCTGGTAACTACAGAGAAGTGGGTGAGTGGTGGTTCTGCGGACAGTGTTCATGCAAAGTGTAGCAGACAGGGGCATAGATAAAGAAAAGGCTTTAAACGCCAACAAAACAAATGTAGAGACCTGGCTGATCAATAACAAGAAAGCTTATTAACAGAAGGGAAATTACAGGTTAAAGTTAATTACATAAAAGTTGATACAGACTTTAGCAGGTTGATTTCCTCGGGTAGGTTTCCAAACACAGTTGCTACATGTTAGATGCCACCAGCAGCTCATAGGACTCGCTCAGTGTCATGGTCAGTCTACAAACATTTGGCGCAGTGTGGTTGTGTCCTGCAGCGGAATATGTGCTCACTTTGGCATTGCTTTTGGGGCCAAAGCTAAACCCAGTCAGCAGTGTACTGGTTGCAGCTTGTCCTCAATCTTGGGTTTGTCAATTTAAACCTCACATCAGCAAGTATGAACCTGCTCAAGGGTATTTAGCCACAGACTAATTATAAGAGGCTAAAAGATGTTTAATTTAACTTCATGCCAAATCTGTCTTTTCCTTGGCTGGAGTCGGTCAAATCTGAGTCTTATGGATAGTTAATGTAACAATTCTGAAATTAGGATGATGTGAAAACAGACACACTCACAATTGATCCCATCTTGTTACCTGGAGGTGCCACGAGAAAGCAAAATGCTGCTTCAGATTTATCTGAGAGACAACGAAGTTTGCATATCCAAATTTGTGAATGCAGGTGCATCCAAACGAAGCATCAGATATCAAAACTTCAGATTTGTATTCACGTGGCTTTTGTAGTACAAACACAAACAAAATGATGAGTCATAAGGTATTTTATTCATTAGTCATGATATTGAATACAAAGGGAAATGCTCATGAGAGGTCCAGTCAGTCGTGGTAACATGAACCTCTGCTCTGTAGACAACAGATGCCGTCTTTACAAGAGGTGAGACGAGCCAACCCAACCTACATGAGCATGACGTCTGCTGCACAAGGAAAGCGTAAATTTAACAGGTAATATGCCTCTGGCTTTTTTTTTCTTATATCCATGTAAATGACCTTACTGTTTTGATATATTTATGATTATTTGAGACTAAATCTGTATACAACTGTCACCAAAATAACAAAACTAATAGCAGGCTGTGAGTGTTATCTGGAGGGAGTCCTATTGATGTTGTGTCTGAATGCATTTTTTTTTTTTTTTTCCCTGTCCATTTTATTCACTGTAGCAGCATCAAAGCAGAGTTAACACAGGGTTTCTCGGCACCGAAGCGCATAAAGAAAGACCCCTCGGTGGCCCTGAGACCACTCAGAGTGCATCGCTTTGCTGGTAAGTGTCAACACAGACCAACACAGATGCAGAAGAAATCCAGACACTTAAGATAAAATGCATATACAGTGATAACAAATCACACTACATAGCGTTAGGACCAGGAGTTCAAATGTACATAAGACACTTTGAAAAATGTGTTTTCAGTTAAATTTTAATTTAAACAACCGTCTTCACAGCTGAGAACTGCTGTAAAGTCTATGAAAGTGTAATCTCTCAAGACAGATTCGGCAATTTACATTGTAGAATCTGTCAGCAGCCCTGTGTGAAAGACGACTAGAGGGGGGGGGAAGGCGGGGCTTTGAGTTTGCAAGCTCCGCGTCCATAGCGACCGCTCCACCCAAAACGCCATCTCGTCAACGTGAAAAGAAAAAAAAAAAAAATTCCAGTGGATGTCTGAGTTACAACATGATTGAGCTAACTGGAGTAGTTTCATGTCGTATCCGACAACGGGAGGCTTTTAACAGATGACGTCCTGATGTTAGCTTTGCTGCTNTCCACTGGAAAAAATATTTTATTCACGGACCGTTTATTATTACCTTATTTTTATACAGTCTATGGTTATTACAGACACCACTAACGGCTAACGTTAACAGTTAACAGTTTACCGATGGATTTCCAGATTGATGAAAGTGCAACTGATTTATTTTGTCTTGTGTCTCTTTAATAACCCAAACACTGACTGTTTGTTTTATTTGTGTGACGCTTTAACTGTGATCATGCATTTGTTCAGAGCCATACTTCTGTTTAATCTTGATACTACTCCTTGTTTGGTGTCTCTCGTCAGGTTCAGAGGAGAACAAGCCTCGGCGAGTTGTGAGGAGCATTTCGGAAGGAAACCTCAACCTACTCGAACCTCAGAAGTCCAAGTCCATTTTCTATAAAACGTCCCAGCAGTTAAAACGAGTGGCCAAACGGATGTAGCGCAACATCGTGTTTGTGTCAGTCTATTATGCCTTTATGAAGATATTCATTCTCTATCCTCTTCAAACCTTATTCATCTTTTCAAAATGTTTTCTTAACACCTAAAAAAAAAAGTCTTCCACTGTGTTGGACGCTAAGGTAATGAGACACATTGTAATATAAGTTGCACTATTTTGTTATTGTCTTTGATTTAGCCTCAGGCTGCAGTGGAATTTTACTTGATTGTATATAAGCATTGTATAGTTATCGTTCATCTCTTTAGATTGTTCTTTTAATTGTTTTAAGACCTATTCTTTCTCATTTCTAAACTTCTAGATTTGAAGATATATTTTAAAACATCAATGTCACACTAACAGCCAGAAATTAAACATGTCCTGTGGATGCTCTGTGTTTTACATACTTCATTTACTTTGAACTTTTCTCTAAAAAAATGATGGGTCCGGTAGATGACCACACTTCCCAGGGCAGCTAATATCAGAGGTAGGACTATACATGACAGCAAATGGAGGTATGGCTGAGAAAAGAGAACTGAAACTGGTCTACGCTGATCTGTTTTTATTTTTTATCCCTTTTTTTGTACAGTTAATAACTTGGGGTTATAGATAATTCATAATAAAACTACCTATAACAGGATCTTTGGCTGTTTTTTATTAAATAAATCCCTTTCTAAAATGTACCATCTGCTTTTTTGTGCTATTGATGCCTGAGTGTGGTTTTCGACGAAGTTATGGTTACAAGATGTTCTGACGATAAATAAGCGATGTAGGAGAGGCTCAGGGAAGGTGAAAAATACAATGGCGAGAAAAATTGAATTGACCCAGGAGTCGCTCAGCATAACTCAAAAAGATAACTTCTTCGTTGTCTTCCTGTTGAAAAGCAACTGTTTCATATGCCTTTAGGAAAAATGGTGAGCTCTGAGTGCAGTGATTGATAGGATGCCATTTGTCTCTACCAATGCCTCGTGGGGATTGTGGATGATAAGTGTATTTCACCATTCAACACAGCACAGACTCCACAGTCAATCCTGACAGAGGTGTTACCACTAACTCAAACACTCGCCTCCAAAACATTTATAAAAAAAAGTCTGCAGTTGGCAGGGTGCTTATGAAATGATGGTGGAATATCTCACTCATTTTACAAAATAGCTATTTTGACATTAAAGGGACAGTTCACCCCAAAATCAAAACTATATATTTCTCCTCTTACCTGTAGTGCTGTTTATCAAGCTAGATTGTTTTGGTGTGAGTTGCAGAGTGTCGGAGATATTGGCTGTAGAGATGTCTGCCCTCTCTCCGGTATAAGGGGCCAGCGCTGGTTGCTACTTTTGTGCCTTTTCTGTGCAAGCTTTCAAGAGGATGGCGGGTGGTTGTGTCCAACGTTGTCAGCAACCTTAACATTTACCTGAAATCCTGAATGTGGCTCTGGCAGCCCTGCACTGAAATGATCAACTTATGCATATTTTTCTGACTGATATTTGCGGAAGAAGGGAAAAATATCTCTCAGCTGTGATTGGTTGTTCCTCGTCACATGTGATGCATGCTGCTGCATTCCAAAAGTTGAATCAGTTTATCGAGTGTCACTGGTGTTTGAGTGCGTCTACATTGAAAACAATGAATTTGAGGGCGCAAAACCATGTGGCATGTGTGCGACAACATATCGAACTAAATGGCACACGGCTTGTGCTCAAAGTGCCAAAAAAAACCATACATTTGAAAAACTCAACAGCAATGCTTCTTTCCAGAAATCATTACCGTCATGTAGGGACTATTTTCTTTCTACCAAACTACATCCGATATCACCGTGCAGAGGTAAGTGTTCGTCTACTCAGCCTTCTTTATCACATAAACACAGAAAAATGCATTTAAAAAATACGTTAATTCACATTTGCGAATTGATTTGGTGATGCCCAACTTTATTTTAGCATGTCCCTAGTGCAAAGTACTAAACTGCAAGAACTATATGCCATAAAAATACTTAAAATATTCTTTAATTGTTTTATAGAGCATTTCACAGTCCGTCATCGATACGGAAGTCGGCCATTTTGGAGATACTGAACATTAGCAATCCAACTGGACTGCAGTTCTGAGCACACAATTAATTTTTTTTAGTCAATGAAATCATTTTGTAATCAATATTTTGTGTCAAATTTTAGCTTTCTTCAGTAAGACGCTGTGTAATAAGCAGGATAACGTAAAACAAGCAGGTCTTTACTGTAAAATGAACCCAAATAGGGTGATGCAGGACTTCAATAATCCTTTCATATATACTCTTAACATAAAAACATTAATAAACCTGTGAAGTGGAGTATGCAGTGCAGGATTAATGTGTATGATCTAATGTCTGATCCACACTTCAAATCAGAAGATGGTGGCAGTGTACCATTACAACCCAAGAAGAAGAGCAGAAGACGTGTTTGGAGGGAGCTGAAAGAAGAAAACTATGGTGAGTATAAACCTTTACTCCTGTCTTTTTTCTAATGTTTCATAATTTTAATCACTTTAAATTTTCACCCTTTGAGGTGAAACTGAAAAAAGTAAAAACATATTTGATGAAGCTCTCGTTATCTGTCGAGGTAAGCTAGCTAAATCTGGAGCACTCAGTAAGCTAACGCTAACTTGACCCTGTTCTTACTTAAAGCAAAGAAACATGAAAACTCTTTATTCCTGCAGAAGTTACGTGGCCAAAAAGTCGCTGCATAACATGAGTGACCCAAAAAGTAATAAATGTTTGAAATAGTGAGTAATGATAAAGTTGGTTTTAAGATATAAACGGTTTTAATTAGCTAAAAGTAATGGCTAAATAGTTCGTTAGCATAACTAACATGTAACAAGCTAGCTTAGCGTAACACACCTCTTAGGAGTAGAGTGTTCTGGTTTGGCAGTGGGAGAAGCAGACAGCATGGATGCACTACAGTTGTATTGTTAGCTTATGTGACCATGGAGATTATAGTGACTGCCGGCTTGATTGCAGTTTATCCATTAGTGAGGTGCCTTTTACATTTCTTGAGACTAGCTGTATTTTCCAACGTATTTCAAGACGTACATATCTTGGTACTTATGAGTCACTATTACATCAAGTATCAAGGTAAGGTCTGTAAGAGTATTAAGATAGACTGAAGACAGCTGATGAAATTGGAGGACAAGAATAGCGTAAGTACAATCATCTCTTTCTCTTTAACTAGCCCGGTGTGGCTGCACATTTTGACAAATAAAGGCCTGTCTCTATTAGAGGCCTGGTCTGGTTGCCAAGCAGTTCATGTTTTTTAAATTAGTTCCTCTCATGTATATAACCTCCAAATTATGTCCCTGTAAGTTATTCATATTCTTTAGTCCATAAGGGTCCTCAGATCAAAAAAATTAAAGAGTTTTTCATAAAAATTAATCCAAGTAGTGAGTATTGTTTTAACAGGATAAAGTGGTGTTGTGTCAGTGTGCCGGATGCCATGACTCACTATCTCTGACGTGCTGTCTGTCGGAGCTAGATAAAATGAATGATTCATAACTGATATATTATCTGAAGCCTAATTTATCATAAAAGTAATATTCATACTGGTTTAAATAAACCATTTCATTGTATTTCCTGATCTTTGCTGAGCAACAGTTTTGTATAAAAGGAATTAAAGGCCTGTCCCAAATACAGGCCTGTTGATATCAGTGATTTAAGCAAATAATAGCCTGGGCTTTTAATTAAAGTTTTACTGTAACTGAAAAGGATAAACAGTGGAATTATTTATAGCTTGAAGTAATGAATAACTGTTGAGATGGCTAAATATAAAAGATTCAAAAAACAGTACGCACATCCTAAAACGATAAATTCTGGGTGCAGGACAGAAGAACAAATACAAAAATACAAAGACATGTCCACACACCAGGAACTGCTCATTTTGGAAATTTTTATCGCATCACCACACGTGACGTTACGGGCACCAGCTCCTCATCAGACATGAACAAGAGAAGGAGACACACCTCCATATCGCCCGACAGATCATGTGATAACACATGTAGCATATGGAAACCAAGTACAACACACTGCAAAACCAGTACAAAATTACACTACAGGAATACATTTACAAAAAATATATTTACAAAATATACAAAAGACTAGCCGTGCCACCTTGAATGTCACATGACTGAAACATCAGATAAAAAACGTCATGCAAATTCAAGGTGAAACTGTAGAAGAAGATATATTTATAATTCATATATTTGTAAAAATGTTTAGATTTTTTTTTTAAATAGAGGCACCTCTAATATTACAAAAAGTAGTGATACTCAATGAGAAATACCACAGCGATGTAATAAACAAATCTTGAGCAGCATGTAAACATGTTTCTGTTGTGCACAGACCTGTTTTTGTATTTTTAATAATAAAAGATATACAGTCAAATGTCCAGCTTTTGCCACTCCAATTATTAGCAGTATGAATGCAACCTTGACTAAAGACCGACAGAAAAGAAAAATGTAACAGTATCAAGTTTAGGCTGCATAATAAACAGTGTTAAATAACATCCATTCAAGAGAACATGTCTGTGTTGTGGGGGGGAAAGGGGCTGGGAACCTCTGTTAAATGCCACCTTTGAATTGCATTTCAAAGATATTTTAGGCTTTCCTATTGTTGCATTTTTAGCACTGATCAAATGTGAAGAATCGGTGGGAACAAGCTTTTATTAGCATTCAATACTAAAACCAAATGTCAAAAAATACCTCCTGGATCTATGATGAGGGTGGGACCTCATTGCTCTGTCTGGAGAGAACTAGACTTGTCACTTTGAATTCAGTCTTGCAACTTTCAGTGGCACAGCATTCAGTGTGATCTTTATTTTTAGCTCAGGAGCTCAATGCATATATCAGCACTGTACTGCGCAAGCACTGACACCCTCTCATGCTCTCATTCACAAGAATCTCTTCATTGTGTGTGTGTGTGTGTGTGAGAGAGAGAGAAAGAGAGACAGAGAGACGTAGGGAGAGAGTGTGTGCGCACACGGGGAGGCAGGTCTTGGCTAAAGTTTATTAACTTTCTCTTAACCAATGGGGCTCCTTGTGCGTTTTTCCTGCTGACCAATGGGACAGATTGAGAGGTTGGAGGTGGGTGTTGCTTAGCAACTGCAGGTAGAATCTCAGATCATGTCGGACCCATTGTTTTATCTTGCCTCCCTGAGAGACATTACATGCTATGTGTTGTGATTTGTTAGTTAAAAAAAAAAAAAAAAAAACACCTCTGTGCAAATGCGTCACAAAGTTGTTAACTCTATTTTTGTATTGTTAAACAAAGATCACAGTGACTTTAATGGCATTTCACCCTCAAGTCACAGCACTTTTAATTGATTCTCATGATGTTACTACATGTAGCATTCTTATATGCAACTGCCAAGTCACTGGAGCATGCATAAGTGGATTTTGATTTTATTGTTTTATTTTTTGCTCCTGACTACAGGGATAATAACCTTTTCTGAACCTCATGCAGCGTCAGAGTCGAGTGGTTATAAACATAAACAACAGACAAGACTGCTAAAAACAAAGATGCCACTTGTAGATAAAACATTTGCTTCTGAAGCAACACTTGACCTGCCACCCCCCCCACATACCAACAAACAAACACACACACAAAACATAGATGCAAATGATTATGATGCTTTATTTTCATTTGGATTCCAGAAACCTTGAGTGTTGACCCAGATGTAATTGGGTGCATGCTTTGGTAAATCCAGTGTTTGAAAAGAGCCTTTATACTTGTGCATGGCCATGAAGCGAGACAGCGACTACCACATACAAATATAAGCATATGATCCCTCCTACAATGTTCCTGACTCCCACAAGGCAGCACGTCACAGCTGTGAACTTTTCGTCCCCCTGTCTACTTAGATGACCTGATATCTTAAAGCAATATGTCACAGTGGAACAACTTGTGGAGAGATGACCAGCCAGTACTGTCTGTCCTCCTACCACCAAAAGTGTCGCCTGTTGGCTTTTGTTTTAGCCTAAAATTATATGCGGTCGCCTACGTCGTCAGCTTACTCATGTTGATGTGAACAGGCTGAAAAAGGAAGATTAATATTTCAAGTTTAAATAGTGCTTTGTCAAGAGCAGCCTTGGTGTTTATTATTTTATGCTCCTGTGCTTTTCTTTCATGGGTGGACACTAATGCATTTGTGGACAGTTCAATTGAATTAAAAAAGATTAAAGAATATATACTAATTTTCAGTCAAAAAATACAGCATTATAAGCGAGGCACTTAAGAGCTGCTTTTTGTCATAGTCCCGTCCCGTGATGGGTAATGCACATATTTAAATGGGGGTTATGGAAATTCCTGGGATGCATCCTGGATTTGGCATGTAAAGCAGGGAGAAGCAAGAACATCATTGTTTACACCATGTTCTTCTTGTGTCCAGTACATGTGACGGTAGGAAGCAAAGGAATAGACATAAAAATATAAAATAAAATAAGCCATATTGTCCACAAAATTGGAGCACATTTTGGGGAGATACTTCAACTCTAGAAGCAGTCAGATATAGTGATTCTGGATAAGGTAAGCCCTAATAACTTACACCTTTACACAGATTTAACTATTGAAAAGATTAGTTGATTAATTGATGAGTCAGTCGTCTGAAAATTAATTGGCAGCAATGCTGATAATCCAGTTACTGCTTGTGTTGTTTATCTTCTGGCAAAACAAGACATTTGAAAAGGTCATCTTGGATTTTATGTGAGAGCTGAAGGTGATTGTGATGGGCGTTTTATACTATTTTATGACATTTTATGGACCGAAACGTTACTGGATTAAGCTAAAATTGAATCAACAGATTGTTCAACAATGAAAATAATAAGGTTGGGACTCACCAGTGACCCAAGATACGATATTATGATGATATATAAGTCACGACATGATAATATTAGGATTTGAAATGTATTGCAATGACTAGGGTTCAGCTGAATAGTCGAATGAAATGTGTATCCGGTACCCATAATGAACATTTTATGAGTATCATCCGAGCAAAATGTGTCAATGATCGTGATGATGATATATCCTCTGGGTAGCTTTAATCAGTCTTTTTACCATGTGATCAAAAATGATCTGAAGATCAATCCTGAGGTTGTTCTGAAAGCAGTTTTCTAATTATTAATAATTAAAAATTCTGATCAACATATAAGTTTTAGGCCGAGGGTGGATTTATATACGTGTGTCAGCTCAATGCGAAGCCTATGCTGTAGCCTACACCGTTGTGAGCACTTATACTTGTGCAGTGGTGTGTCTGTGTCACTCTGCAGTTACACCTCCAAATCACTAGTGGGCAGCGGAGGTTTCTGTGAAGTGCTGTAAAGTTTAGTTGATTCAAAACACATTAAACATGGCTAATAGTGACAATTTCAAACACAAGTATACAAATCAGCTTCACAGACAAAGCACTCGCTTTTGTTGGACGCGTTTTCCCCATGAATACAACATGCTAATGTTATTAGCACAAACCTATGGCATTTTACATTGTATAAATTAGCCTAGCAACCAACGGAGATTGCCTCTGCTCATATGAAGCCAGGATATATCACATGCAAGCAGGGCATAAAATTAACTTTTTACCTCATCTGCCATTGGCTAGTGACCTCCAAAAATGTACCGGCCAAACATATTTTTTACCAGCCAAATAAAAAAAACATGCCTTGTTTGACTAAAAATAATTACCTTACATTTTAAGTATGAAAATCCAACTTTAGGAAAATCCAACCCTGTCCTCTGTGTTTCTTTGGCGTGCTTGTGGCAAAGGCTGCAGCTCATCGTGTTGGTGTGGGGGTGTAAGTCAGCCATGACCGCGGCTGGCCAGCCTCGTTTCCATTTTTCAATAAAACACCGTGCGACATTTGTACTCCATTTAACTGTCTGTTGTTCTTGTCCAAGTCCGACATGTTCATCTTCGTTTTTCCTCTTTTCTGGTGGTGGCTTCACGCCAGGAATGTGTCGCCACATCTTGCTCAGAAGTTACCATAGAAGTTCCAGTAGCTGACGTCATGCGTTCCCGGCACACGTACAATAAGCCTTGAGGGTCAAAATAGTCTGACACAGCTGGCAGAAATGGTCGAAGTACATATAAAAACCCACATGCAATTCAAAATTTTCCATCGGCGACTGGCGGTTGTGTTTTTGTTTTACATGCCAAACTCATTTTTTACCCGCCATTGGCACTTGGCGGGTATTAATTTTACATCCTGTATGCAAGACTTAAAATGCTATGCTTGTGGAGGTTTAATTGTCTTCACAATTTATTGTTTCTTATCTGTGAAATAAAAGTAAATAGAAGCATTGTTTCCACTGAGGGAAATTGTTTCAGCTTACAAAAATATGCTTGGTAATAATGAATAGACAGGAGGTCTGCGTTGCTGCAACGTGTAGCTACATTTTTGGGGAGGTGCACCTCAGGCTATGGCGTAGCTACAGCGTATCTTACGGCTTAAGTACAGCATCGATTCAATGCAGAGGTATCCACGGGCTCCATATTGGCCCCATGCCAATTGCCCACATGGGTTATGTTAGGGCAACCTGGGTACCAAGTGGGAATGGGCCAAAAAAGGGCATCTTATCTGGGGCCCACCAAATCCTCCCTTGTGGATAATTGACATGGGGCCAGTATATGGAGCCCATGGACAATCCCATATAGAACCTATTTTTCAGCCCATTTACTACCCACATAGGCCCCACATATAGATGCTGGCTGGGTTGTTAGGCCCCACCCATTTCCAATTTAAGTCCAACCCACATCACATTTACATCCCACCCACTATAGGTACAGATAGGGATACAGAAAATTTAGTGGGCTGACTGGATACGGATACAAATTATGGTGTACTCTCTCATCCCTAAGGATAACATATATTGCGATTATTTGTCAACATCTGTTTAATCTAATAAGATAAAATTTTTAGTCTGTTCATCTCACTTCAGTTGTTTTTATTGCAGCAAAATGTGTCTTATAGACTGAAAAGCAAATGAGTTTATTATTCTAATAGGCTATCAAAAGTTAAATTTGTATTTGCTATATTAATCTATATAATTCAAAAATCAATACATGGTGTATGCGTATCAATACAATATTGCTACGCAAAATGTTGCATTACTATGCTGTACTGATCCTCTCCCACAGCCCTAGAAAATAATCACTGGTTTTGCATTGACAAAAGTCCAGGAACAGATTTTGAATAAGCACTGGTGGCCTGAGATGATTTGTTTTTTTTACATAAACATGCCATTTTTAAAATGAGTGCCCATTTTTGTCTGTGCTGAAAAAAAGGATTACAAAGAAGTTTGTTGTTGTTTGGTTGACTTTGAAAAAAATTAGGCCCTGTCGATCTGAGGTAACAACAAACATCCATCCTCAAAGGACATTATGTGTATACTGGCTGTCACATACAGAAAGGAAGAGACATCAGAGATGGCATACTGATTTTTATTCTCAGTCGAACGTTACCAAAGGGATTATCTTGCAAGAGAAATTTATCTGAATACATGTACAGTATGTTTATTTGACATCTTCGCAGTTTGTTTTCAGGAATGTTTCACGTTATAATCTCCCTCCACCTTTTAGTCAGCAAACAATTTTTTGAGAGGAGACATTGTGGCAGCAAATACCTGGCTCCCTTTATCAATACACAGCTGACTGTTGACAGGACCTTGTGCGGTGGTTATAGTGGGGGGATGGGTGAGATTTACAGTTTCCTTTACCAGGTAATGTCTCCTGTTGTGAAACAATGTGACAGAAAATCAGTACAGCTGTGATGGCTCAGCAGTGTTCTTTGCCCCTCTACATTCTCCTCCAGGAGCTTATCCAAAGCCCACCTCAAATGTACTGTATGTAGCCTGTGGATGACTCATCCTCAGGAGAATGAGCTGTATGGTGCAGGTAGCCTTGCAAATAAACATTTCACGATTTGCAGAGTCTTCTGAAGTACTTTGCTGACTTACCGTCTGAACCCACAGGCTGCAAATACAAACTCTGACAAACCAATTCTGTTTCATCCTGTCTGTAAGGAAACTAAATATCCTAAAAAATATCCTCCTGCGCTAATATGTCCCTTCTGTGTTACACATGTAATGACTATATCACTAAAAACACACACAGCAGTGAGACATCACTTAATGCTCCAGAATTTTTAGTCATTTTGTTTATTGAAACAGCAAATTTGTCATCATTGCAGCAATTGCCATGGAGACAGGGTTAAGTCCCAAACCTACTGGTATTATACAGTGCATGAGTGTATGCTCATTACCCTTTACCACAACTTCCAGGAAAAACTGCACACTGAGTGACTCCACCTCTTTAGGATGGTTAGGGAATATGCAGACATTTAAATGATATCTGCTTCCTGGCAGCCTTTCACACATATTTCCTTCAAACACCCCATAAATCCTCCCTTGTTCCTCGTTCATTTTGCAGCTTCTTGTCGTTTTGTCGTCTTTGCTCGTGCTGTTTTTATCATCAAGTTTGTCACTAACGGAGAGATTCCCCACCCGATGACCATGTAGCTGATATTTTGCTTCTATGAGAGCTATGTCCAAATTAATTTGATTTGAATTAGACTTTATTAATCCCAGTGGCAGTGTTCCTGGGGACAAACCCTATTTCTGAGGCCGGGGCTGTTAAGTGGTAGGAATACTATGCATGTCTTCGGGGGCAAATAATATGAGTAGTTTTTTAACATTTTTGGCTTGTGACCCATTAAAACAAAGATACGTCCATTGCATATGTCTACGGGTTATGACCATGGCAACGGAAAGGATGATTACACCTTCTCAGACTGTTTCATTTGGAGGCTTTAAAGGGATACTTGGTGATTTTCAACTAGCTTTGTATCTTAACAGTGTGAGTAGTGTGTGTAAATGAACTGTGGTAAACTCCCAATTAAAATCATTGGATTTTTGCTGGCTCTAGCGCCAGGATTTGAAGCCAATTTTACATAGTGGCCAAATATGGAATTACAACTTCAGGGTTCCATCACATGATGCCATGGGGCGCAAAACTTTTTCCCACATATTTACATTGTGAAAGAGACATCTATAAATCAGTGGATAATTTTTTTTCAGCATATCAACCTGACTTATTTCACTTTTGGGATTAAATCCATATGGTGTGATAACATTTTGAAAGTCCAGAAGAGCTGAATGATTAAATCATTTTATCCACATTCAAGTTAGCGGAGGGCTAAACCGGAAGGTAGCCACTTGGTCGGTAGAAGTTTGCCACTAAAGCCCCGTTTCCACTAAACACTTTCAGTATGGTACCTTTAGAACCAAAAGTAACCCTTCAGACAAAGTATCTAGACCCTAGATCCGTTTAGCATTTTATTTACACTACAAACAGTACTCTTAAATGTGGGTGGGGTTGTTGTCACTCAATGCTCCATCCAACACTCACTGTATTTCCCCATCACCGGTGATACAGATGAAAGTCTGCACCTCATTTATCGTCCACAAAGTGGGGTTGTACTTTGACATTTTCAGAACAGTAGAACAGGCTGGAAAAATAGCGGGTTTGTGCATTTAGTCCTCCTCTGGTAAGCGCAGGGGTTTAGTGTTGCCGTAGTCCACAGGAACGACTCTCCTCAACTTGATTTAAGGTGATGTCTTCAGCTCATGCATTGAGTAGCCTAACATTACAAGTAAACGTTCTACCCTAAAAGTTGCCGGCAGTCGGCCCAGTGAATTAAGTTATTTTTTTCTCAGCCTACAGCTGCTGTGAGAGGCAGCAAAACATCCTTTCATTTTATAGTTAAGGTCTACTAATAAAACTCTCCACGGTATTACATGAGCCTCAAAACTAGCCACAACTCAGCCCTGAGCAGAGTGACCGTCCACTACTGACCAATCAACGGACTGTAGTGTTGACAGCTCCACCTTTTAGTACCAGATCTGTGTGCTTGGTACCCCAACAAAGGGGTGACCAAAACCCTGAAAAAACTTTTCACAGCGGAAACGGGAAAAAAATGCACCAAACTGAATTGAACCATACTGGACTGCTTGGTGGAAACTGAGCTTAAGTCTCTAGTTTGCTTGCTCTATTGGCCCCACAATGCAAAAGATCCGGGCAATTTCATACCGCAGAAAACAAGCTTTATTGGCTTCATGAGCCACTGAACAATTTTTTTAGTAATGAAAGAGGGCCCGCCTTCAACACTGTATCCAGTTCTCTTTATACATCCATGGCTGTTGCTCAAACTACAGATTGTACCTCTATATTTTTGTATGCCCCCTACCACGGACACAAAGCGTATAAAATCAGACCATGAGAGGGAGACCCACCCCTCTCTCTTTCCCTCCTCACATCTTCAGAAACATATTTTAGTGCACTGTTTGGCTGTAATATGAAAATTTGTGAACAGGAAGTGGGCATCATACTGTTTCCTGTATTGTAAAAAGGAAGTCTGAAAATACTGAGATCAAACAGTAAAACTAAGCAGTGTTGATTAAATATGAACCAGGATTCTGTTACTGCGTCTCCTTTTTCTCACCTATAACGTTGTCAGAAACATATTTTAGCTCACCGTTTAACAGTAATTTGAGATCATTTGTTACCAGCTGGCCGCCATATTGTTTCCTGTGTGAAAGTGGCCAAGCCTGCATTATGTCATCCACCAGCAGGAGCATTTATTGGTCCAGTGCAGTGCTGTGCATTTTGGTAGTTGTGGGATTTTACCTCTTCAGCAAAAGTGAATGCCACAGCTCTTTTCCTCTGTTTCCTCTGGTGATGTAGCACCAATTTCAAAAGTACTGGCGTCTTTCTTCTGCACGGACATCCCAGTTTTATGAACAGACCATCTTTCCAGCAGTGAAATACTTCTAGTGTTAAAAGCATTCACAATAAAAGGCAAATATGACAAGAAAAAAACACTTTTGTATGGTAAAAAAACATATTTTTTCCTGCTTCTCTATCCCGTTAGACAACTCTTGAACCCTCAGATTTATCTTGTAACCTTTGTGAGGGTTCAGACCCTCATGTTGTTTTGACTGAGGACCTACATTCTGTAGGGCGACAGTGCTAAACTCTAAAGCAACCCTGCTGCCCACGAAGTAGAAAATGTAAATCTCTCACACAGTGCAGTGTAGGCGACTGCCTGCCTGTGCGCTGGGGTGTGGCAAAGTCAATGTGTCAGTAGTGAGGAAGTCCACCTGCAGGTGAAAGTGTAGCCACAACACAGCACCTCAGACTCTATTATCTATCCTGACATCCTTTTTATTCTCCAATTGGAAAAACTTTTTATCCTGTCTGTCCTGTTTCAAATGAAGTTAGAGCCAGCACACATCCGTGTTACACCCACACTGATGTTTTCACTTGTTTTGCTTGATTAGACCTCCTCTCAGGACCGTGTGGGCGTGAACAGGCTGCGCTTGATTCACATCTGCGTCATTTTCCTGTTAGTTTTGTTGCACCTGTTCGAGTACATGGCCTTTGTATCTCATTAGTATGTCCAAATGGTTTGGTCACCTCAGGTAATGAAAAGAAGGTAATTTAGTATACTTCCTCACTGTAAATTTCAATGTTCTCGGTTACGCAAGGCTCCTTGATAATGGGTATATTTTATCGCCTTCAGCTTAATTAGTTCATCTACATTTCCTAGAAATCCTGTTTTTTTTTCTGTCAGCTCACAATGACTGATTACTCTAAATTTTACACCTGCAAGCCTCAGACATAGTGGGTGTGGAGAATAAGCAAGTCTGAGAAGCAAATCAGATCTTAGGCAACACTAAAACTCTTCTTTGTTGCAATTGCCAGTAAAATATCTCACTATAGTTGTAAAATTGATCCAAAATTGACCCAGAATCTGAAAGGTAATATATATGTATAGGTGGCATATTCATCAGGTTTAAGATTAGACAATCACAGACAGGAAAGGTGAAAGAGAAAGGGGGTATGACATGCAGCAAAGGGCCATAGGCCAGACTTTAACCCAGTCAGCTGCAAAGGACTCTGCCAGGTGAGCTAGAGGTCACCCACATGTAACATTTATATGTACACAGGCTAATATCATTGACTGTTTTCCAAAAAATAAAAAGGACAGAGAGATTTTCTAATGCAGTTGCTTATTATTTATTTATTTATTTTTTTTACTGATTATATAACTGGGAGAGTTTTATGCCAAGCCTTGAAAGTGCTCTTACTCTTACACCTTTTCACACCGGAGACAAAATGAAAAAATAGGACAAAAGTACAGAATGTTCATTAAAGACTTTTTACATTCAAACCTTTCACACCATGAATAGTTTGCATTCCTTTCATTCCACCGAAAATTAAGTTTGCACGGTGACACAATCATCAATTCATCTTCGTTTTTACTATAGTAAGCTTACACTTAACTCTGGAGACAGGCCTGTTATCCAAGTGTGCAATACTGCGTAGAAAAGTTACAGTGTGGTTGTATTTTATGTGAGTGGCTTTGTATGACTGTAATGAGTGTAAATGATGAGTCTCACTGCTTTCATCGTTCATGACTGGACAGTCTAGATTTGATTATCATATATAGGCTATGTGTTTGTGATACATACAAGTCTTACTGGTAAGTTCATGATAGGCATCTTATAATTCAGGGGCTCGATGAATTTCTCTAGGACAGATGGTGATCTCACCTGCTTCCAACAACAATCGTAACAATAGTAATTCTGTCAGGACCACTTTAGTCAAAGAAAACTTCCATCAAAATTTCCATTTGCAGTATTACATTTGGCAGTATGGCTCTGTTCTGGGGCCTCTCTGTCTTTCCAAGGCCTACACAGAAAGCCCCTTCCACGCGCCTATGTGCAAAGCCTTAAGGCAGAGAGAGCACACCTCTCTGCCATTCCACGTGCAAACGAGGAAAGCCTGAGGCAGAGAGAGCAAACCTCCCTGCCCTTCCATGCGCCTACATGGAAAGCCTAAGGCAGGGAGAGCAGCAGCAAAGACCCCGTGGAAACAGAACAGAGCAGCATCAGTGACAAACAGAAATGACACTGATAAGTCAGACACAGCATGAAAAGGAGGAGCTGGGGTGGAGGCGGGTTGCAAAGCGGCTTGCAGAGGAAGCAGCAACAGTAGGCAGGCCAGAGCAGTTTAAATAGGGCGCCCTGAATGAGATTTGCCAACCGGTTACATAGAATGGAATTATGTGATCTATCAGCTGACTCCCTTCCATCAGTCAGCTGCTCCATCAGTTGACTGGGCTGTTTGAGATCAGCTGATGTAGCTGAGATGTGAGCTGAGCTTGACATCGTGTCCTGCCTGAACTAACGCTATGCTCAATTAATTATAATAACTGATGTAATGCTATCACTTATCCTATACGGTCAGGTTTTATAGTATACCTTCCACAATGACCACATGTTATTTCTGACACGTATAATGTCCAAAGCATAACAATAGCTAATTCACCTCGAAATAACTGGTTATATATTACATTGATAACAAAGTATGTTTACCCCTGTTTTGGTGGCTACTCACCATCACAAGCAAGTTCAGTTGCTACATTGCTTATTTTCCATGTTTTCCTTATATTTATTTTGTTAATATACTCTTTATTCCATTTGTCAAAGAGGCCGCTATTTTGCGAGATTAATATCCATGTTGTTATATGATGATATTAAAAGAATTATGGCATGATGTCCACGATCATGTGAGCAAAAGTCATTGCTATATTGGTTGGTTTGTGTTTATTGGCATCCGGAATTTAAGTCCAGTGTTTTGTTGACCTCTTTGTCGCTCAACATTAACGTCACCTGACTTCCTCCATTACTCCCTAAATAATCACTACAGCTATAGTGCTTTATGTGAATGTTAACGTGTAATTTTGGGGCACCTGCTGAAAATACTGATGGTGTCACTCTGTTTGGGAAGGCAGTGACGAAAAACACCTGAGACAGTGCAGGGCTTTTTTACGTTGTATGTATAGCATGTTATGATCAATAAGTCATGAGGAAATAATTTCAAGACATTAGTATAAAATTACCGACAGCAATGAGGCCATCATCTTGACGACTGCAAGTCTCTCCTCATCTCTTCTCTTCTCTTTAGTTTACAAGTTACTGGACAATTCCCGGGTAAGTCTTCTCATGGTTCAAGCAAAGCTGAATCTGGTGGATTTTCTTGAGCTGTTGGGTGTTTTGCAGTTACTGTAAGAATACAGGACGTAGATGTTTGTGTACCTGTGAATTGTTACTGTTTCTTCACGTCTCATTGTGTCATACGGATTACCGTTAATTTATCATGTTGATCTGTTCTGTACGACATCTATTGCACGTCTGTCTGTCCTGGAAGAGGGATCCCTCCTCAGTTACTCTTCCTGAGGTTTCTACCGGGGTTTTTTCCCCGTTAAAGGTTTTTTGTGGCGGGGAGTTATTCCTTATCCGCTGCGAGGGTCCGAAGGACAGAGGGATGTCGTATGCTGTAAAGCCCTGTGAGGCAAATTGTGATTTGTGATATTGGCCTTTATAAATAAAAATTGATTGATTGATTGACATGAGGGATTTCGTGTCCTTCTGAAGTGATCGTATTCAAAACTTTGTGAGTTCATGTAGCTGGCATTTTAAAAAATTTCAGAGCCTATTTAAGTTATCTTTTTAAATGTGTTATCAATTTTTGTTGACGAGGTTTCATTGTCAAAAAAAAATAACACAGTGTTAAAGTGTTTTAATCCACTTAAATGTTATGTGTACTTATTTTAAAAGGATTAAGGGCCTGTGTTTTTTCTAGGTGCTGCCATCTTTTCCCAGTTGTTCCCAATCAGCACTAAAAAGTGACAAGCATCATTTTTCAGATTGCTCAGGCTTTTTTTGTGGGGCCGCTCCCTGCGCTTCTTGTTGAAAATTTTTGAACTTTTCAGAAAGGCACTGGTTACAAAACTGCCGGTCCTTTAGCTACTGCATGATACGTCACTCAGAAACTATCACAACAAAGACAAAAGCATCGAGCCAGATCAGCCTGGTGCTGAATATTACAGGTGAGTGTTGTGCTTTTATCACCGTATGCATTGTAGTTACTGAAAATGTAGCGTTACATTAGCTACCAAGCTAACGTTAGTGTCAAGATGTTCTCAAAGACACAAAACCTGCATGTAGCATGTCATTTAAAAAAATGCTCTTTTATGATGCATCCCCAGCACCCTGCCATGGCTTTTCTGCTGAGGAAAAATACTAACATAGACTAATGGTGGTCTGTACACTTTTCGCCCTTAAGTGCAAGTCACTGAGCACTTCTCTGTTGTTAAGAGTCAGACAAGTGCGTTTGTATGCTCATTCTCCAGGATTATACCTGTGACACAGTCTACTCTTTGACTGATGTTTCTTGGACCAATAGTTTTTGAGACAAGTGGGGAAAAGTAACATCTCCTCCTCTGAGATCAGGGGGGCGATCAATAGTGTTCCGTGCAGAGCGCATGTAACATGATTTCAAGGCAAAACTGTCACAAAACACATTAAAATTATCTATTATCATTATTTACTCCTTATACTATTTTTTATTTTAAGTGAAGCATAATCAATAATGTATAATACCTATGAAATCCTATCATCATTGCTCGCCGGATGATGTGCAAACTGTTTTGACAGACGTGCAGCGACAGCTTAGGTTTGTAAACTTGATGTAAAATTGTCTCAGTAACATTGCTTTTAAAATATAAATAAACAACAATAATTAAATAACCCCCAAACCTTAGCCCATTTTAAAGCAAAAAAAGGTAACACATGTAACAACTTATGATACCATAATAATCATTTCAAATAGACTAGCCTAAATTACCTCGAAATGTAAGTTTTCGCTGCTCTAGTCATCTCAACTCTCAAGCTGCAGTTGGGACCGGAGCCTCCACTCCCTCCATTATCAAGCGCTGTGGGCGCACCTCACAAACTTACTGACATTTCACAGGAACAAATGGCGTGGAGGTCTTTTGCTCGGCCAGGAATGATAGAGGATAGAAGAAGATGAAACACATATAAGATGAAACACATATAACATTTAATCATTGCCTGGAAGTATTCATTCAGCTATCAGCCAAAAAAGGTCACCTGTACGGCACATTGTTAGCGTATGCAACACGAGGTTCTAACGCCCCCTTCCCACTTACGTATGTGACTGGTTTCTGTAGATCCGTCAATATACAGATGATGCCTCTGGTATCCAATGCAAGGAGGTACATTGCTTTACGGATGGATAGAAACCTGATAGAAACTACCTGTAGCCACGGGGGTGAGGTTAATGTCTGTTTTTCGCCATCCAGTAGTTTCAAATATACGTTTTGAACATTACTGGGACAAAAACAGGACCAATACTGCATGGCCGCAAATAAATGATGGTGTTGGCCTGCCAGGTACGTGGCATGTTTTGCGAATGATTTAATAAAAAAGAAGTATGAGTGACTGAACGAGTCATAATGACGGTCTGACTGTATATGACGTATAACCATATTTTAGCAGAATAACATTACTTAGACTCATAATGTGTTAAAACTAGATAAACACGCTATTTTTAATCAAACAAACTTACCTGACAATTAACATAGGAAACTGAATTGAGGAAAATAGCCTGTTAGCTAGTTAGTAGCCCGTTAGCTAAGCTAGCACACTGTCGTACGGTCTCTCTGAAGTCCACCGCAAACGTTCAATTTCTTGAGTGTACTCGAGGTAAATCCTGGACCGAAATATTACGGAGGGGAAATAGAAACGAATGGACCTCCAGTTGACTCGTCTCCGTAGACATACATAAGTTGAAACAAGGCGTTTTGTTTTTAGCTCAGGCGCCAGCTAGCTTGCTTTCTTGTAACTTTGCTGCTCCGCTACTAGTGCCACCAACAATCACATTGTCAGTTTCTGGTGTTACAAATAAATCCTTTCTTTGGCAAGTTGCATGTGAACAGAGCTGGTAAGTTTTTGAGGCCTTTTGTGATTGTGCATAAGTCTGGCGTAACACTGTCATGTAGCCTACGGGAACATATTTTAATGTTCACATTTAGTGTAATTTGAGAGTAATGTCGCCCTCTATGCAAACGTGGGATCTCTCTCGTGGCAACTGAGCCAGGATTTAAAAAATATATGAAAATGTTCTTTTTTCTATTCATTTCTAATTATAATTCTTGGTGTTTTTGTGGGTTTATTTATGCATCTGTTTCCTTTTGCCTCTTGTATAAGGTATTATTACACTTTTAAATGCCCCCTACTGTTTCCCATGGTAGAGTTTATAGGTTTTGTAGGTTTTTTGTTTGAGCATTTGTGACATTACTAATCAAATGACACTTAATGACAACAATCATGAACAGCCATGAAACTGAATTCATGATCATGAGCGTTTTCATGATAGTGCAATGCCAGACTTATGCAAATAACGTGTTACCATGGATATTATAGTAGCTATATGTGGGCTGGATTTCTGCAGTTAAAGCTTAATTAAATTTTCTCCTGCACACCCTACCCTTTAATTTTAAAATCCTGCAAAAAAAAATTGCACCTGCTTTGTAGAGATTTTTTTTAAAAAAGTTCCACTTAAAACCAGCGTTCACAGTGTGTGAACTTTAAGAAACCCAGCGTAACGCACCACCAACCACAATTTCATATCTCCTCCCACCTTTTGTGCGTTCCTCCCTCAAAGTAACGTGGGAGGGAGGGAGGCTGACACGCAGATGGCGTCTCCGTCAGATGACAGGAAGCTGCACTTCCAGGCTGGAGCGGCTGTTTGATAGATAACACGCGTGGCTCCGGGCGCACAATGAGTCTGAAAGACTCAAAATGTGGACCTCAGTCTTTGTCTCTCTGACACACATACTGTACACAGACACACACACACACACACACACACACACAGTCTTTCATACTGTACACACAAACACAAAAACTGGGTCTCTCTTTCTCCCTCTCTCTCCAATGATTAAAAAACAATATCCAGCTTATAACTGCAAGTTAGTCAGACACCCACACTCATTTGCAGTGAAAGGCAAATGACCCTGGTGATGAGTCATTGCATTCACTCAGAGACTTGCTTTATTCAACATGCTGAAATCTCTTAAGGCAGAGTGAAGCAGTGGTTCTTGCCATTGTGCCTCTGAGTGAGCTCAGGTGTGCCTTGACGTTTTTTCTCAAATGTGAAAAAAAAAAAAAAAAAAAAGTCAAAAATAGCATGAAACGTCATTAAAATCCTGTGATATCAGACTATGAGTTCCCAGCCACACACACTCATACCTTCCAATTAAAAAGGGCTCCCTTCTCCTGTGAACATACCGGGCTTTATATAATATTTCTAGCCAATCAATAATTAGGTGTTCCTGGGAAATTAGTTTCTGGGTAAACATGTCATTATAATGAAAAGAATCCAGACTGGCAGGAAGAATAAATGTCCTCTGTACGGCAGCTGAAAACTGCTGTGATAATTATCAAGGTGACAATGGCAGCTGTATTTTAGTTATTAAGCATTTCACTGCATGTACAGTTACAGTCAAACTGTGAACACTGCTGCATTTCTTCTTTTCCTCAACCAGAACTCCTCAGTAACTGAACCAAATGTATTATTAATCAGATTTATTAATCCGTGTTTTCTCAGTGGAGACTTGATTGGCAGCTGCAATGATTTCCTGACCACCTCTTAAAAATGATGTGTACTCACAAGTTCTCGCCGCGTGTTGTCACCAAGTTGTCGATGTTTCCACCAATGCATGAGCGTAGAGAAAGTCTGAAAACCTTCTGCTTAATCATCTCCTGACCCCTCAGATTTAATTTCTTTCCTGACCCGCAGGTTGGGAACCACTGTCGTAGGTCACATCAAAACATGTTTTAGTAGACTCTAAATAACTAAAATTATTATTATTGTTATTATTATTATTATTACTAGTGTCATTATTATTATTATTGCATCTTATTGTATTATATTTATTTTGTTATTATTGTATTCTGTGTTTTATTTAAATTGTATTTAATAGAGATAACTGTTAACTTTTTGAGCAAGTACATAGAAATAAATATTATCAAGACATTTGTACAACTGAAATAATGTATACATCAAAAATATTGTAATTAGAGCTGAAATAATTTGGGTATTAATAAGTTAACTGACAGAAAACTAACAATTCTTTATTGATTAATAGTCTAAATGACCAAAAATTCAATGGTTTTAACCTCTGAAATGTAATGATTTGCTGAATTTTGTTGTTTTCTGATTGTAAACTCAATATATTTGGATTTCAGTCCAAAAAAAAACAAGCAATCTAGATTCAGCAACGTGCTCTATGGGAATTTCACATCAACTGATAATGAAATAGTCATTAGTTTCAACTTTGATCAAAATAGATAAATACTATATAAACATAAATATAAACAAGATTTTGCACAGGAAACCAAATAATTTTGATGTATGTTCAGAGTAGTGTCAGGGTGTGCACGGGCGATAAGGCGACTTTCTTTTTATTTTTATTTCTCTGCACAGTAAACTAAGTGATTTATTTCACTGGAATGTAAAAGATGCAGGCAACAGATGTTTAAACCAAAATGGACAAAGATTATCTGAGGCAACAGAGAAACGTGTCCAGTCTGTCTGACCAGAGTTTGTACAAGCCTTTAAAAAACAAAAAAAACCCCTGAATGAACCTGAGACTCATTTTTGGGCATTAGGCCTGAGGGCTGCAAGTGTTATCTGGCTGCATCAAGTTTACTTTGTTTAAGAAAAGAAAGAATAGTGGAGTGTATGGGGGAGGGAGTGTAACGGGAGTCTTTAACAGGGAGTAAAAGGGACTGAAAGGATTTTGATCCAGTGATATTATATATCTGTCCTGGTCAGGACAGACAAAAGCACACAGCAAACCACCAGAGAGAGAGCAAAGCATGTCATCTGAATAGTATGTCTTCTTTGCAGTGTTGTACATCCAAAGGCTTTGTGTGCCTGAATTTGGCTGGTAGAAGGCACAAAGGAGGCAGTTTGTTCGCCCCTGACAAGTGTGCTTTTATTTGCAGCGGCCCTTTGATGTATAGAGAAACTTTGGCTGGGATATCCCTCGCAGACAAATGCACGAGAAATCCCACTCCTTTGTATTATCCTTAACAATTCCCTCACCATTCACTGCAAAGCTTTTATTCCCTTTAAGACCTTTATTTTAAACTTTGTGCCTACTGTCTGTCTGTCAACTGTAATGGGGAATCTTGTTTAACTTTATTGTACATAGGAAAGTGGGGGGGCTGACGGGGAGTCGGGGGCATGCAGTTCAGATATGAAAAAACATCACCTGACCATGTGACATTGTTTATCAAGAAAGTCTGGTGTTTATAACGCATGGTAAAGAGGTGTAAAAATATAAAAATGTTTGATAACAACAGCTGGCAAAACAGTCCTATCACAGGGTCTGTTCAATGGCTTTTTTGGAGCTTTTAAACATGTCACAAACTTGTCTCTGGCAGGTTGAGTTTGCTGACTAATGAAATTGTCGATGTTTAAATTTTGCTGAGGAGTTAAAAGAAACAGTTCAACATTTTAGGAGAGCTACATGCACACTTGCTTTTTTGCTTAATTAAATAAGATAAACTCTAATATTTCTACAGTAAATATGAAGCTATAGCTAGCAACCAGTTAGCTTAGCTTAACTTAGCTTAGCATAACAAAAAAAAAACCTGTAAAAATGAACAGTGTTGGGCCCGTTACTCAAAAGATGTAATATTTTACTCATTAACCGTAACACTTTTCAAAAGTAATAGTATTACTTTCCTTATTACTCCTTGCTAAGCTAAGCTAACCCGTTGCTAGCTCTAGCATAACAAAAAAGGACATGTTAAAAGGAACAATGTTGGGCTCGTTACCCAAAAACTTGAATGTATTAGTCAATAACCGTTACTCTTTTCAAAATAACATAACTTTACTTATTACTCCCTGCTAAGCTAACCAGTTGCTAGCTGTAGCATAACAAAAAACAATGTGTAAAAATGAACAGTGTTTGGCTTGTTACTCTAAAAATGTAATATAATACTCATTAACCATTTCACTTTTCAAAACTATTAATATTACTTTAAAAATGAGTCTACTCATGTGATTGTTATATTTCATGTCAGTAGTGATGTGATAACAAAAGTAACATTGTAACAATTTGTTCGCTTTTGGTGTAACTGTAATATTATTACTGAAATTTTATTAGTAATTACACTAAAGTAATATTATTACTGTCCTGCCCAACACTGAGAATGAAGCATTGTAGTTTATGGGTGAGTTACGTGCCAAACTATGTAAAAGTCCTTCCTTACAGTGGACCACCATGGGATCTCATCTCAGAAAAAAACATGCACAATAGTTAATGTCAAGATACAAATAATTTTTCAATCCCATTTGAATAGTGCCATGAATTAGCCTACTGATATGATGTTTGCAAGTCAAGAAAGTCGCAGTTTGTCATAAAACTGTTTACGTATGAGACCATGGAAATACGTAACTACAAAGACTGCACAAGTCCTGCAAGTGACTCATAACTTTTTTTTTTTTTTTCACCAAAGCTATGATGCCTGTGTGTTTTATACCATGATGTGCTAACACGAGTAGTGGTTCTTGCTTGTTCTTTCACATCCCAGCTGATTGAAAGACCAGGAGTTGCTGGATAAAACACATCAAGTAAGATAACGTCACATTTATGCATGGAACATACAGGTGGCTAAGTTAGCTAGCTAGCTAGCTGGTGTTGGTGACATATCTTGTGCAAGACAAGCGAGATGTAGAAAATTAGGCCTATTGGCCTATTTTTTTCTTTTTTTTACATAGACACATAACAGAAACCAAAGTTTCTGATAAGGATTTCTGTTTTTAAAGGGGGTGTATGCGACATTCAGACTCTATCTATGATTCAGAGTCTTGGGCAGGATTGTCTGCACATGGTTCTCAACATGGTGCTGGCTGAGTAGCAGCTAACGGTGCTCAATAAACAGCACCAACAACGGCAACATTGCTGACAGAGCTAACATTGTTAACCTGGGGAGAAACTGGAGGGTGATGCTGCGCTTTTGCGATGACGCTATCCTGATGTCAGTGGCAACCACCATATGAGCCTATTGCAGAGCGGCGTGGGTTAGCTAGCCAGTGGCACACACACATACACACACGCACAGGCACTCGCATGCATTAACATGCACATGCGGCTGATACCAAGGAGCAGAGAAACTCAGATTACAACACAGAGAGAGGTAGCGTGACTTCATACCCTGCTCAGGGCACCATTACTCTGTTTTGATGATTTGAATGTCGTATGCAGCTCGATTAAAGAATTGAGCCCGAGCAGGACATTTTACAGTAAAAGAAAAAAAACAAAATACAATAACTTGGCAGTGAAGTAAAGGTGACATTTTCTAATTACCTCAAACATATCTGCTGCATTTCTGTACTGCAGTTTCTTGTTAACTGTCAGCTGGTTGACACAGTAAGGTAATATCATCCCAACAAATCTATATCGATCTAGCTCTGTTTCAAACTGGTCCTGAATCAGGCATCCGTAAGGATTTCTCATCTTTCAAACTGGGTCAGCAAATTTTGTAAATGAAAATTTTGTCAATGAAAATCAGAAAATGTAGTGGCATCAAACTCTTTCATAAATATAAGAGTCCATCATACCTCTTCTGTTTAAGGTACACACTGCGATCAGACACAGTAAGGTTAATCTGTATTTTAAAGGGAAATCAAATTATATTAACTAAACTCACAGAGAGGACCATTCAGTAGCTGTGCTGGTGTTTTCAAATTTCCACAGGTCAAACTCCAGTGAAGCTCATTTGATCCGTATCAAAAGCTCCAGAGCAGCTACTAAACTGACCTTGTGTTGAGATTGTTTCCTCGGCTGCTGTTTCCACGGTGGAGAATGAGCTTTGAACCCCAAATTACACAACGTTTAAGTAGGTGTTGCATAATGATTTTCCAGTTTATTTGAGTGTAACTCCAAACATTCACTTTATTAAACCCAGTTATTTAACCGGACAAGGGAAAGAAAGAGTTCACACACTCACATCTGGGAGCTGCCCAGTCTTACACAGTTGTTACTGAGCAGTCGGGACTTGACTCTGTGCAGCAACACTTTGACAGTTGCTGTTGAGGCAGAGCACAGTGTTACTTCCCTACGCACTTTTCGTCAGTCAGTCCGGGGATTTCAACTGCCAGCCTCCAAGTCACGAGCCTCCACCTCCTCTGCAGGCTGCTGCTACTGTCTTTTATATCAGACGACCAGTAAAAAAGCTCTTGACCCATCCATTCCTGGGCGCCCACAAGTGCTTAAGCAGATAAAGATTATATTCATCACATAGGCATTTTAGTATGGGGTCAGAAAATAGGGCTTTTACATAAAAACATAGAAAAAAAATGCTTTGTTTTAAAGCCTGAGTAATGCTGATATGCGGGGTTGCTGACCTTGTCTGACTGTGTATTTTTAAGTTGGCTTACACTGGATTTTACAGCTAGGTATTTACAATGGTTAGTGGTTATACTGGAAACTTATACACCGGCTAACTGTTCTGACAACCTAAGGAAGCCTGTGTTTGCTCATTGGAAGTGAAAGAAGATGTTTGTGGGCTCAATGTCCAGTTCAGAAATCCATTACAAGGTCAACAGCCGTGTGCAGCTTCAGTCCACCTCGCCGGTGTCAGACTGAATCACACAAAGTGAATATCTGTACTCACAATCTACCACCTACCTCCTGAGTATGCATGCAGGATTGCTGTGGAATGACTTCTGTACATCTGCAAGCTATAAAAATCACCACACTCTTGGTATTTTACTACTGTGGTTGTCATTTCAGTCTTTTTTTTTTTTTTTTTTTTAACATTATGGTATGTCTGACTTCTCGAATGCACTGTGGCATGCAAATAGGATTATTCATGACCAGTCACCACATCAATCTGAACCATCACATTCTGAATACAGACAGATTTAAAGGTCCAGTGTGTAGGATTTAGGCAGATATTTTTTGCAGATATTGAATATAATAAATATGTTTTCTTTAGCATATAATCACCTGAAAATAAGAATCATTGTGTTTTCGTTACCTTAGAAAAGCTATTTATATCCACATAAGGAAGCAGGTCCTCATCCACAGATATCGCCATGTTGCACCGCCATGTTTCTACAGTAGCCCAGAACTGACAAACCAAACATTGGCTCTACTGAGGGCCATTTGTGTTTTCAAGTTCCCGCGTCTACCACCACAACTGCTCCTTTATTCTGTGTTTTTGCCTGTTCAAATCACCTGGTCCATTTGTTTTGGAGAGGAAGAGACTCTCCAAGCGTCTGGATCGTAGGCTGTATGTAAAGATGGACGGCATGACAGCTCCCCAAAGTGAAGCCAAAACATCTCAATTGCCCCCTGGTGGCTGGCTGCAGTATAGGTCATAAACCCCGCCCCCCTTCATGTTAGTGGGTGCGACATGGGTCAAACTAAAAACTCAAAGTACACACCAGACACATTTTTCGCAAAAATGGTTTCTGTTATTTAAGGTAGTTTTTATCACGCTGTTGTATGTACAAGTGTTTATTTTTCTGATTAGTTTGGTTTTAATTAGTTAATTAATTCTATAATTTGCAGTAATTTGAAAACATGATTGACAACTGTGTGAGCCAATTGGTAGGCTCACATTCAGTGGCACTGCTTGTGATTGGTCGGACAGGTTTATGGGTAGGAAATTTGATATACGAGATCGCTATTACGCAGACTCTGGCTCTGAATGATGTCACCAAAACAAGATGGCAGCAGCCATATTCGGGATATTTTAGCTTCTTTTCTGTACAGTGAGGGTAAGTGGAGACCCGCCATCCATCTCTATAAACAGTCTATGGTCTGGATCTTAAGTTATCAAAGAAAATGGGTGAGGACACCATCGCAGATGCTAAGCTAGCAGCCCATCTCTGATATGCCAAACAGCATAGCAGAAACACGTGAAACTGCTTTATTCAGTGTTTTTACTGGTTTTAATCACCTGGTCTGTTTATTTTGGAGAGGAAGAGAACTCTGGATAATTCAGCTCACAGTGAAAACCTCCTGAATGTCTGGACCAGAAAAAGGTTAGCACGCATAAAGTTATCAGACAACAAAGGTTAGCACTCATAAACAGGTCCTAGGCTAGCGGCCCGTCACTGACATGCCGAATAGCATTGGACAAACACTGAATCATAATATGAGACTGCTTTATTCAGTGTTTCTACTGGTTTTAATCAACTAGGGTGTTTGTTTTGGAGAGGAACAAACCTCTGCAGATAGTTTGGCTCCTGGTAAAAACCTCATGAACAATGAACACTGAAGGAATTCTAACCAGGAGAAGTTTTAGCTGGTTGCAGTCTGTACTTTTCTTACACTCTGTTCCTTTAAACATTTTTGTTTCTCTTTTCCTCGTAGAGTTCAGCAGAAAAACTGGGAAGCAGAGACAATCATGAAATGTGACCATCCCTGCCGATGTGTGTTACATGTATGTGCTGCATCGAAGGTCAGTGCCTCACACTTCTACTGTGCAATATTTGGCTGATCATAAAGGGGCTACCATTTGCAGAGTTGCCGTGCATGCAAAATTTCAGGTCACTACCACTGGGAACCAATAATGCCTTTGGCTAAGCAACAAGATGCAAATACATCTATTCAAATTCGCACCACTCCATAGACATTCAGGCTTACACAAACACTCACACACAATCTCATCTCAGAACACAATGCTGCAGATTTGAAAAACAATTGTACTGCATTCATTTCGATCATGAATAAGTCACAGTCCGGGGGCGATATTTGATCTCACACAAGTTTGGATCCATATTTCTGTGTTCACTGTTTTTGTTGTCCAAGAAATCCAACTTGTCGAAGATATTCTGGATAATTTAAATGCTTTTTTTTTGTGTGTTTGCTCTCCTCGTTGCCTACAGTAGTTTGGCAGTCTCTCAGTCCAGTGGCAGGCCCAGATTACCCGTCTCACCCAGGCAGTCATAAAGCTAATGGCAGACAGGCAGCATCCTCCACTCCAGGCTGTCGAGCAGACGGAGGTTAGTCAGAGTTAGGAGATCAATGCGCTTATATGTCACACCCAGAGCTCCAGATTCCTCCCCTCAGGCACTAAAGACAGAGTTTACATAGTCACCTGGTGTTTAACTGGTAAAAGATGGTCGGGGGAAGACAGATGATACGGCACAGCAGCAAAGCCAGATAGAAACCCTCAATATCACACCAGCACATTGAGTCCAATTTCAGCCTGCCAAGCCACTGGGGCAACCCAAATCTCATCCATCCTGACACTGTCCATCACACTATACATAGAACGGCGAAATTAGCACAAATGCAGAGCTCGCCATCAGTTTGAAGTATGGTGGCAGTAGGGCGATTATTTACGGGGCTGCATTACTTTCTGAAGACCTGAGCTCTGAGTCACCGACCGAGCCTGATAATTAATTCCACACTCCACAGAAATATTATGAAGCTGCACGACAGAATGACAGATGTACAGCAAGAAGCACATTGTCAACAGGGTGACTGGATTAAGCTATTTTGACTGGTTCATTATGAAGAAATTATGGTTTCATGTAAATTAATGTAGACTTTATATATATAGCACGTGGCAGTTTATTTTTTAAGAGCTACACTTTGACTGTTAAAGGGTGAAGACAGGAGACGTGAGGTAACAGTAGTTTGATTTACTGGTATGTAATCAGAGTATTTGTTGTTTTCTGTCTGCTCTTTGTTTGTCCCAGAGCTCAACTTCCTGTAGATACAAGAGGTGGTGGGGGGGGGATCTGACAGTAAGAGATAACCTGCCATCAGCAGGCCTTCTATTTTTAACCGCAGGTACTAGTAACACATGACGTGGGGCTCTTGTTATCAATATTTATGGAACAAAGATTAAGACAGAGTAATGATACACATAGCCACCGACTGGATCCATCCTCGCTTAATAGTTGTCATTACGGTGACGGGGGGAAAGTGCTGATAGACTCAAAATTTTAGGCTGGCACTCTACATTTTAGTAATGATTCCAGAGACCAGACAGGGCCCAAATGTAATTAGCAGATGTAAACAGGGAAGTATGATGACTGCAGTGTTAAAAATGGCTTTAACAATACTTTTCTTTCGTGGGGGGCGATTCATTTTGTACAGTTGTCATTTGAGAAGGTGGAGCCGGCTTTCATTTTGAGGCTTTTATAGGCAGACTGTTGGATTAAATCGCATAAGATCACATCTTAAAGGCGGGTTGCTGCGGCTTCGGATGTAAAGACAGAGTAATAAGAACAAGTGGTAATGAGCCAGCCGCTAAAGAGCGACCATTCCCGCTATTATTCCTACATCATGCATCTTCTTCGCTCTGTTTACTGTACCTAATGAATATCAATATCTATACCGATCTCAGTCTTTCTTTACAGGCCACGGAGATCAGTAATGGTGCACATTCATCTCCATATTTATCCCACGGTGCAGCCCGTTGGCTACACATTTTAATAACACTCCCTCTGCCAAAATATATTCCACTCAAACACTTAAAAGTTCCAAGAGTAAGCTCAAAAGAGGTGAAGTATCTTGGCAGACCATAGAGCAAAATGCCATGCAGTCATATGCAGCCCAGGGGATGAAGTGATTGATCTGTGACCTCGGACTCAGCCATAAGATATTGTGGTGAAGAGTGCGGGGGAGGGCATGGATAGTGGAAAAGGGACGAGCATGAGTCAGTAACAGAGTCTGCGAAAAGCTGTGGGAGCAGAGGAAGTGTTAACAACATCACAAGTAGGAGCAAGTCAAGTTACCACGTCAGGAAACAAAAAGGACCGGGAGTAGGACGATGGTAGGAGCCCGAGAGGTGACGGGACACATACATCCTGATCATTTAATCATGTGAAGCGAGCGAAAGGGGATTGTTCATCCACAGCATGCTGTCCACGCCGAGCTGATATGTGTTACCTCTCTCTTTACGTCACTCCCTTTTATTAGTAGCCTGTAATGAGTAGCCACCGTGTGAAAAGCCTACAAAGGAGTGAGTTCAAGGATAATAAGCTATGTGTGAATCTCAAGTCCAGCACTTGTTGCCTGTATGGTACATGAAAAAGTACATATTTTTCTCCTTGGCGAATAATGATTCTAATTTTATCTGATTATGCCATCTTGTGTCTTTGAGACAGAAATGTATTGACAAAAACTGCAAGGAAAATAAGGTTGTTTTTTTTCATCCTTTGGCCACTGCCTCTACAAGCAAAGATGACAGAGTACATGCGTAGTCAGACAAAATTAGAATCAAGTGTTGGCCAAGAAAAATACTTTTGAATGTGTCAGAAGTTTGGTGGTACAATATTGACAAGTGACACTGACAACACAGAAACTTGCATAATTTTTTTTTTCCCAAAGTCATAATGTTGCTTAATAATATTCAAATCTTGGCACATATATGATGAAAAAAAAAAAGGTGTATCCCCTCCTTTAAAGCCACTGTGTGCCAGAGGAGCAGGTCTGAATGGCATCGAGTTACCTTAGAGACTTTGATGAGCAGCTTCTTTTTTATAATGTTTTGTGTGAGAAGTCCAAGGATGTGTCAGATTGGTGCCATTGTCTCGTTGCAGACGCACGCCTACAGGTTCCAATAACGCGCCACCCATGCGGCGTGATTTCCATAAACTGTGACAAAAAAAGTAATTCATACCACAAGAATGACACTTTCCTTACAAACACTCTAGAGAAAGTTTGGGATGCTGGCAAAGAGTCAGGCAAATATCACCTATTACTCATGTTACTTAGTACATTTGGGGCTTCACTTGCAAGCACAGCGCTTCGTCACTGCATAACAATCAGATGGCTGAGTGTTGGCAGTGCAACTGATGGAATTTTACTGAAAACAGATTTCATCTTTGAACTTCCAGATATTCCTGATCGAAAAGTACCATCCCTGGCTTATAACGCTCTGGTCGCTTCTCTCGGTGTGATCACGCTTCTGGAGGACGTGGATTAACTTTTTTTCTGTTCTATCTGTTCGGGGGAAAATACGCATTACTTTAACAGAATTTGGCAATGTAAGTATATGGTGAGAGTGTTTGGTCCAGCAGCAGCAACAACAACAAAAAAAGGGAAAGCGGAGGGGGGGGGGTTCTTTTTGAGCAGCAACAAGTTCCTCAAGAACTTGACAGGCAGACACAGGGGCGCTATTAATGTGATATTTGTTTTGTAAAAGCGACCTGGCTGTGCATCGAAAAGATCTAAATGACCAGTTGTGCGTATGCGTAATAGGCCTATGGCCCTTCGCCAAAGAGGGAGTTAACAGTCTATAACACAAACACGTGAATATGGATATGTCTCAGAAGTTTTTATGTGTCTATGATTGTTGCTCGATGCGGATTTAAAGATTTGAGGCAGTGAAGGAGCGATCAGTCAGGGACTGGTATCCCCATAAACTTGGATTGCCGTCGCTTATTTCAATCACGTAAGACCCCTAATGGCGTTGTCCGGGCGAGGGTGTTACGTAGCCTATATCTGTACAAGCTTTTCTGACAACCCAGGCTTGTTGATATTTGTCTTTACTGTAGAGCCACCAAGGTGTTGCCTAAGAGAGTTTAAGCACGCCGACATTGCAAAGGGTTATTAGATTCATAAGTCAGCGAAGTGGTGGGCGATCTACTGAGCACAGCAGAAGTTCTCATATGATGACTTCAAACAAGACACATTACCTACCAGCATCTGTTGGAGTGAGTGGATATTAAGACACTTCTATCTCCAGGACAGCGTAGGGGAAAATGGTAAGTAGCAATGGAAACACACAGCATATAAAGGATGATTACCAGTAAATAGTCGTGCTTGCCATTTAGTCTGGCAACGCATTGCTGGAAGGGTTGGACTCAGTGGCTACTTGAGAAACTCAGTATCGAGACCCCATGTCTGATGAGGCTGATGTTGACAAAGCTTGTGTGAAAAAAAAGATTGTGTGGCATTTCTTCGGCTCAGGATATGCCGGTACAGTGAGAGAGGTAAGGAAATATTACATTGTGTCTGCGCGCAATGTGTGGATGTGATGTAGGCTGGAGTCTTGGAGGGCTGCTGTGTGTTGGCAGTGAGGGCTTTATATTTTATGCATGTATGTATGTTCTTTTTGTGCGGTGCCCATGTTTAAAAAAAAAGCAACATGTGCCACTTACCTGTGACACTTGCCATAAGCATGACATTAAGAACAATGGGGCTCTGTATCAGCGGTGCCGGTTGTCATTTGGCGTGAGAGTGGAGGTTTTTTTTTTCTTATACAGAGGCGACTGTACACTGAATTGAACCGGCGTTTGTGATATAGGTGCTGTTATCTGGAAGGAAATGTCCGACCAACATGTGATCAAATATTAACAGGGCTGGTTTGGCAAATACACGTGACAAGACGCGGGGAAGCAGCAGAGTAAAAAAAAAAAGGCAGTTTAAAGTGGGCACTCAGACAAAAGTATATAGATATTTTCTTGGCCCCTCATAGTTACCCTGGCTGTGTTATGCTTTCAGCACGTTGGACAGAGGCACCGGAGTCGTGCATGGACTAAACCGCCGAGTGGACGCCAACTCTCTTTCTCTCTTTCCCCAGCCCCCCTTTGCCAAACCTGGGATTGTTTTTTCAACTTTTGGTAAGCTTATTCAGAGGGAGCCTGTGGTCTGTAAACGGAAAATAAACGGGATTTTAAAGAGAAAGAGAGAGTGGGGGAAAGCAATTTCAAAAAAAGAGGAAACAGAGAACACACATACAAAAAGCGCTTGCCATTTTAAAAAGAGCTTGTGCTTTAAGATGTGTTTTTTTTTCTAGAGCATTGTGAAAGTTGAAATGTTAGGTTCGTCTGCTCTTTTGCACACCACATTCTCGGTACCTATAAGCCCCCCCACACTGCGTTAAACTTTGGGACATGCAAGTCTTGGTCGCGGAGATCTAACCACGCACATAGTGGTTGTCAGCCCTTGTAAAGGTAAGAGCACAATCCATTGTTTTCATGTCACTCTTTTGTTCTTGTCGTCTTTATACGGGCTTCTTCTGGCTTCTCTCAAATGAACTTCGGCTTTAAAAGAAAAAACTACAGCATGCAGCCCTTCGCCTTGGCAGTGTGTGTTTAATTGTGGGCATCAGTGACCGAAATAACTCCGAAATGAAATCCGATCCAGGTGACCAATATCTCGTACATCCATCTTCTCCAACCCCTCTCTTTTTTTCTTTCCTCTAAAAAAAATTGGAAGTTATATTTGTGGAAGATTTCGGTGCGTGCACATTCATGCGGGATGTGAGTCATGTGAGGCGTTTTTTAAAATTGGGACGCGTTTTTTCGTGCTTGGGGGATTTTTTAAAACACAGCTTTTTGAAGCGTTTTTTTCGGAGTTTCCGAAACACTGCCTGCTGCAACATAATTTGCGTAATCGTTGCGTTGTGCCTAATCATGCTCCCAATATGGGACTTAAGACGCTGCAGTGATCCTTCCAGCCTGCACGAACTGGAGTACTGATGCTGGTGCATATCATAAAGATGTCAGGGGAAACTATCTATCTATCTATCTATCTATCTATCTATCTATCTATCTGTGCGTATTTTTCTTGTTTGGTCTGCTGCATTCATGTTTTGTCTTGATGTCAAACCCTCTGGATTTTGTTATCGACCAAAAATAGCCCTACTCTTTACCCCTCCACCTCCCCCCCTCCTTCCCTCCCTCCCTCCTCCCCTCCCTCCATCGCCCCCCCCCTCCCGTCATCGCCATCAAATCACTTGTGTTTTTACTACGACCGCTCCACGGTTTCATTCATAAGGTGCTTTTCACTTCACCTGCTACCCTACCCCCCTCTTTTGTCCATGCACGGCTCCGTGTCGACCTGTCAAACGCAGGCTACGGCTAAATACTGGGAGAACAAGAATAAAACAATCATTCTCGATTGCTTTGGCTCGTGTGATTTGCCGGGGTTTTGTTTTAAACGCCACAGCGAGTCACTTGTACAGTACAGGCTACAAATTGTTCTATTATTTCCTGTGCAAAATTACAATAAAGATGGGCGTGGTCAAAGTGCATCCACTGACAGATGTTATGGCTGAATGTGATGGAGAGATAAGATGGCTTGATATGCAATTGTTCGGGAGGCATCGATTTTTTTTCTGTCTTTCTTCCTCATTTTTTAAAAAAATATTTATTCCATATTAAGGCACGCGTAAAGTCTTGTCACGTGAGGGGCTGTTAGATTTTAGATGCTCATCATCACACAAAACAGCTCTGGGATTTTAATTCTCTGCTCTCCTGAAGGACTTGTAGCCTAAAAAAATTCGTCTCGCACCGATGCAGAAGCGGTGGATATTGTCTATTTCCTCTCCCTCACTCTCTCCCCTTCGCTATCTCTCTCGTCTTCTTTTTTTTTTCTCCTCCTCTGGTCAAAGATTTAAGATTTCTGATCCAAGACGAAGCAATTGCATGGCAAAACAACTGCAAGAGAAAAAGAGAAAAGCCCCCAACGCCCACTGGCTGTCCTGTTTTAATCAAGACTCCTCTTGCAGGCTGCATTATTTTTTATTTTTTTCTCAAATAAATACTCCAAAAACGAATGCATCCAGTAAATCCCTAATTGCATTTGAATTATGTGACTTCTCCGCTGGCGTTTTCGGTCATTTTTACCCACCAGTGTAATGCGCGCAGATCGCTTTCTGCATATTATAGCCTATTACTCCTCATTTTATGACAGTGAAACCAAAATAGATCATATTACTTATTAGGCTGCCCGACATTCATAAAAATGCTCCTTTAATAACGGGCTGCGTCGCAACTGTAATAGCCACGTTTCCGGCTCATCAGCACCACAAAAGCGTTTATTGCACAAATAATGATGAATCATTAATTTACCTAACGAAACGATGGGCGTTTTAGTTTATATAAGATGTGGGAAATTGTGATACTTTAAAGAAACACTTGGCCTTTTATTCACAGAAGGCGCAGGAGAGGCTGAGGCTTTTTATTGCAGCGTCTTTTTTCGGCTGTACTTTGTTTATAAATATAATCTTTTTTTCGCAGAATGCCTATTTTCTGGCCATGTAGCAGTATTTTTAATATTATTATTTTTTTCCTACTGAGACGTGGGATTATGGTGTGGGCGTGGGCGTGTTGGGTGGAGGAGGAGGGATGAGCGGAGGCGGGTTAGGAGGGGTCTGTGGGGTGGCACGACACACTTTGTATGTATGAAGGTTTTTTTATAGCACTTTTCTGCAATGTACGTCAGCGGATCAGTCCATAAATGGGGCTGCGTGTGTTTGTGTGCGGGCGTGCGCCTGCGTGCGCTCGCCACTGTGTGCGTGCGTCTCCGCGTGTGTTATCTTTACCGAGAATCTCCCCTTTCTCTCTCCCTCTCTCTCTCCCTCTCTCTCTCTCTCTCTGCACTCTCAGCTCTGCAGAGTTGGGGTGGGCGTCAATAACAAACCTGATGGTAGGTTTCATTGCAAAAATCAAATGAAATTCTTTCGGTATAGGCCTTGTTTATTTATCTAACGACCAAAAAATAATAAATGCATTCTGCAGGAATAAGGATTAACACTAATATGGTACTGGATTGTTTCATATTGTGCTTTTTTTATAGTGTAAATTTTGGCCTTTGTGTCGTTTCTTTTTTTTTTTTTTTTTACCGATGCGATCAATTCATGCACTTTGGGCAGCTAAAGGGATTTGGCGAAATCTGGTTTTCAATTAAGGACGTTCAATTTGCCTTTCATATAAATACTAGGTGTGTCTCTTTAATACAACTCGATATCGGGGATCGTGCTCGCCACACTTTGCCACAACGTTTTCATTCATGAAATGCAATAACGTGTCTGTTTATCCAAGCTGGTGTCTGATATTAATTATAAATAGGCTATTGATTATTTCAGGCTATAGATGGCGGAAATCTCGACACGCGGCTGGGGCGGGCGTCACGATATATTTAGAGGCGGGGAGGGGGGAGAAAATTAATCATCTTAATCATTATGGAAATGTAGGCTACATCGCCCGCCGCCACCACCACCGCCGCCGCCGTCGCTGCTGCTGCTGCTGCTGCTAATGCTTTAGTCACCACCACCACCATCATCTTCATCACCAACACCTTCATCCAATTAACAGGCTTGTTTAAACAAGTTCTGGCAGGAGGCGAACCTTTAATTCCGAAAGCCTTTAATTATCAGTATTCGTCACAGTGGCGTGATGGATCCCACGATAAGTTATTAATACACAGTGGATGTAGTTAGTCTGACTGTAAAGACATCTTATACGTCGGATCACTGCGGGACTACAAGGATTCATGATGCTGTGTGTGTGTGTGTGTGTGTGTGTGTGTGTGTGTGTGTGTGTGTGTGTGTGTGGATGAGTGTGTGTGTGAGGAAATGTTCGATCATGCCGGCAAACCATTCAAGTGTGTGTCTCAGCATGTGAACATGCAGCACATCACTGAATCCGAGCAACTTCCAACTAGACAATAAAACATGTTTGTATTTTCTGGATGACTAACAGTGATGCTGGTGCTGCATTTTTTTAATATACAAAAGGGAAAATGTCTAATTTATGTCCCTTATTTGGTGGAAATAATAAAAGATGTTGGTGTAGTTGCATATGGTGGCAGGGTATGTGATATAAAACCAAGCAGCAGGCACATTCAAGCCATTGATTTAGCCCCCACATCAGCCTCATTTGTGTAGCAAATGAAACAATGCCTGCTTTCTGAGTTCTCATAACAAATATTTCAGCGTTTCCAAGTCATTTTGTGGCGTGATTAGTGTGTTTTCATTCAGCAGTGAACCATGCAAAGGTTATTGATGCTGTGGTGATATTGGATTGGGGGGGTAGGAAGGGGAGGAGAGGGGAGGGAGGGTGGAGGCATAAGCCGAGAAAAGAGACAGACAGACAGAGACAGAGGGAGGCTTAATAGGCTATGGAGTGATTTGCAGTCTGTGCCACTATAGAAATAATGTATCAGCTGTATGAGGATGTGGAGGGGAGGAGTGTATGTGAAGCTCAGAGGACTGGTCCTCTGTGTCTGCCTGATGATTACAATAAAGGTTATTGTCATTACAGGAGGGATGACATTAACTCCTCACTCCAGCGTGTGATTATAAAAAGGGGCCCTGTGCTGGGTTTACCTGTTTACCAGTCTGGAGTTTTCTCAACTGTTCTCCAGCTCGCCCCTCGTCTCGTTTGACGTCATCCGAACCAACCTGATACAAAATGTTTTCTCAGTTGACGCGTTTGCTTCTCGGAAAAAAAAAAAAAAAAGGAGGAATTGCAATTTCACTTTGATCAAAATACCCTCATCGCCTTCCTTTATTCCCAGTGAAAATGACATTTCACAAAATGTCATTTCGTCCGTGTTACACGGTCCCCCCCTTCTCTCTCTCTCTCTCTCTCTCTCTCTCTCTCTCTCTCTCTCGCACAAGGAGGCATAGTTCTACTTGTTAAGTGAAGCTTTCGGCAGTGCGGACCTGTCAGCATCGTGCTGCATTTGGCAAGAGAAGCCTTGAAAGGTTATACAAGTGTGTCGTGTTGTCAGCTCCTGTGGTTGTTTCTTCTTTCTGCTGCACAAACAGGCGTGAGGGTTGTGAGCGGGGAAGATGTGAGGAGAGACTTACCCAACTGTTACTGCCAGTCACGTGTGTTTGGCCATGAATGGGGTGATTAAAACTGGTCATTTGCCACCTAACATGGTTCCTCACCAGCTCCTCGGACAGTTTGACTCATTGTTCGTGTTGTCGAGAAATCTTAAAGAAGTCCTAAACCTCAGTTTGGATGGAATAGTGGTTTAGCAGTTTTCACAAAGACTCCTGCTGCCTCATAACTGCTGTTCAGTTTGACCCTAAATCGGATGAGTCAAAAACATCCTTAACACTGCTCACAACTCCTTTTTTTGCTCCCAGCTATTAAACATTTTATTTGGTTCATTCAGAAATCCAGTCCTCACATGCAAGCCAAAAGACTTCTCTTGATACGCCACCTTCAGTTGTGTTGTATTAGCAGAAATGAGAAAGACCATGTTGTTGTTTTTGCTCTTCTAATGAGATGCCAAGTGATTTATTTATGAATTACTTGTTTGGAACAGCCCCCTTGTGCAGTGTGCATTTTTTCTATCCTCTTTGGAGTCATGTCGCTCAGTGATTGCTGATGCAACTCTTTGTCATCCAGAGTTTGCCCTCACCTCCTGTGAGCCTTTGGGGAGGGCTATATCTATCTTGGCATGTCCCCGGGTGTGTTGGAGGTGGGAGTGACTCATTAAGCAGGTGTGAGCATCCACTCCCATACTGCTACATGCCAAACAAGAGCTCTCCAGCTCATAAGCTCGTGCAGGGAAGAATCATGATGGCAATATAGCAAACACATCACAATAAATCTTTGCACTGGACCGGGGCCAAGACACAAGGATAATGAGCTGCTATTTCCCCATTATGCTCACTCTTGTATTCATCAGAGGTGGAGTTTCCAAACGTTCATCACCCATTGAAAGGTTGTGGCTCCACTGACGTTTTTATTTGAATTCTGCATTATAAAGGGAATGAATTGTTCCCCAGTTTGTTCCTGACCAGGAGGAGGAGGGGGGAGACAACAGAGGAAGCAAAGTAGTTTCATTCTCCGAGAGTGAGCTCTGTGTATATCATTTAAACGTGTTTGTTTAGCTGACATTTGGTAATAATAACCTGCAAAAGCTGGTTACTACACTGCAGTGCACTTGCAGGGGAGTCATCCATCTGTTGTGGAGATGGCTCACTTTAAAAGCAAGTAGAAGCAGAATTGTTTTCAGTAAGTTCACATCTTTGTTAGCCTCCAGTGCCTGTTGCAATCCAAATGTTTCAACACCACTTTTACAGCACCAAAAATCATAAGCCTCCTCTAAGCTGATATTCAGGGGTTTATAAATGACTCAGGGTTGCATGTTATATATATAGAAGACATTAGAAGAAGATTGTGAGCATCTTAATGTGGCTATATCAAGCATAGGATGCCTAAAATTGATTGAATGTGCACACTTTACGCACAAATATCTTCCTTCCTGGAGCTTATTTTGATATAAAGTACACAACCTCCTCACTATCTGCACGCCAGCACATGAAATGTTTATTTTTAATTCCCTGAATATCTAATTTTACACAAATAGGCCATCTCTAAATGGCACGCAGTGTATCACGACTTGGTGGAGACGCGCTGTTACGCAAAACGTTACCAAAAAAAAAAAAAAAAGCCACCTCTTTGGCCTCAGTGAGCGAAATACGGAAGAGGAGAGACTTCGCTCGTGCTTTATATATTGCCAGACATTATGGTGTGGACGCAGGCTGCACGGTATGCGGACAAACAAAAGCACATAATGCACGCTGAAAGCGCATTAATAGTTCCGCCTCGGGGCTGTTTAAACAGGAGTTTGGCGGCGACCAGTCAGCCAGCGGCAGGTCACATGTTGCAGCGTCATTGTGTAGTAAAGTTACTGTAGTTGCAAAGAGGCTCCTCATTTCAGCTCCAGAGGTCTCACATCCCGTGGTGGTGGTGCTGCTGCTGTTGCTGCTGCTGCTGCGGCGTTTTTCAGCATGCGACAACTTCAGACGATCTCCAAAGGAGCCGTGCAGCCATGGGAGTGCATTACCTCATCCATGCAATTTCCACCATCAATAATTTAATCTATTTGCTCCAAAGCTGAAGAGATATCCTGAAGCTTGTCGGGAGAGTACAGAGAGGAAAATATCGCTTAAGTAAATTACTCAGGGAGTTGTCCAAAACATCCCAGATGACACTACTGTCCTGTTGAATGGTCTGTTTTACGACTGGGCAGTGAAAGGTATGTGTCGGTTTGTTTTCTCGATAACTTGTTTTACGCACTTTGGGTTTTGTTTGATGCTGCTTGAGAAAAAAAGACAAGAGGTGTGTGTGTGTCTATAAGTGTGTGTTGGGGGGTGGAGGGAGGAGGGGAGGAGGGGTGGGGGGGTTGGGGGGGGGGGCTCTAAAAGTAGCTCGATCAAGTCCGGTTATCCTGCGAACAGACAGCGCCGCAGCCCGAGAGGGGATATGTGTAACCTTATCCTCTCGTTCATTAATAAAAAACGGAGTTATTATGTTGATTGGGTTTCCAGTGGAGAGCACGAGCTCAGCAGATGTAATCTCTATGAGTAAAAAAAAAAAAAAACCCAACAACTCTTGTTTCATTATTAGGGCAGCCTGAGCAAATGTGGCTTGTTATTAGTATTTCTCGTAAAGTGGAAACAGTCCAGCAGCGCGCCTCTTTATGAAATCAGCCACGTTTGAACATTTAACGGCAACTTTCTGCTCATAAATAACTCAATAAACTCTTTGTGCAGGGTGTTAGTCAATATTTTTAATCTCGGACCCTCCTGCACGTCGAGCACACACACAAAAACACTCCAGACAGTTTTTTTTTTGGTACGGTTGTTTAGGAGGAGGGGGAAAAAAAAACTTTGATGAACTCATTAAGACTTTATAGGAAACCCGAGACCTAAACGCCCAGCTAACGTCGGCCAACATACACGGTTGGATCCACTTCTTGGTGTTTTGTGCTCGCTCTGAATAACTTCAAATTACCGGCCAGCATGATTAAAACAAAGTCCCATTTATAGAGTGGTGGAAAGCTGGCGCATTTTTGACAGCTTCGTGTGAAAATATCTGGATCATAGCATTACGCACGGGCTCGGTTAGATGATGGTTTCATGATGAATTAATGATGCACTTTTTCCAAAACATGCACATTACTGTCAAATTTATTGTAAGAGTTGTGACTAAGCAGCATATAAGAGAACTTTACAGCGTATTTACGATTACACACAACCCAAACTGAAACTGGCACCGGCTGTGCGTCCTGGAAAAAGACTACGCTTGTGTTCTTTCTATCTATCTATCTATCTATCTATCTATCTATTTATCTATCTATCTATCTATCTATCGTGTTTCACAGGAGGGAGGGAAAGATGGAAGGAAGGTGGAGGGAGGGAGAAACAGAAGGAGCTCGTATTATTTCACGGTCTCACCCGCCATCTAGTGCGCAAAATGTGGAACTGCAGCTCTGTTCATTTGGAGCCATAAGACTGCTGGTTATATTAGTGGTTTGGTGTCAGAGCTGGTGATTCATGGGTTAAAATTAAATGTTTTTGTGTCAAGATTATAATTGGAAATTTAAGCAACACTGACAAATTAGAGTTTTGCACATTTAAGGAATATGAGTGGCCTCGGCAATGATTATAGTGTATGTGTTGCTACTGTAAGTCTTTCAGTTGTCCACTGTTGCACACAGTGTGGGAGGGAAGCAGCGCCTCATTTGGATAGCACGGATCACTCAGCAGCTATTTGAATGCCGGCCCTTTCTGTGGCAGAGGCCGGGGTTGGCCTGGAGGCCAGGTATAATCCCTCGGTGATGCTCATCTATTACTAAACATGCTCTGAAACTGTGTCAGATTGAAAACAGATCTCAAGGAAGCGAGCTTCCACATGTGTGAGCCATTACTGCAGACAACTCTAATTGCCTTTTTCTAAGTGCTGCATTGTGGCACACAAGGGGTCCACGGGTAGAAATTCTGATATGGTGTGCTGCCTGTTTTTCCTTCTGAACATTTGGCACCGTGTGCCGTACATGTCGAACGTGACAAAACATGTTGCTAGGTAAATAGCTCCAACCCAACACGGTTCTTGAGGAACTGAACAAAGACGGATGCCCACAAGGGAGCAGTGGTAGCGGCGGAGAGCAAATGTTGCTATAGGTCACGCATTTCTATTCAAATGCAGTGGGCACATTTCCCCTCCTTCATCTCTCCTGTTTGATGTTTATTTCCCTTCTAACGGTTCCTAAGATATCATGCACGCTGTTCGTGAAGATGAAGCCATAAAGTGTGCTGACATGTGCGGCGAGGCTGGGGAACATTACTGAATGTGTAATAATACTAGCCGTGCTAGTCCTTTCATGCTTTAGAGAAACTTTTCAGCATCTGTCAAAGGAGGTATTTATCACTTTAATCCCCACCTGGCACAAAGAATAAATGTGAGGGTAAGTTACATATCCCCACCATACAGCCGCGCTCTCAAAGCAGATGAACAGGTGGTCATCTAGAGACGTCAAAGCCAAACAGTAGACAGAGTCCACACACTCACCTGCTCCTATTGTTCTGGGTGTTTCATGCTCTAGGCGTGTTGCCTTGCATAAAGGCGTGTTTGCAGCGGTTATTGCGGGCTTTATCATCCTGTTATCTCATGTTAAGTGATTTTTGGTGAAAAGAACTGTCATACTTGGACACTTTGTTTATGATGTGACACAGCTGGATTGGTGGGATGTATCTGGGTTTTATTTCAAAATGGCATTTTAAACGATAACACAAGACACAATAAAGACAAAAGATGAGAGATGAAAGAAGTGGCACCGAGCCCAGCCACCTCTGTGTGTTAGATATTTTTATAACCAGTCGTCACACGGCTGGTCCAGAGGCTCCGAAAGAGTACATTTTATTCCAAACATTCCTCCATATGTAGTTCCTCCCTTTGCTTTATTATTCATGCTCATTGTGTTAACTCGCAAGCCGCTTTTTCATTAACTGCGAAATCCAGCAGTGCACATAAAATGTTCCTTCACTGGATGTATAAAACAAGAGCAAACCAATCAGTTGTCACATTTAGCCTCCAGTAGATATAAGCCAGAGATTCTCCGCCAGTCCCACAGCAATTAAATGATTCATTGGCTTTATCGCATTTTAACAGGATGTTGATTGAGAGCATAAGCCATATTGATTGTCCTGATGGAAACAGGAAATCACAGAGATAGAAATAAAATCATTTGTTGTTCCGGTGTGAGGATACCCGGGGGAGCAGCATGCAATTGCACACTGTTGAGTGGCATTACCCCCAGCAACCTCCTCCCCTCCATTCTCTCCCCTATGGAGACCTGGAAGAGACGTCATCCGTGGTTGTTATGCTGCGAAATGACGCTGGCACTCTCTCCACCCCCTGCTACTGCAATATTACCCCTGTGGTCTGTTACGGAAGATGCAGCACTCTTCGTCTGCACCATTTCCAGCATGAAGTTTGACGCCTAACAGTAATCAGCCCTCTGCCTTCATTTCCGTCATGTGGAAGTGGAACCATTTGAGCGCGATGCTGATAATAATATCAGCCTAAATGCATCCTACACATAAAGCTCGTGACTGGCCTCGATCCCGTAAACCTACATGATTTTCAGTGCTGGGAAGCCTCGCAGAGAATTCTTGTTACTGTGACCGAAAGCCTTCACAATATTGAAGGGTTAATAAGCTCGATGAATATGCTTTTATTAGCAGGGTTTAATGAAAAATAGATAATCAACTCCTTATTCCTGGCTTTGCCCTCATTGTTGTTTTAATTGGTGAGAGGAAAAATACCCCCATCTCCCTGCAAACACATACAAGCCAGCCCCTCCCCATGCCCTCCCCCTAACACACACACTCACACACTCTGGAGGTGCACGTCACTGAGCTCGGGGAATGAGTGGCTCATTAAGAAGAAGGATGTGATATTCTGAATAGAGACTGTGAGACTCCCAGCACATCTATTTATAGACAAGATATCTCTATGGCAGTCACCGTGGTGTTGGTTAATTGCAGCCACGGCCCCTGATACCAATTAAGAATGAAACAAATGCTTTTAAGGTGGGGTTTTTGCTCCTCCCTTACTGTAAAGGTCCTCGTGTCCGTCCTGAGTTGGAGGCAGGAGTGTGTGTGTTTGCTCGCCGTGTTTTCCTGTATCAAGTTGGGACATGCAGAGTGCAGTCAAAGCCTCGGTCAGGCTATTTTTAAATGAGCCCCTGTGGAAAGCAAGATCTAGATTTTCTTTTCATTATGGTTGCTTTTATATCTCGGGCTCTTGGATGTCCACCAATTCATTGATTTTTTTGCTGTGAATCTTAGAGCTTCTCAAAGGTAAGGGATGCATATGTGCTCAGGCGATGTATGTACAGTATTTCAGCTACACCTGGCTCCTTGTGGCGCTTTTTTTTTTTTTCTACCCCCCCTCCCCTCCTCTCCTCTCCTCTCCTGGCACTGCTTTGCTTATCTTGTGAGTTGCTCGGGATCGGTACTTCACAGTGCAGGGAGGATGACACATCTTTCTGTCATTCAGTTTCCTCATGACATCCTGTTAGTTCATCCTGCAGTGCTCTCGCCATCCACCTGCCAAAAACAAACAGTGTCCCTCAACAAACTCCTGATTCCCGTACATGTACTGTACAGCTTTAGTATCAGACCTGTCTCGCTGCACAGACCGGTTTTTTAAAAAAGATAAATGATGCTGCAGCAGCGGTGGTGTTTGTCAGAGCTGACACAAACACAACATTTCCCACTCAGTCAGTCAGCCAGTCAATCGGCGCTGGCCATGCTCCCTTAGTTTTGATAATGGTGATTTTGTTAGTGGGGTAGTGTCATAGTCACGAGATAATACATGAGCTCTTCAAACAAACAGAACAAACAAAACCATATCCTTATGTCAACACGTGCAGAGCCTTTCCAAATTTTGTGCCAGGTTACAATTGACCCTGACGTGGCTAGAGCCCAACACGCATCCATTCATAGATTATAAAATCTACCAGTTCAGGTAGCTACTCACCTTAATAAACATAAAGTTTAACAACATAGAAATCCACCACATCCTTTATAGAGTTAAAAAAATAGGGTCTGACGTTGTAAAACTGACAACACAATGATTCAGGCAGTGAGGGATGAGTGACAGCTTTGCCCATTATAAAACAACACATCCTCGCACGCTCTAGAAACACTCTGTACAGTTTAACACAACAGTAAAAAGCTCATAAATAATAACAAGCCTGTAAGGATGTAGTGACATCTATTTGTGTGATCTTATCTTTTGTAATAAGCACTCTCTTTGATGCTCAGCACAGCTTTTGTGCACGGCTGCCAACAAATAAAAATCGAAGCCAGACCTCACATAGGAACAGAGTGATTACAGTTTGCAAACAATTTGAAAACACTGATGACACAGCGCCAGTATCAGTTTAATAAGAAAACATTTTGTGATTATTCCAAAGCGACTGGCTCTCTCTCTTTGGCGTGCAAAGAAAAGAGTGGAGGGTGTAAATAAGAAGAAAGGCTCACATGGTGCATTATGGATCAAGAATAAGCTAACTTCATTGAAAATGCTCTTTGACTAACGGTCTCGTTCTCTCTCTGCCCCCCCCCCCCCCCCCCCCCCTCTTGTTTCCTGTCTCTTTCTCTCCCCCTCCAGTTCCACCAGGTTAGAAGAGTGATGACCATCCTGTTCCTTACTATGGTTATTTCATACTTCAGTTGCATGAGAGCTGCGCCCCTGAGAGACGCCCCGGGCATGCGGGGCCATCGGACGGAAGGCTACTTGGGCGCTGCTGCGACGGCCGCACGAGGCCATGGGACTCCACAGAGTGGTGGTGGGCCAGGCCAGCGCGGGGAACTGCCCTCACTCACAGACACGTTTGAGCAGGTGATAGAGGAGCTGCTGGAGGTGGAGGGAGAGGCGGCACAGCTGGGACAGGGGGCTGATAAGAGCCAGGGAGGTGGGGGCCCGTCCTCTGTGGTCGCCGCAGACACCAAGGATGTCGACCTGTACGACTCGCGGGTGATGATCAGCAACCAAGTGCCTTTGGAGCCGCCGTTGCTCTTTCTCCTGGAGGAATACAAAAACTATCTGGATGCCGCTAACATGTCCATGAGGGTGCGGCGACACTCCGATCCCTCGCGGCGCGGAGAGCTCAGTGTGTGTGACAGTATTAGCCAGTGGGTGACAGCTGTGGATAAAAAGACGGCAATAGACATGTCTGGGCAGACAGTTACCGTCATGGAAAAGGTCCCTGTCCCCAATGGCCAACTGAAGCAATACTTTTATGAGACCAAATGCAACCCCATGGGGTACACAAAGGAGGGCTGCAGAGGAATAGACAAGCGGCATTATAATTCCCAATGCAGGACAACCCAGTCCTACGTGCGAGCGCTTACCATGGATAGCAAAAAGAAGATTGGCTGGCGGTTTATAAGGATAGACACTTCATGTGTATGCACATTGACCATTAAAAGAGGGAGATAGTGTATAAAATGTATAGATTTTATTGAAGAGTTTAAAAAAAGAGAATAAAGAGAAAATATCTATTTGTATATATACATAACAGGGTAAATTATTCCGTCAAATGAAAATTTTATGGACTGCATGTAAAAAAAGATGAAGTTTATACAGTAAAAGTGATACTACAGTCTATTTATTGAACATATTCATGACCTTGTAAACAATTAAAAAAAATCTGATCAGTCATTTGCGCCCAGTTTAAATTACTATATCACATCCCTCAAGACATTGTGATTTGTTTACGTTGCCAAGAATTATAAAAATGAAGGAAAAAAAAAAACAGGCAAGGAATGAGAGAGGACAGTTCCATCTTCAAAAGCTTGCATGCTGCTTCAATTGTGAATCGAGAAATTCTCCACTTACAGAAAAAAAGGATATGATGCTGACCAAAAAAAAAACCAAAAAAAAAAACATTCCGTTTACATATTCAGCAGAAAACAATTTTCCTCTCAAGTAATTTATCTGTTTACTGTTCTAAACTTCTCAAGGTAATGTTGGACTTACATACTATGTCAAGGTGCTGTTGTCAAAGCTTTGCTGTTTATTTTTTTATCCCCACCAGAGGACAAGATATATATATATATATATAAAAAAAACTCTCTATATATATATATATATATATATATATATATATAAAATCTATTCATTGACATGTTTCTGGGTTAATATTATTCATTTTGTATGTTGTGAAGTTGTTTGCAATATTAAACTGAAATATTTGAAGAAATAAAAATGACTATAGGCAACTGAAAAACAAAATCAATGTCGATAAAGTTTCAATAGTGCACCTCAAGACAGGGTAAAATTTATTATGCAGGCAGGCAGGCACATACACACACACATGCACGCACACAAATGCTGCCAAAGAGCGGCCAAATTGAAATCACAAATGACCAGGATGCTTGATATATTTAACAGGCTGCGACAAAATCATGTATTTTCAGTGGCACAGGAGTCGATGCATTGGGTGATACATAGTGACAGCAATATTACAGTGGTATGGGTGGAAACGATGTATAGTTTGCAGCTTTGAGGAGGGAAATGGTGGCAAAATGCTCCTGAATCAGCTCCTGCTCCCCACCAGCACATTACTGACACAAACCTACTGCATGTCTTTTGATACTTTGGTGTTTACACACAGATTTTCAGCGATTTACTTAGTTGTTGCGCCAGCTGCAAGAACTACTAGAACATAACATCACAAGCGCAGACTTGACAGTGATGCATTCACCCACACATACATGGCATCCGTGTGCATTAGAAACATACACACCCAACATTCTCTCATCGGTGCATGGTAATCCCATCTTCAGATGTTCTACAAAAGGACAATCATCACAGATTTTACTCAGCTGCACATTTGATCAGAAGGAAAAGCCTGGTTTGGTATCTGGGTTAAAAGATGACTGCAGCTTCGTGTCAACATTCCCTCCAGCAGATTATTACTCATAGTGAGAACCTCTTGCTTGCCAAGTCTAGATGCCATAGTTTAAGGTCGTAGTCGGATGACAATAAAATCTGCTCAACCTTTCATCTTAACATCATAAAACACTTGCAGATACCTATAATATGACATATTCCAAGAAAGAGAAGATACAAAGCTTCATTTGTGTCACGTGATCCAACCATCTCATTTTACTTCTTCGTCATCAACCTGAAGGTAAGTGTGACCTCTGAAGAAAACCACATCCGGCATTTGGAGATTTGGAAACAAGATTTTCACGAAGATGTCCCACTTTGTTCTCTATTTGTCTTGGATCCTCCAGAGGAGGCTGACGAAGATGCTGTGAGTTACTTTTCTTCTACAGAAGCATAAACGAATAGAGTCTCTGCAGCAACTCTGAGAAAGATGACAAGCATGCAGTACTGTCTCTCAAATGATCTACTGTCATGAATCTCCCTGTAAAAGGTACGGAGGTCATGGCTGCACAAACCGAGTTAGAATTAAGTTATTGTATGGGAAGACTAGCTTTTCACAGAAAATCCCCCTTAAGATAGAATTGGAATAAATTCATAAAATTCAAACAACGTGTCTGAACACTAACACATCCTCAGCATGCAGGACAATGAATCAATCCTTTTGCTGTGTATTTTAGACGAGGTATTCTGAGCTGCTCAGTCTATCCTGAGTATAAGCTTTGAGGTATTTTTGTATAACAAAGCTTAAATTAAAGAAAACTGCCACCCACTAATCACACAGCTATTAAAGTAAAGAACAAAGTGACTCTGAAATCGAGCCAGAGTAAAGCCCATACTGTCTTTTATGATCATAAATCATGCATGTGAGTAGATTTTACAGCATGATGTTGTATTTCTCTGACCCCAAGCTGCAACTGAAGCTAAACACTAAAATAAAAGAGAGAAAAAAAGAACAATTTTACAAACACAATGAATCTATTGCAGCAAAAAAAAGGACAATAAATGCTGCTGCTCCACTAAATAAGGGCATTACATTCAAGTGTGCTGTGACCCTGGCCACGTCCCGCTTAGTGACGTCACAGCAGGTGTATTTCATCAGCTGTCAAAGGCAAACACATCACCAACCAGGGTGTGGTCAGAGGTGAATCATGCTTGAAAGTTTCAGCCCACAGGGAGCAGTGCAGCAGCAGTGTTCTGCAGACTTATGTGCTGGAGTGTGAGGATGTGCTGCAGTCAGCCAGCGGAGGGCAGCAGAGAGGACATTCCTCCCAGGTGTCAGCAAAGAGCCAAAGAAGCTTCTGGCTGGTCCCTTGTCACCAATACTCAGGACATTATATAACAATCCCTTGAGCTGTGGGAGTCCATGTAGAGGTGCAGCATGGCTGATGAATGAATGATGCACTAATACACAGGTGATTGCTGAATGTGCGATGCTGAATAGTGATATTAGACTGGGATCATAGTGGGCACCTTTTACCTGGATGCTGGCCCATAAGACATCAGTAGGGTGGACACAAGGCACCAAAGGACAACACCTTTCAATATTTCATGCCAACATTGCAGAGAAGTTACACAACCCAATACCTATACTTAAACTTGAGTCACTGTACTGTCCATACAGTATACGGGGTACATCCACCCACCTATCAATCAAAATGCCAGTGGAATATACAGGAAGGTATACCCACCTCTGCCTTGGTAATCTACTCATCTACCAAAGAACCCACCTCATCAACTACCACTACACCACGGGCAGGATGCAACATTTAGAGGGGGATGTCACCTCAGAAATTAAATATGCACCAAGGCACTCAATGTGAAAGAAGGAAGAATCCTCAACATAAAACCTCCATTGTCCACTTCACTAAGCAATGGGTGATATGGTGATATACTGATATTTAGACAGTATTTATTGTATATTAAATAGTACTATACCTGCATTTATAAGGTATTACATAAATACCTAATACATTCTGTATTGTTTGTTAATTCTCTAAAGAAAATACTGTTTTTGACTGACTCATGTTAGTTAGGGAAGAGGCCTTCAGTGTTGGCTCATCAACATCCAGTGATAATGAAAAACAACACGATGATATCGGAGGGTGTTTCACTTTACGGGGCTTACCTGAACGCACCATGACACTGGCAGCTAGCCTAGCCGGCTAACTTTGCTAATCTGATTTATCGTCTCGGTTAAGCGCCCGTAACGTTAGCCAGGATTACCATATTTAGTTTTCCATATCTAGCGTTTAACGCAATATCTACTTGACACCAAATAGCCAATCATTCCCAGGATGGCATCGCTTGGGGAGCCCGTGCGGTTGGAAAGAGGTAAAGTTAATTGGCTAGCTAGCGTTAGCTTAGAAATATTCGTTTTGATCCATGGAGACATTAAGCTAGCTTAGCTAGCGTTAGCCACACAGAGCCAGCAGTTGCTTTTTGACAGCAAAATTTCTTTTATTTAAGCGACCAACGTTGCGTTAAGGATGTCTTGTTGATAACCGATGTTTATGGCTTTATAAAACTGTAAATGTCTAATGCACTGAGCTAAAGTAACGATGGTTATAAGGGCTACATTGTTTTACTTAGCACACTAGCTAACTGGCTAATATTAGTAACAACAGACCGATCAGTTAACCTAACGTTAGCTTGTTTATTGAAGGTGTAACGTTTGATAGCATAATATAATTAAGGCTTTATAAGCGACACTTAATTGTACCATTTCGATCACAACCGGCAGCAAGGATGGGTAGGAGGAAATATTTATATTAACGATGTAGACTTGTTTATAACCTCAGTATTCCTTTTAACAAAATGCTGACATTAGCTTGTGCTGTGTCTGCTAACACACTGTGGTCTTTATTTTAACAAGCCCCCCCACACATTTAAGGTTTAACATTACTGTGGTTGAAGAAAAACACAAGTAGTGTACATTAATGTTTAATACTCTCTTTGTTTGGTACACTGAAATGCTAAAGGAAGCTAATTATTTAATTATTATTAGCTACAGTAGCAATTAGCACAGATGGAGAGAATGACAACTCCTCATTATTGTCACTATTTTAATTTAGATAACTTAAGACAATATTGAACGTAATGGGAAAAATTTAACAGAATACACTTGTGTTTGTCCGTATTAATGTAATTTCACATGGTTATTCATTATGACAGAGCAGCTGATAATATTTGTCCCATCCCCTCTGTGGTGGCAGAGGCAGTCACTCATTTGTAAAACAGGAAGTTAATGATATGCTGGCATTGAAATGTACTGAATGAAGGTGCAGTATATCTTGCTTTGGAGCATAATACAGTGGAGGCGTCTGTAGTAGTTAATTTTATTTATGATAAATAAACAGTGCCATGAGCCAAGACAAGCTTAATGTGTCAACATTTATTTATGTTAATTGACAGAAATGAACCTAACAGTAAGTCATTTCTGACATTTATTAAGTGTCACCACCCATCATTCACTAAGCTTATTCATAGTTTATTACTTTTTAATCTTACGTTCGTACAGATCGAGTACTGATGTTCATTCAGCAAACAGTTATTACCCATGTAATAGTCTCCGTTTGCAGATATTAATGAAATCTATGTGTGTGTGTTCTTGTTGACAGATATTAACCGTGCTGTTGAACTGCTCGATAAGCTTCAGAGGACAGGGGAAGTGCCTCCCCAGAAGCTGCAGGCACTGCAGAGGGTCTTACAGAGTGAATTCTGTAACGCTGTCAGAGAAGTGAGACACTTACACATGTTATTCCTGAAACACTTAACTGTGTGATGGCATTAGCTCACTCTGTCCTTTGATGTCAACCTTAAGAGTTTATATATATTGTCCAAAAATGTCTCCTCAGGTTTACGAACATGTGTATGAAACAGTGGACATCAACAGCAGTCCTGAGGTCAGGGCCAACGCCACAGCTAAGGTAGACCCAAGTCAACTACAGTCTAATAACACAAGCATCTTTTTCAAATCTTATTTTCATGGAGTTTCTTTAAAGGCTTTCTCCTTGAATACTTATAAATATAGTTTATTTGCTAATGTTGAACAACAGCACTGTTTGTTTGCAGGCTACAGTGGCAGCTTTTGCAGCAAGTGAGGGACACTCACACCCACGTGTCGTGGAGCTGCCCAAGACAGAAGAAGGCCTGGGTTTCAATATAATGGGTGGAAAGGAGCAAAACTCACCTATATACATCTCACGGATCATCCCGGGAGGCATCGCTGACCGACATGGAGGCCTGAAGAGAGGCGACCAGCTTCTGTCTGTTAATGGGGTGGTACGCTCAACTCACAGAATCATGACACACACTTCAGTCTGATGACATGAACACATTTAAGGGACAATTAGTTTATTTCCATATACATAGTTACACATAAAGCAAAAAGGCAAAGCTAATGGCTAGTGTCATTATTGACCAGGTGATAAATGAACACTTCAGCAGTTCACCTCTTGAATTCACTTCTACATCTCAAGTTAAGTTATTTTCATTCATACAGCCCAGAATTACAAATCACAAATTGGCTCCAAGGGGCCGTACTATCTGTCCAGCATACAGTACTCTCTGTTCTTAGACCCTTGATTCAAATGTGGAAAAACTTCCTAAAAAACTTAAACAGGGGAAAAAATACCTCAGGAAGTAAAACTACAGTAACAAAATCATGGAAAGATAGCAACGTATATGATGAATATGGATTCAGAAAGATGTTGAGCAATGACTGATGCCGTCAAACATATCTGAGACGTGAGCCATACATCCCTCCCTATGGCGGCGTCCTTTTAATAGCTCTCCCTACATACTGACATGACTGTCCTATTTAAAGATGCGATGTGTAGGATTTGGTGGCGTATAGAATGCAACCAAGTGAATACCCATCTGCTCGCCATTCCTTTTCCAAGCGTGTAGGAGAACCTACGGTGGCCTTCAGGTGTTTCATTTGTTGAAACGCGGTGGTCCAACATTGCGTGCTCTGTGGAAGAGGACCCACTTTCTCTGTAACTATGAAGGCTCATTCTAAGTTAACATAAACACAATGTTTCTTACTTTCAGGTGATTATGCGCTTATGAGAACAGAATTATGAATATTGTATTCCATTTCCAATCCTATGCACTGCTCCTCTAAGGGGCCTGTTTTTACCATGAATCCTGTCATTCGAATGTGTAGATTTGAAATGACATACTCGCACTGTGATTGTCTCGACAAAACTCGCCTCTGCTTCCTCAGCAGAGAGCTGAATTCTTCACGTTTAGCATCCTCACCTTCAAGGAGTACAGAGATGTCTCCAAACAGAAATTTATTTTCGACCCTTGCACACTCACATTTGGCGTAAAGCAGTTATCAGAAGAGCTACATCCAAAGGTACCCTGTGGAGTATTTCAGCAGTGCTATGGAGTAATGTTTTTAAGAGATGGTCTTCAGCTTGTCAGCGAGGACATTTAAGCATGCCCCCGTGCATGTAAGTGACACATACTCAGTCCTGCCAATGCTTTTACGCTACTCCACTGATTGGCAGTTGGTGGTTGTAAGAACAGTAGCCAATAGATGTAGCAGTGCGCCAACAAAGAGACGGGAGAAGAACACCGCTAGCAGGCTAATGTGGATGTAAACAATGTAGGTTTCAACTTCTTTAGAAAATTGGCTGTTTTACAAGGAGGGAAAATGCATTCAACATGTTTATTAGTCCTCAAAGATACAAACAATGTGTTTTGTTGACAAACAGTGAATGTAAACATGCAGTTTGGAAAAGAACAAGAACAACAGGGTTCTTTTAAGGCTCTTCCACATCAGCTACAGCGTCCAGCAGATGTGCTTAGTTAGTTTAAAGGATCAGCCAAAGACAATCATCCAATTGAATTTGTTTATTGCTCAGTTTGTTCTCTTATTAAAATTCCCAAATTACAAACTTTTATTTGGTGAGTTGATCCAGGCTGGCAGACCCGACACTGGAGTTATGTTCACTCCAGTACCCATAAAGTTTTGAGGTTATAGTTTCTTCCATAGTCTACGACATAAATTCTGGATGTTGTGCTTAACAACATGCCCACAGTATATTGCTTTTTAGATTATAAACTAATAAAAACTGTGGACTTTATTACCGCTGTTATGCCTCTGTGTGATAAAGATCTTACAGTGAGTTTTCTGTGTTTCTGTTCTCTCCAGAGTGTGGAAGGTGAGCACCACGAGAAGGCTGTGGAGCTCCTGAAAGCAGCTCAGGGCACAGTGAAGCTGGTAGTAAGGTACACCCCCAAAGTCCTAGAGGAAATGGAGTCACGCTTTGAGAAAATGAGGTCGGCAAAGCGCCGGCAACAGAACAGCTACCCCCAGTAGGATTTTTCTGTGTTGATGCCCATCTCCCATGTCTCTCCTCCTCTAGCCTTCTGGCCATGTGTTCTGGTCTCTTTCTCCCTGCCCCCCAAAAAAGCATAACAAACACACCCGAGTTTAGTTTCAGCTCCCACTCACACATACTGTATTTTGTGCTTCGATCTGTTTTCTGTAGCATTTTTAATATTCGCCATTGTTACACTGGACACTACAGCTCTAGACAAACACTAAATGATCATGATTGTCAGTGTAGGTGGTCGCTCACACTTGTGCATTATTTTTGAATTGACAATTTGAATGCAACTCTGCTTTTGAGACCAACTACGCAGTTCCTTTGACTGGAAAGGTAGTGTTTTTAATTCTTTTTATCACAGCCACTACCAAGTGCCTCAGGGCAAACACATTTATCTCCATGTCCTGTGTTCACCATGACGATTTTCTTTTTTAACGGTTTAAAGTCAAGTACTGGTAATTAAATGCTTGTGGCAGGACTTACAACACGCTTTGCATCTGTTATTCTCAGAGATCGTTTGATTTGATGTAAATACATGATAGACATGTACAACCCTTTAATTGTGCAAAGTTAAAAAAAGGTACAGTTTTGTTTTTGTTGCTGCTCTACAGGCATGTCCGCAGTAGGGAGGCTTCGGAGGAGTTGATTTTAATTTGTTAAAAAATCTAGTTACATGTGGGATAATAAGGGAAACCACTGAAAGGACATTTAGAATCAGAAGTGAAGGATTATGTTGTTATTTTTCTCTGGGCTTTTACCTTTAAAGTTCTGAAATGTCACACCACGCTATAAAAAGCCCAGCAGGTACTGTAAGTGATGTAATGGGGTCTCAGCAACTTTTGAACTAAATTCCTGCCACCACAGAGACTCACATTTCTACTTTTATCAAAGTAATAAACCTTTGTAAGCAAAGCGCTTGCTGTCAGCATGACGTGAGATGAAGCTTCTGATTAATTTGTCTCGACATAAATCAGGAATGTACTGTATGTCATGTTTTTCCTTTTGCCGGGTTCTTAATGAGAAGTCGGTTACTGAACATTTAGCTTTGATCTTTGCTAAAATCTGCTTGTTTGCATCATCCAGTGAAAGATTAAGACATTCATAATATCACACAATCTGATAATATCAAGCTTTAGGTCGCAGTAATGCTTAATGTGAGCTTTCATTGTTGTTTTGATTGAAATGGCAGACGTTGATATCACGGCTGATGAATTGCTCCTGCATATCCAAACATTACAGTGTTTAGGGGATCATGCTGTAAATCTGCTGCATTGATGCATCTTATAATGCCAGTTTATAACAGTGAAGTCAATGTCAACAATGTCTTGCAAAACAAAAGTGTGTCTTCAATGAAACATTCACGTCATTTTAACTTTTTTATCCTGGGTAGCACACACACTGGGTCTTTAACTGCCTGGAAAACATGAAGTTAGGCGCTGGGTGCTACTCTTTTGCCAACTTTCAAGGGTGCAGAGGCAGATTGCGCCTGATGTTGCAAGGCATCCATAACCTTCACTAGCTTACTCACCAGAAATCCTGAGTTCAAAGCTGATCTTCTTCCAGGCATTGTTTTTTAAGTGTATATTAGTCCTAAAATATTGTTTGTGGGACAAATCGTAAAGCTCTGGGTATCCATATTTATGATAGACTGATGTTTACAGAAGAAAGGGAAGATATCTGCATGCAGTGCGCTTGCTGCATCCCAAAACTTTATCTCACACCCTGAAAAACAGGCACCCAGGAGCTCTCACCCTTGAGTGCACTCTCCGCGCATCTACATTGATATCATTGGATTTGAGGGTGCAAAAATCATGGCATGTGTACAGGCTCATTAACATCTTTAAAGACAAAAAATTATACCGGTGCTAGGATAAGATTTAAAGAAAAATGTCAGACTTTTTTTTATGCTTGCCAAAAGCAAAAAGCACACTCATACATCTCAGTAGTGTAATAATAACTTAAACCACTTTCTCACCTGTGTGTTACTGCAGGTTCATTTACGTACCTTTTCTTTGACATCGCAAACAGTCCTCTTTGCTACATTAAAGTCTGCAATCTAGTGGCACTCATGTACTCTGTATGTAATACACAACCTGCACAATATGTGAAAACAAGAATAATAATGACTAATACTGCCAAACAGTCACGTTTGTTCTGATATGCGGTTTTAAGCGGGCTAATGTCAACAGTGTCAGTAACCCTCAATATGCTGTATATTTAGGCTTTCCTCACACATTTACAGCACTTAAGAACAAAGTTTTTATAGTTTTAAAGTGTTTGCAGGATGCATGCTTAGCCATCGTACAGATATTCCTTCTTATGATGTGGAATATTAAAGCTTAGAACAACCTCTCCTGTTTGAGAAGCCCAGATCCTACCCTGATACCTACATGTCATTCACGTAAGTCCTGAAGTCATGAAAATATTTTATTATTCAATTATTTAAACAAATAACAACAAAATGTCCCCAGAACTAATTTGATTTCAGAGATTTATTCACTAAAGTGTTTTGTTTCCATGGTAGGTGCAGTATGATGTATATAGCATGATGTGATCTTGGCTTTGGCTGACTAAGCCATGCTATTGACCAGTCTCAGGATCAACACATCACTGAGACAGGACGGTTGTAACGATGACGACAGATGTGATCTATCTCACTGATGTATAAAATTAGATGGATGGTGGATAAAGTCAACAGAAACACACGGCAGTAGAACAAAACAGGAAAAGTTTGCCTTCAGTGCAGCTTCAGTCTCTCTTTGAATGGTGTCCTCAGCTGTTTAACCATTCTTCAGAAATTAATTCATTTTTAATGCAGCCTAATGTTAAATGGATCTCCAGTTGGGTCGTGACTCACATGACATACTGCCTACTTAAATAGCTGTACAGTTTTTGTCATCAGGGCATCTGAAATTAGGTCACTGACTCCCTCTGTAGCTGCTTTTGTGGCGTAGTTACTTTTAAATTTGGTGTTTTTGTTTCTTTATCCACCATCTTGTCACATACAAAAAGGGGAGCTGCCTGTGACATCAGCAGCTCATTCAGGAATATTGTCCACAGGTACTTTTGGCATTAAAAAAATATACTTTTGTGCACTGAAATGCATCAGCAAGTGCTAAAAAAATTACTGAAGTTAATTTTTTTCCCACAAGAGTGAGTATCAGCCAGTAATTATAAGTTGTAGTTAATAATTGGAACAAAAATTGAGGTCAGATTTAGAGCAAACAAATCGCTCTTTGGCTCTTTCCTTTTGCTTTATACACTCTGAACATATGTCCATTATTACCGTCCACCTGTTCCTTTAAATATCAGGTTTACCTGCAGGATTATCTTCACTCAAGTCAGCAGAAGGCATTTTAATCAAACTGTATGTTACCTTAATATTGCTTTAAATATTGCAAGAAAATGATGGTATATGATGAGCACATGGCCCAGGTGTATATCAGCGCGTGTGCTCCTGCTGTGATCCATTACTCCTTATGGAAAATGCTGAATTTTGGGATAAAGTCTAAAACAAAACAAACACACAGTTCTGCAAAAACTGAATGCAAAGTCAATTATCTATGCAAGGTCATTTAAAATCTTTGGAAATATCTTGTAATGGTGCAAACTAGTTGTCATTTAACTGCAGTGAGATATTGGAAATTACCGCTTTAAGGCTGTGTGGACAAAAGTTTGTGAACGCTGCACTTAGACACATTGGAGAAACATAATCTTATGATGATGTTTATTAATGTAACATTCTCATATTGCTCACAATCAAGTAGTTGCAGTGAAATTTTCCAGGTGATATTAGCCTTGCTATCTAATTAATGATTGTCAGGATGCATGGAGAGGAATAGGCTTATGTGAGTGCGTGGTTAGTAATAGACCATTCCATAGGCTACTTTGAACATACTTTTGTTTTGAGGCAGAAAACTTAGCGGAAGAGTCGGGCGTGTACATAAGAGTCGAAATGTCTTAATATAATGTATAGTTTGTCCCTTAATTGTGTTTTATCCAACACTAGCTAGCTACATTCACTGCTTACACACACACATGAATAGTAAATCAGGAAAAAAATGTAACGAGACTTGGTATCGATATTGCACAGTCACACTCTCCACTGAATGTCACTGACCATCGTCTGACTTAGTTGCAACGTTTTGTGAAGGTCCCTTCAACTTTCTACCCGTTTTCCTTGTCTAAATATTGGAATGGTCAATAGAGTATTTTTTATAATAGTTTTCTTTTGATATTTTTCTCAATTTTTATAAGTGATTTTCCTAAAAAACAAATACCAGGAATGATTGGTACTTCCATTTTGACTGTGTACCAGGGCCATATCAGCAAAGCCTCTCTGAAAAGCAGCGCTGACGCAGGACTGACGTCTCTCGACTGTGTGATCTCACACACTCTAAGAGATGAACCGTCCCGCGTCAGAACGTCTTTTCTGGGATCTGAACTGATTTTTCTTTTCTTTCTAGTACCAAGACCAAACTTACAACATTTGTGAAAACTTTGATAATGTTTTGAAATGTTTTAGCCGGTGCTTGTTTAGGATTATTACCTGTAGACTGTGTTGTGTTATTTTGTGTTTCTTACCTAATTTACTGTGTTACATTGATGTGGAATGTAAAATGTTGTGATGTAGAACAAAATAATAGTTGGACTAAAGGCTAAATAAACAGTGCTTAAATTTATGACTGTTGAAGGTCGTCTTTAACATCTTTTACACTGGCTCCAAACCTGGGCGTCCCGACTCCAACTAGTCTCTAAAGCTTCACATGGGGTCACGAGGCCTTTTTGATTTTAGGAGGTGCAAGAAGACTTGTCTCCACCAAACACTTTTCGGTATGGTACCTTTGGATCCAAAAGCAACCCTTCAGACATGGTACCTAGACCCTAGGTGCAACTAGAATTTCCACCGCAAACGATCCTCTTACTTAACGTGGGTGGGGTTGTTGTCACTCACTGCTTCGTCCAGTACTCACTGTATTTTCTCTTATTTATCAGTCAGCACGTCGTTTATCGTCCACAGAACGAGGTTGCACACAGACATTTTCAGAACAAAGAAGAACAGGCAGCAGTGAGAGTCTCTCTCCATGGGATACTTAAGTGCATTAGATCCTTCTTGGGCAAGCTCAGGGGTTTAGTGTTGCTGTAGCCCACAGGAGTGACACTTTTTTTTTTTTTTTTTTTTGCTCCAAGTGAGGATTGGGATATGCAGTTCAAATGATCTGGTTGAAATTAATATATATTTTTAAACACTTGAAGATCCACTCAATAGATAATAAAAAAACTAAAGTAATGGATAGTGCCGGCGCCCCATGTATAGAGGTGATGCCTCGCTGCAGCGGCTGCGAGTTCAACTCTGGCTTGCAACCCTTTGCTGCATGTCATCCCCCCCACTCTCTCTCTCTCTCTCTCTCTCTCTCTCTCTCTCTTCACACTCTTCACTTTGCCCTGTCCATTAAAGGCAAAAAAAAAGCCCCAAAAAATAATCTTTAAAAAAAAAAACTAAAGTAACGGTCAAAGTTTTCATAAGTAAATGTTCCACCTTAAAAGTTGCCAGCAGTCGGCCCAGGGAATTAAGTTATTTTTTCTCAGACCACAGCTGCTGTGAGAGGCAGCAAAACATCCTTTCATTTTATAGTTACAGTCTACAGATGTATGCAAAACGCAGTGGTTACATGAGCCTCAAAACCAGCCACAACTCAGCCCTGAGCAGAGTGACCGTCCTCTGTTGACCCATCAACAGACTGCAGTGTTCACAGCTCCACCTTTTAGTACCAGATCTGTGTGCTAGGTACCCCAACAGAGGGGGGACCAAAAATGGGGACGGTACGGAACGGTTCCATTGGTCCCATCCACAACTTTTCACAGTGGAAACAGAAAAAAATTGTTGGGGTTTTTTTTGGGCCCATACCTGAGCATTTCATTTACACATCCCAGCTTTTAAGCCATTGCTCAACAGCTGTGGGTCGGTACAATCAATGGCAAACACTGTATTTACTCTTTATACCATGACTTTCAAATGTATTAAACAGTGGAATACTAGAATGTAATATGAGCGTTACAGTGTCAGTCATGGAATTTATGTAGACAGCAGGAGCTTTCATTGATTACATATTCATATGCTTGCTTATGTTAAATGACATCATATATAAAAGGAAATACATTTTAAAACTTCAAATTTCTTCGTCTGGGGGAACCCTCAGACCCCCCGGCAGGTTTGGTCCCCGCCGTGTTGATTCCATGGCTACGGCCTTACGTTATCATTGACCATAAACTGGAGAGGAAGATAGGCTTCCTCATATTTTGGGTTCACCCCTGTCATGAATCCCTCGTATTCTTATTTATTTATTGATGTCACTCAAAAATTAATGATGGCTGCATTTCAGCAATTATTGTCATGTGTTACACCTGTCACAAAACTTTTCTCTCATGTTTTGTCCATTGGCACTTTGTGACCACTGATTTTTAAATTTTAGATTGTTATTTTTTTAATTCTTGAGACAAAAGTCTTGCTATATATATAAAATTGGGTTTTGGCGTTTGGTGTCTCTTCCATCTGCTGCTCCTGCCGATGTTTAAGCATCCTTAAAGCATTTCCCACTCTGGATATAATCATGTTTAAGATGTGACTTTAACCAGATGCATCCATACGTGCTGTAGATGTCTGGAGGAGCTCAGTGGCAGATCAGTGGCTGGTTGCCTGGAACCAAACAGTGCATGTGACAGCGATTCATTAGAGCTTGTTGTTCACACTACAGCTTGAGAGCAGAGCACAGCTGCTGGTTTCTCATGGTGTGGACCCGGTCCATTGCAGAGAGTCACGTGAGGACGGTTCACTCCGTCTTTTCTGGCAAGCAAAGTCAATCACAGCCGAGAGCGAGCCCAGCAGCAGCAGCAGGGGCCGAGGACGAAGCAGGAGGCCGAACTGGATCAGCAGCCAAATCAGCAGTGGGAGCAGACAAGGAAAAATAAATTGATTCATGTTAGTATACTGCACAGTGAAACACATATGCACTTGCACACAGAGCCTGTTCAGAGGGAAGAGACGGCAGAATGTAGAGGTAAGACTGCAGCATTATGGAAGCAGCAATTCTACCACAAAGAACACAATTCATTAAAACACATAAACATAAATTATAAGATATGTTCTCTGATGTGAGGATTATAAGAAAATAAGAAAACTTCCTCTCCACACACTGCAGCAAAATCTGTGAAGACCCAAATTACAGGGACACAATCCAGGAGAGATTTAACACATAACAAGAAAAATCAGAATGATGACTAAAACAGCTTCAGTGAGGTGTATCCATGTTACTTTTTTTTTGTCTTTATTATGGCGGCCCTGAGGGCTAAAACACTACAACATTCCACAAAACACAATGACATGTCAGAAAACTCTACAGCATTACAGTTAGAGTCTCACCAAATGCTTGTTTCCTCTTATGTCATTGTTGTGTTTTATGAAATATCATTGCATTAGGGAAACTTGTTTTTTGAAATGTGTTTTGTAAAATGTTGATGTGTTTTGACCCTCAGGGCCACCATTCTTTATACTATCAAATACAATTTCATGAAATAACATGGAAGAAAAATGGAACATTTTAAAATTGCTGCATAGTTACACAAAAATAAACTTAAGGTTAAAATTTTAAGTACAAAAAAGTGAGTTGCCAACTATTTATCTTAGAAAAACATTAAGTTAAATCAGATACATTTCTCTTGTTATTGCTTTTTTTGTATTCTTGCATTTTTTATTAAAAAAATAAATGTTTACATCAACAGCATACATTTTTTTAACTCCTTGTCTTTATTATGGTGGCCCTGAAGGCTAAAACACATTACAAATAGAGTCTCACCAAATGTTGTTGTGTTTTCTCTTTCGCCATTGTTTTTTAAAAATAATTGCATTTTAAGAAATGTATGTGTTTTTTTAAAAATGTGTTTTGTGAAATGTGTTTTTTGAAATTTTTTCGACCATCAAACTTTATTGTAACAAAAACAATTTAATGGAATAACGGCGAACAAAAATGGAATACTTTAATACTGCTGCATCGTTACACAAAAAATACAAAAATAAACTTGAGGTTAACCTTTCGAGTACAAATAGAAGGTAGACAACTATCTATCTTGGAAGATCATGAGCTTAGAACGCCACATTCAGATACATGTCTCTGGCATGCCATTGTTCTTTTGTTGTATTCTGGTGTTTTTAATAGAAATAAAATAAATGTCTACATCAACAACATATACTCTGGGTTTTTTTATGGCGGCCCTGAGGGCTAAAACAATACAGCAACTTCTAACAAAACCCAATGACATATCAGAAAACACAACATCTGAGAAAACACTACACTGTTACAGTTAGAATCTTACCAAATGTTATCGTGTGTTCTCTGTTGTCATTGTTTATGTAAATGTTGCTGTGTTTAATGTAATACCGTTGCGTTTCATGAAATGTGTTTTTTTTAGACGTGTTTTGTGAAATGTTGATGTGTTTTCTGACATGTTGTGCTTTGACCTTTAGGATCAACTCTGTCTTGGAAGGTCATGAGATTTAAATGCCCCATTCAGAAACACTTGTTTTGCATGTCATTGTTTTTTCTGTATTCTGGTGTTTGTAATAGACATAAAATGTGTTACATCAACAACAGACACTATGGGTGGGGAACCCTTTTTTTGTGAGTTATATTGCATTAAAAGAGAGAGTTGCCCTGTCTGTGTTTAACAGTTCATGACTACACAATAAGATGTCAGCACGCTTTATGTATATATTGATATTGAATTTCTACAGTAATGACATTAAAACTCACAGCTGCTGAGTTTAAATGGAGGACACTTATTTTAAATCAGGTTGTTAAACCAGCAGCTCCACAAACTTGAGCCACATTGAGGTGTAACGTTTCCATTTGACACTCCGGAGCAGCAGGCAGCGATTTACCCGTTGTATCCCTCTTTTACTGAACACGAAGAAGAAGCGAGGTTTCTTCCGCCTTCTTCCTGTGACGTAACTTCCTTTCTGTCCGTGCTAACCTCCAAGTGAACACGCGTTCGCCTTCTAGCTCAAGTGAGTGTCTTTTTTATGTTGTAATAAATGTGTTAACCACCGGGAGGATACTCGATATATCCCCATAAATAAGTAAACTTTAAACCCAGTTAGTTTAAAACATCAAAAAGCGGCATATTAGCGAAATTAACTCCTTTTTCCCACCGTAACGTCGGTGGCGGCTAACGTTAGCTTGTGACAACGGGACTGCAGAACACGCCGCCACATGGGTGTAAAAAGTGCAGTTTCTCTTGTCACGTTTAAAAAGACTTAGTGGAGTAAATCTAAATAGTTTTCATTTCAGTGACTTTCTGTTAAAGACCTTCAAAGATGTAGTTGTCGCCGTTCACTCAAAGACCCGATAGATACTTAGATGCGGTGCCTGTTCACCTCTTCTGCGGCTAGAAAACCAGCACTTAAGGGTTTTATTGACTTACAAGTGCCATGCTAATTATAATTATTGAACTATAAAATGATTTGACATTGAACACTTTCAGTATGCGAAAGCGTGGCTATATTATAACTTGCCTATACAATAGGAAACAACCTCAGGAGAATATGCTCGTTGCTCAATATTACTATAACTTTCTTTGCTTGCTTTTAAAATCACAGTAACATTTAAGTACATATAAAAGCACTATCATAGTTTTCCTATACATTTACATCATTCCTAATTGTAGCCTATTTCATAATCAAGAATAAGCCATCAAGAAAGTGTAAAGGTTTTGCCTTCAGTTACTATACTTGAATCTTTAAAAACATCTTTGGTTAAATCTGAAACTTGCAACACCTGCAAGAAGGTTTAAGAAATTTTCAGAACAATTTGACAGTAGTTTAAAGCAGAATCAGAATGGAAGTGTTTACAGCTAGCAGCAAGAAATGTTTAATCTGTTATTTTTGCTCAAAGAGGTGCCACTAAGCACGTAAAGACAGTGCAGGTTTTGTACGTGCCACATTTGTTTTGATGGTTATCTTCAATCTATTTAGAGTAAATGTTTACTAAGAATTTCTGTAGGTTATCACATTCGACTTTGTTCTGTCTTTATTGGGATAATTTACAACTGTATTAGAAGGTGGCCAAACTTGTAAATGTCTGTGTGCTCTGATTGGCGATGTCCATTAAGGCAAGGCAAGTTTATTTATATTGCACAATTACAAAGTGCTCTACATGATCATCAAGACAAAGTACAAAGACAACATTTTAGTCGTGTTTAACGTCTTAACAGACATTAAAGAATAAGACTAGAACACATCTACTCAAAGTTTTAACCTTTCTGGTCATCGTTTTTTCAGGATGCGTTACGTTGCTGCTTACCTGCTCGCTGCCCTCGGTGGCAATGAGAACCCCGAGGCCAAGGACATCAAGAAGATCCTGGAAAGTGTTGGCATTGAGGCCGATGACACACGCCTGGACAAGGTACAGAGCAGCTGGCACTTTAATGTGTTGCTGGTGTTGGTGGCAGCAGTTTGACCGGCGGCTTGTCATTGCCTCTGTGATATTTACAAATTTGATTTCTCTCAACAGGTTATCAGTGAGCTGTCAGGCAAGAATGTGGAGGAGGTGATCGCCACAGGTGAGTGTGCCAGTGTGCCCTTTGTCAGTGTTTTTGTGCCTTTTGTGTAATGATAAATTTAGATTTTAGTTTGAAATCAGAACAGTTTCCTCACCGTATTAACTACAGACTAGAAATGCTTAATAACAGGAGTTCTGTGTAACAGCAGGCAGAGGCAATAACTGTTAATTTCACTTAGCCAAAACATTAAAATAGATTGAGCACATTCTCACTTTGAGGCCAGGAAATGGCAGCATTTAAGCTATGTTAGTTTTACTACACGACTAAATTGCCAGATTATATCTAATAACATACTGTGTGTGACCTCTATCTTGTTTCTGGCTGCTAAGTGTCAATGTTATCACTTGTGCTTTATGTCTGCCAACTCGTGTCTCCTCAGGTTACGGTAAACTGGCCAGCATGCCAGCAGGCGGTGCCGTGGCCGTTGCCAGCTCTGCGGCTGCTGGCACTGGCGGAGCTGCTGCCCCTGCAGGTGAGCTTTGCAGCTTAGCACCTTGTTTGTCAGCATCCATGACACTTGGCATACAGTGCCTTTGCCTTCACCTTGTATGTTAATATGATTACATGCAGCCAAGTCAGTTAGTCATCAGTAGTTTTTCCATTTAATTTAATTATGTAACTCTAATAAGTCATAAATTAAACCTGACATTGTACCTTGTGGTCATGTAGGTAATGTAATCAGTCAGATTTTTTTTAATTTGTGTAACATTAATGCGATGGCTTAAAGGTGGGTCATTTTGGAGAAACACAAGTAGCATATTTGTTATGAACAGTATGTGGCTTCACATTTCTAAAACAATTTGGCATGTAAACCCAATGGTGGTTGACGCAAGTTTCAGTGACTGCATAAATTACCTTCATGGCCTCATGAGCAAAGCTGTTATTAAATATGTTTTGGTGATTTGAGCAGGAAATAACATCGAGTGCCTTTTTTTGTTTTGCAGCTGAGGAGAAGAAGGAAGAGAAGAAGGAGGAGTCTGAGGAGTCCGATGACGACATGGGATTCGGCCTGTTCGACTAAACTCTTTTCAAACATGAATAAAATTTATACAAAACACCAAACTGTTTAAATTTCTTGTTTCATTGCAGAATGTCCTTCAAGTAAATCAAATGTTAGTGGTGTTTAGGAGGTTTGAGAAAGGTGTCACTGCTGAGGTAAAGCGTGAACTGCCTCCTGAAAAAAAATATTATTATAAAGCAGCCACTTGTATCCTAAGGTTTTCAATTCAACAATAATAAATAATGGTAGAAACCTCAGGCAGAGCAACTGAGAAGGGATCCCTCTTCCAGGATGGATGGACGAGCAATAGATATCGCACAGAACAGATCAAGAATGAATTTGAAGTAATCCATATGACAAAATGATATATAAAGAGAGAGATACAGAGGAATTGAGGCACACCAAGAGAGACGGATGGAGAGATACAGGGCATATAGTAATAATAGCTACTATAACATTAATTTTAGTATAATTAAAATAACTGTGGTAACATATGTTGTAAGTATATATTAATATATGATAGTATATATATGCGACAATAATAATCATGAGCTACCACCAATAGGTGCTGTAGGACCCCAGAGCAACTGCAAAACTATCACAGCTGGTTATGGACTCATGAATTATGTAATAGAGCCCAGTGCTCAGCAGATGGCGCTGTTGTATGTTGCACTATACACAGGAGTAATAGAGACACTGTTAAAAACATCTTGAATTATACATGATAGATACCGGCCTCTACAGCACACTGTGCAGGTGATCTGCTGGTATCTGATTATGGTAGGGATTCTTCAGATGATAAGTTACATCAGACACATTAAACACAAACTGATTTTCAACTAGACTGCACAATCACCATTTGTAGAAAAGAAATATATGTAGGTTTCACTACCACAGCACCCATGAGCAAAATAATTTGGCATGTGATCACTTCCTAGTGAAATGAGATGATCTATAACAGGGCTGCTACTCGGCTGTTGCTGTGGCAACTCATTGTGTTATGACAAATTCACATGACAGCAGTCAACAGCACCAAGTATGACAACTTTAGATCTGAAAGTCTTGTGTGTGAGCTTCAAAAAATAGATTTTGTTTCAATCCTTTTTGGGATAAATAAGGTTTGAAATGTTGATGTGAAAAACTGACAGCTGTCCAACTTATCACTTTATCACTCAGTGAAATTTGTGAGGTTTGTAGTGTCAACAGCAATCAGTGAAATCGATGAAGAGGAAAGACAAACCCTCACACAAGTTTTACAAATGTCAAACCAGGTCACTAAATATTTGTGAGTCAACATCCTGAGTGTCAATTTTTTAACACCAGTAATTAATTGGCAAATCATTTCAATAGACATAGCGAAATCTTCATAAACCCACTTCCTCCTCTGCAGGTGAAGTGGGACCCAACCACACTTCACATGTGCATGTTGCTTGGATCGCCATAGCAACAACAGACCATTTATCAGACTTTCTATTGGTCTGTGTGCAGCGTGATTTCTTCTAAATGCCACTCCACCATAACTGAAGATTATTATCATTAGCCTATATTATTATTATCATTATTATTATTATTATGATCCCATGGAGTGTTACAAAATCTGAATGACTAAAATAACATTTAACGGCATACTCGCAGCTGTCATTACCCTTTGAGAGAATGCTGTGAATTATTTTATTTTGTTTTTGTAAGAATAGTACTCACACCTCAGGCCTTGAATTAAAAAGATATCTAGTAAATGGGTCTTCAGGAAGATAAAAAAAAATACCTTTTTTCTATACTGTGTTAGTCACAGATGTCTTTACAAATACAGGGAACTGACTTTCAGTTTATGTATTTATAATTTTTTGGTTTTGCTAACGTTCCCCAGACTCCCCCACACCAGGAACTAAAACCACACACACACTCCTTCAAATGTCTCACAGCTGTTTAGTCATATAGTGACCTCTGAGTACAGCAAGGAGCCAAAGTCCTGTCCCACATACAGTACGACCCCACCAGTATTTGATTTAGGAATGTACAGTGTAAACACAGTATCCAGATCACCTTGAAGTGGCAATGGGAATTTTATTTATATAGCACATTTCATTTCACATAAACTCAAAGTCCCTTACCTTGACAGACAATATGAAAGAAAACAAGAACATTGGAGGCATAAACAACGCAGATAAGAATACAGGGTGAGTCATTGACAGTAAGACAATCAAACCTCTGTGCTATCAAAAAAACAAGTGTGATTACATGAGTACACACACACAAACACACACACTCTCACGCAGGTTTTCTGGACCTGAAGTCAGCAGGCAGCTTGTTGGCACCACAGTGACTGAAGGCACCTTACACCTGGAAAACCCCTGCCTGTCGACCTGAGAGCTCTGATCAGGTTGTCATCGAAAACTACATATTGACACAGGGCTCTTCAAGGCAGGGACTAAAATCCAGTATAAAAGCAGGACCCTATTATTTCAGGAGATACTGTCCTTTAGTTGATGGATACTTCGTCAGCAAAATAACCATTAAACACACCACCGTCGGTCACACAGAGAGGTGTGAACGTGAGGCTTTGGGTGCTCAGTGGCAGCTGCTCACTCTGCTCGGCTGGTAATCGTGCCACAGCTATAACAAACCTATCTGTGTTACAGTGTGAACTTTGAACGTGGCAACCAGCACAGTATGGCCCAGAAAGCCAATTAGTCATGTCCTGATGTGTGACTATAAGTGTTACTTCATCCCTAACTTTCTGAAGTTGTCTAATGAGCTGAGTCATGTCATGTGTTTCAAAGCTGAGTCATTAAATGGGCCGCTCTGTGTGTGTTTTTTATGTCAAAGCTCTGAGGATAGAGGATGTTGTGTGCTGTAGGTTGTTAGTCCTCTGCTCTGATATAAACTTGTGATTTAAGGGTATATAAACAAACTTGCTACATAACAATGTAAAAATACTTTGATACAACTTTTAAGAGTTTTACTAACGTATAACCAGCACGAAATACCTAACGTATCAAAAGTACAATTAGTCATTGTGCTGTAAAGCTTCTTTCAGATTGTTATATTACCTGAATATTTCTTATTAATGCAGGTTAAGCATTTTAACGTTATAGCTGGTCAAGGTGGGCCTACTTTAACTGCTTCATACACTACTGGATGGTTATTATATCATTCACCTATTGACTTGTGAATAATGAACTTAAATCAACAGTAAGAAACTCAAGCTGTCAGATAAATCTAGTGGAGTCAAAGGAACAATATCTTCCCAAGTACAATGACCAGAGGTGAAAGAAGTGCTTAAGTTACTTAAGTAAAAGGAGGAATACCACTGTGTAGAAATGTTCTGTTACAAGTGAAAGTCCTGTGCTCAAAATGTTACTTTAGTATTAGCGTTAAATATATTTAAACTATCAAAATTAACAGTAGATTCAGAGTGAAGCATTTCATAACAATGTACAGTATATTATACTGTCAGATTATTATTGATGCCTTAAATAATGTCGACCAATTTATTTTTCACATGATATCATAAGGATATGAATTAAATGTTTAGATCACTTTAATGTTGCAGCTGGAAAAAGGGGAGCTTTATTAGGCTAGTTGCTTTTATTTTGTATTAATAATCTGCAAATTAATGAAAGCTTTAAAATCAATTTAGTGGGGTAAAGAGTGCAAAATTTCCCTCTACATGTATTTGGGTAGAAGCAAAAATTGAATTATTTAAGTAAAGTTTACAGTTTACCGTTCTTGTGGTGAAATAGATGTAAAAAAGTAGCATAAAATAGAAATACTCAAGAATACAAGAAAAACAGAATTGGTCTTTAGTGAAGGTACTTTCCAACACTGCAAAAAATCAAAACAAAAAAAAAAAGTCTCTGAAACTTAATATCCTCCTGAAATCTGAAGGAAAAAAGGTTTAATTTTGAAGTTTTTAAATATGATTTGATATACGTTATATAATGTAAATTATGTAATATACATTTAGATTGAATGTCAATATATTTAATATAAATTAATATAAACATATCACAACTATTTGTTTCGATACATATTCCTATATATATTTTATAACACCAATGTAAATCCTTTCCACAAAAAGTAGCTACATTACAGTACATTTACATTACATCATTAAATTCACTTCTGAGAAATGTAATATTAAAGGTATTGTGTATGCTTTGATATGGTGTGTGTGTGTGTGTGTGTGTGTGTGTGTGTGTGTGTGTGTGTGTGTAAACTAAAAAATTTTTTATATGAAAGATGAGACTGTGACAGTGGTTCGTACCACCCTAAAGCTCATGTGTATATCATCGTATGGAGTGACACTGTGGAATGGGCTAGAAGAGGGCCTGCAGAACAGTATTCATATCAATCAATTTAAAAATAGAATGAAAAAATACTTCTTTAATACCTACAAAGATGAGGAAAATGCTGAGTAGCCATATATATATTATCATTATTATCAACCCCATCCGCTTGTACGTGTGCCATGGTTATGTGAATGCCATCTGCATTCCTATAATCTGCACAACTAATTCGGGAATTCAGATAATATTTTGAATATCTTTTGTACTTTATTTCTTGCATAATTTGTATAACAAACTTGAATAGTATTTTGTATGTCATCTGAATCTGAAAATTTGTACAATCTGTCAGTTGTACATATATTGTTTCGATGCGTATACTGAAGAATGTCATTCCGAGCCAGCAAATGCTTTGCAAATCTCTAAGCATCATTATCAGTGACCTATACCAATAAATATGGGAATTTAAAGTATGTGATTTCAGTAGCTTAATCATTTGTCAAAGTAGGCTATTGATATCAAAATACATGTCATGTGTCACTACTTTCAGTTTGTGGAAAAGCCCTTAGCAAATGTCTTGGCACAATTATCAGTAACTTGTTGCCTTAAATATGGACATTTCAAAGTTGTGATTTCAATAGCTTACTCATTTATAAATATACTGACGTCACATCACATGACATGTCTCCGTGACATCCTGTCGAAATTAGATGGTGAAGGAAAAAAGCCCATAGGCAGCCCGTAAGCATTTCACATCTGTGAGTTTGTAAAATTAGTTAATTAATAACTTTAAAAATGTAGGAAATCATAGTTATGAATGATATATTTCCTTACCTGTGCACATTTCAAGGTTGTGTGTGATGTCAATAGCCTGCTCATTTTTTGACAAACACTTTTAAAATCTTAATAATACAGTTAAGACTGTTATAAACAGAAAAACAATATCCTCATGAAGAACAGACACAATAGATTTCCTTATAACTTTTATTACTTTTCTCCTCTTTTGTGTGTTTGCTGCAAAAACAGTATAATTACACCACTGTAAGATCCGCTCGTGCTGCAGCCTCCATGCCCCTCCCACTTCCCGTGACGTCACCGTCTATACCAACTGTCTGCTCAGGCCGAGTGCGCACACAGTCGATTCCAGTTAGCGGACAGTGAAGGTTACCTGCTTCAACAGTGCTTGAACGGCAACCTTTCTACTGTCTTTAGACCCTAATAATCGCTCTGATCATTCACGCCATCAATCCATAACAACCAAAATCGAAATTTAATTATTTTTAAAACATCAGCTCGCTAAGTTATCCCGAACACGTTTAGCTTGCTAACTAGCTAACTGTTTTGCTAACGGCGCAAGGCACTCGGACAGCTTTTCGACCTCCTCACGACGAGACCTGCCACTGAGATTTGGTGAGTACAAGTATGTGTGTTGTGTATATTTGGTTTTAGCTGACCTACACCGACGACTACATTAATGTTAGTGTGTGTTTAGCAGACGTAAGGTAGCACTGAGGCGGTTGTTTATTTTCTTGCCGCCGCCGCCAGCTCGGCCTGGGCGCAGTTGGCTCTGCGCCGTCTGCGTAATGTTTTCAGTGCCAAGCATGGCACACAAACACTGGACATACCAGACAAAACAGTACTTTGTTTGCGTATTTTAACAGACGTGACTTTGAAATCGTCTCATGTACTTTAATGGAGTGTGTGACGTAACAATAAATCCAATTGGACCTGGTAATGATTTATTTTCCCCTGAATTTCTGGCCCTTGTTAGCTTTTACGTCCGTGGCAAGATTTGCCTTTATATAAGAAGGTGTATGTGTGCCAAACCCAGTGATACGGAGGAAATGAATAGGTCTGGCACAGTTTGCTATGTAATGATACCTCTGATAAAGTTAGGGCCCGTCCATTGTCATAGTCATTGTTGTGTAACGATGGCCTGCATACTTTGTGCTGTTTTGATCATTGCTTCACCACAACAGGTGTTCCGCAATGAGGACAATAATATTTTTTATTTATCATCAGCCAACTCATTCTGTTGTTTTTTTGTTTCTTTTCTTGACAGATCATGAAAGTTGCTCTATGGTTTTAATATCTGAAGTAAACATACAAATACAAAACATCCATTGAGACGGATTTTTTTTTTTGCCAAAGTAAAGATCATTTTCACACCAAAAAAAGTCACATTCGCCGCTATGTCCAGTGTAAAGTGATAGATATCACATAGAAAATGATAAGTATAGGCAGGGCAATATTAGGATAAGGTGCTGTTTAGTTTGTGATCAGGGCTCCAACATATGATGATTTTCTAAATTTATTCAACGGATTCAGTCTTGTCTTAGGTTGTTTTTATTTATTGTTTAGTTTTTAAAACATCACAAAATATTGCCCTTCACAGTGCCCCAGAGCCTAAGGCGATGTCTTCAGATGTTTTCTGTCTGACCACCAGTCCAATTTTCAGTTTACAACAGTATTAAATAGAGGAAAGCAGCAAAACTTCACATATGAGAAGCTTTAATAACGCAATAATTATCAAAACATAGATTAATTTTCTGTTTATTCGACTGATTTAATATTCGACTAATCAATTCAGGTCAACTTGCGATATAAATTGTAGTACACAGACATTATGCTACACATGTACGTTGTGTCATTTTCAGTCGAGTTTGTTTGCCAACTAAGGATTTTGTTTGTTGTGTTGCAGAACCATGAGTTCCCAGGTGAGACAGAACTACCACCAGGACTGCGAGGCTGCAATCAACAGGCAGATCAACCTGGAGCTGTATGCCTCCTACGTCTACCTGTCAATGGTGAGAGCCCCATAGGTTCATAGAATAAAATGTTTGGGCACCTGAGTGATCAAAGATGATTGGGAAAATCCAGAGTGGAACAGATGACGATAGTATATCGTGTTAGCATAAGGGGAATTGTGTGTACCCGTGATACTGGTGCCATTTATTATCGAGAAGTGGTTTTAATTCCTTTAAATCAGACTGTGCTGTGGTTACGTGACTGCTGAGCTGAGCAGGTTAGAATGGTGGGTGATGGTAGTCAGACAGCCACTATCAGCAGCCATTCCTTTTTTAAACATTAGCATGTTAGACATGAGCTTTTAGGCGTTTGAACCGAGGTGGCATGAATGTCATGTGGCAGAGTTATAAAGCAAAGGTTGAAGTTCCCTGTGAGATTACCCTATGTACAGAGAGAGCGCAGGAAGTGTATCACCTGACCTTAAAAATGTGTTTCACACTAAGCACAGCTTTCACCTATCAGTCCAAAACACAACTGCGTATATGAAAGGGTTTCTACATCTTATGTATGTTATATTTTTATTTTTAAACATTCTCTCTGTCTGCTTTTTTCCCAGAGAGGATAGTTCAATGAATATACATGTTTGTTTAGTTGAGATGCTTTTGAAAGTTTATTTGCCATGCCTCTGCAAACTCTGCGTTACTGATTTACAAAGAACAAGCAATGAACATTTGCTTTTTTTTAACAATAGTAGCAGTAGTAGTGTGACCTATATTAAGCTATCTCAGAAGCCAGGTGTTTGCTTGTTAGGTTTCAGCTACCTCTCAGGATTTATTTTGCTTTGACTAAAGCTTTCCAGTTTTTAAAACATCACCATTCCCCTCTTTCCTCCTCACAGGGATACTACTTTGACCGGGATGACCAGGCATTGCACAACTTTGCCAAGTTCTTCCGCCATCAGTCACACGAGGAGCGCGAGCATGCTGAGAAGCTGATGAAACTGCAGAACCAGAGGGGGGGAAGGATTTTCCTACAAGACGTCAAGGTACGAGCTCATATTGGGTCATTTGTGTTTATGTGACAGTAAATTTGTTTCACGTGTGTTTAACACGTACACTGGGTGTGAGATTTGGAGCTCTGAGCTATCACATGACTGATATAGGATGGGCACCATAAGATACAAAGGGCGTGCGTATGCCGCGCCGCTTATCTCTCCCTGACACACAGACACAACCCGTTAAACGTTAAACTGCAAACCTACTCTGAAATAATCAGAAGGCTCGCAGCAGTCTGGGTCAGGTCGTTGGCCTCCTGCCTCGCATTAATGAGTGTCTCACTGTTGTCCTGACCTGCTTCGTTCTTTGCAGAAACCAGAGAGGGACGAGTGGGGCAGTGGTGTTGAGGCGCTTGAATGTGCCCTGCAGCTGGAGAAGAGCGTGAACCAGTCACTGCTGGACTTGCACAAGCTCTGCTCTGAACACAACGACCCACATGTGAGTATTAAATTGCGTCTTGATGGTTGTACAGCAAAGCACCGTGAAATTTTAGAGAACATCAATCCCAAATTCTCATCAGTGAAATAAATATCAAGTATTTTAATAGGTGCATTAGCCAATTCAGGTACCAATGCAATTAGCTCTTGCAGACATAGATCTGAGCACAAGTGCCTAAGACATACATATTGGTTGAACACCTGTACTTTAGAGATTTGTTTGTTGCAGTTAGCTGCAAATTCTGCAGGTTTCCTTTTCATGTTTTTTCAAGATGTGAAAGCATCTGTCAGACTTTGATGTGGCCTTTATGGGATTTACACAGTACAGCTGAGGTGCTTTACAGCAAATGTGCTGTGCAGCAGATTGCTGACCTGCCATTTTGTTTTTAATTAATACTCAATATGAGCTTTTTTTCAAATGCAGTGGGTTTGAGTGTTGTTTTGCATCTGTTAAGCTAGTAATAGCGAGTTAAGTATCAGTTCCTGATTTGCTCGTGTTTATTTTACAGTACTTCAACAGGTGAATGAAAAGGAAGTAAAGTCAGACAATTCTAGTATTTCAGGCTTTCTTCCGGCGGCGAGTGAGTTTCGGCTCTAATCTGATTTAACTCTCTGTCTCTCAGTTGTGCGATTTCATCGAGACACACTACCTGGACGAGCAGGTGAAGTCCATCAAAGAGCTGGCAGACTGGGTGACCAACCTGCGCCGCATGGGAGCCCCTCAGAACGGCTTGGCCGAGTACCTGTTCGACAAACACACCATGGGCAAAGAAAGCAGCTAAATCCGTCCGATCACATTTCCTAAAGCTTTCTATATATGTATATTTGTATCTTGCTTTCAAATGTTTTCCAAATATCAAGCCATCTGCATGGTACTGGCTCAACATTTAAACCTATATTACTCATGTGGTTATTGCCATTCCCTCCACATCATAGCTCAATAGTCCCCTGATCCCAGAGCTGTGAGCTATTCCACTCAAAGCCCACTCTTGTATCTTGCACTTCTCTGTCTACTGTCAGCTATGCCTACATCATAACTATGTACTTGCTGTTTTATGCCAGTAGCTGTTAATCAAACCCAATAAAACGAACCCTCTGGATTCTGATCCGTCTCAATTTTTTAATGTTGTCACAGTGGTTTGAGTTTAGCTCTGTATATGAAAAACATGAAACCTACCCACTGATGAAAGTGGGTAAAAATGGTTGATACTAATTTCACTTCCACTTCCAGAGCAAACAAAACCAGGCAGTCAGGTGAGTAAAATTTCAGTGGGCAAAGTTAGAACTCCTCTATTGAGCCTTAAAATGTAGGATCAGCTATTGTATTTAAACCAATAGACAGCAAAACGTTCTGGTAGTTGAGGGAAACTCCAGAGACAGGTCATCAAGAAAATAATAATGTTTACCTGAATGTGGAGACTGTAATTACTGTTTTCCTCCGAGCCTGTGGGCTCTGGAAAATATACACCGAACGTCCAAAATAAGCAGCTTGAGGTGAAACTAATTATGATCATCTGCAGTTTGTGTCTTAAGGCATTAGCAGATTGTCACTGGGCTCTTTTGTGCCAGTACTTCAAAATGTTTACTGACACCAATTGTACCTGTTTACCTATTAACTGCATATTGTGTACACTTTATTGTTGGAACAATGTTTATGATGCCCTCTTGGTCAGGTTGGTCTTGAAAAAGAAATCTTTATCTTGTTTTTATTTGGTTAAATGAATAGATAAATAAATACGTTTACCGGTATATAAGAATTACAATATGTAAGTTGATTGTTTGGATTGTTGGGATTATAAAAAAGTCGCGTAATCAGGGGATTTCCAACTCAGAAACCCAACTTTTTGACAGGAAGTGTAAAAAAATATTCGTGCATAGACGTGCGTCACCATGAGTTCCCCTCTTATGTAATCATCAGACATCTGTTTTCTTGTAGGGATTCAGATTGTTGGTGCCTATGGTTGGAGACAGTGTCACTCCCTCTAGTGGTGAAGTAGAATTAACAACCAACAGCACTGATAGCATAACTGTTAGAATGTGTTTTGACATGGTTTTAAAAAGTACATGATCAACAATTGATTTTTAAAAAAAAAAAGCAACACAAATTTTATATGCCAAGAAAATGTGTCTTTATGTTGAGTGAATGTCATCTGTGTTACACATGATTTGGGAATTTTGGCAAACTTCAAAGTAAAACTAAAGTATGTTGGGTTTTACCTGAAAGACAGATGTTTTTAATATTTAATACCCTTTCATGGTCAAAAATTGTGCCAAGAGAAGTACTAAGATAACATAAATGTAGCCCAGGGAGACTCCGTTTGCTTTGCCCGGGGGCCACTTTTGCAAAATGACAGTTGGCCCGGACAGCAGCCCTGCACAGGTCAGGTGTATGCAGGGGTGTTTCTAGGAATTGAGGTCATTCAGGGCACAGACAAAACCTCTGTCAGGGGTCTAGGGGATCCTCTCCTGGCACTAAAACAAATCCCAGTGTGCATTAATTTATTTTCATGGTGAAATACAAAATGGTTGGGGGACCACCTGGCACCCTATTGGGCCCTAGAGTATTACTGATGTAGCACCCTTTTTTTTTTGGAATCAGCAATAATATAGTGGAATTAAAATAGCTTGAAAATACCACAAAAAAATAAACAGTATCAGTCATCGTTGGTTACTGTGTGCATTTGTCTTGCTGTATGTTGCTACAGGATAAAGGAGAGAAGACAAGTCGGTGGTAAATGGACTGCACTTCTGTACACTCAAAACGCTTTTACACTACGTCACATTCAACAACTGGTGGCTGAGGTTACCACACATGGTGCCACCTGCTACTCAGTAAGCATTCACACACACTCACACACCAATGAACAGCCATCAGGAGCAATATGAGGTTCAGCCTCTCGCCCAGCACACACTTGACACTCCTTGAACACCACACTACAATTTATTCCCAACACAACAGGAAAGTCAAGAGCAGATCTGGAGGAACAACTCTGAGGCACATTTCAAAATGAGAAGATCAAAAACCTAAATGCTGTGAAGACAAATATTACAAAATCAACATTTGTTTTCAAACTGTGGAATATATAAATGTGAATTAACAGCTCCCACAATCGGTGTCAGACTGAGGTGTTCATGCTTCTTCGAGCTCCACCAGCACACCGTCACAGTCTTTAGGATGAAGGAACATCACTGGTTTCCCGTGAGCACCTATCCGAGGCTCTGCTGACAGAGTTCTGATGTTCTTTGCTTTCAGGTCAGCTATGGCAGCGTTTATGTCGTCCACCTGCAACCAGGAGGAAAACTGTTAATCTTTTTATAACTTCAGTCAGTCTGAGGGATGTCGTATGCTGTAAAGCCCTGTGAGGCAAATTGTGATTTGTGATATTGGGCTTTATAAATTGTGATTTGTGATATTGGGCTTTATAAATAAAATTGATTGATTGATTGATTGATTGATATACAGGCCAGTCGTCACATTTGACAGTTTAAGTAGTCTGACAATAATTTGAGCTTTGGCACAAACACATAACCATAACACATGTCAGTGCTCTCTGTGCCTGCCAGTGTCTAATACAGTTTCAGGTCATACACAGAGCCCATTTGTCTCAAGTAAGGCTGTCACGTATTTATCCAGATGTGAACCTCAGTTGTGACAAATGTTCAAGAGGTGAGGCTTCTCTTATTCACATGTATTGGATGTGTCCGAGCCTTGAAACAACCTTATCCTCAATCCTTAGCTTTGACCTGCAACCCAATCCTCTGGTCGCCCTCTTTGGCACCACCAGAGAGGATGATGTACACCTGACTCCAATCCAACGCCGTACACTGTCTTTTGCCTTTCTGCGGCCAGACGGGCGGTTCTAATCAGATGGAGGGATGCTGCCCCGCCCACCCCTGCACAGTGGCTGAGGGACATTATGTTCTGCTTTAATCTTGATAAGATGCGCTACTCAATTTGTAAGTCACATAAAAAAATTCTAAAAGATTAGGGGCCTCTTTCTGAAATACTTCCAGAGCTGTCACTTTAACTGAAGGTTTTGTGTTTGTCTCTTGTTTCTGCTGTTTCCTGTCAGTGTGTATGACCCCACTATTCTGAACCTGCCTTTTACACAGGCATCCCTCCCCCTCTCTTTAAATATTGGACCTGACTTTCAGCTCATCCGTCTTTTTTTTTTTTTACTATTCAGAAGAGGGAGAACTGTCCTATCGACGATATTCTGTGAATATAAAAAATACTCTATAAAAACACTATAACATGACAAATATGAACCATACAGCTGCTTTAAGAATGACAAAGCTGTACAGTCTTGTGCAGGGTGTGTAAAAATATCAAACAGGCAAAATACAAAAGTTCAAAGTATAGTGAATAATATATATGCATAGTGTCTTAGTCTTCTACTAAAAGATAGAAGCAGGAATTCAGTGTCCTAAAAGAGATTTGGGATGAAGTGGGACAGGATGTCTGTTGTATATATGTTTCTTTTTTGTAACAGTAGACCATTTTCTTGACTGACTTTTCTACTTAAACAAAGGTGAGACAAATAATGAATTAATAATGGATACACTCCACTCAGGTGTGTCAGTGTCATCAGAGCCCTGGTGTTGGCCTTGTCCAACAGTGGTCCAAGGTCCAGGATTTAACGGCCTCTTGTGGTGAACTTCTCCTGTGTGCCAAGTGTTTAGGAGAACCATGGTGTGTGATGCAAAACAGCAAACACCCCTGTCTGGAGTTAATGGTTGTTTGTCCATTCTGGGCTACTGCAGAACAACATGGCGGACTCCGTGGGAGACGACCCACCACAAATGTAGGTATAAACTGCTTATTCTGTTATTCCTTTCCCACCAAAATTAGTTTGTGCATGTGGGTTTTTTCAATGTGGGTAGACCAGAGCCGTGAACGCTGGCTTTGCAGAAGAGGAGTATGCCTTTGTGGGTTTTTTTTTTTCCTGGTGTGTCATGTACGGCGTCACATACTGACAAAAAACAGGTTAGTAAACAATAGAAAGCAGCATTGAGGCCAGTGAAACATGGAGACAGACGGAATTTTGTGATGGCCCGTCACTGCATCACTCTGCCAACGGCGCTAAAATTAGCACATCTACCAGGGTGTTGTATTCACATTACTGCCAATCCAAGCTGGTTGGGGCTGGAGCCGATACACACCTGTAGCTAGTTATCCAGAGAATGAATGCCGATTGTAACCTTTTACATTAAATACAAAAGCCAGGTGTTAGTGGGTGTTAATGGGTTTATTTTATCCAGCAGGAAAGGGGCTTAAGGTGACAAAAACAAAACAATATATACCATTTCTGCCAATAGATCCTACATACAGGACCTTTATTACTATTATTTTGTAAATCATAGGTGCGTAGGATAAAATTCTTACTGTATTAACACATTACGTTTTGTTTTCAGGGTCCTGGTATTATCTGTCACACTGCCATTGCTTACTGATGACAGAAAGAGCCATTAATAATCTAACACCCATGATTTTCCATGTAAGAAAAGTCAAAATGTCTGCTGTGAAAAACTCTATTGTGCACGCTGGGTCACTTACACACAGCTGACACAACAGAGCCTGTTTTAATGCCGTTAGTTACACCTGTGCTTATTCTGTTACGACCGATAGCAGTGTTTGCAGTGAGAAGGTTCTACTCAAGCTTATCTAAGGGTTAAAGTCCGACACAATGCTGAGCGTAAACCCTGTGACACAACATCAGTGCCGCCTCACCTCAATACAAATGTGATGCATCCCTCCAGACTTGTTCTTCTGTAGGAATCCAGCGATCGGGCTCTTCTCCCCCAGAGGATGGAGCAGCTCCAGTTTAGTGTTGCCGAGCTCCACAAACACCGTGTAGACGCCGTGCTCAGGCAGGGGCACCTTATCACTCACTGTGGCCCCCAGCACATCCCGATACAGAGCCGTGGCCTTCTCCATGTCGGGGACAGCAATGGCAATGTGGTTCAGCCTCCCCAGCTTCCACACTGACCCAGGGACGCCCTGCCGGAGGGGCGCTGTCGTTGAATGGGCCCTCATGAGTGTTAGACGAGAACATCTGGAGAGACCTGCCACTGAATGAACACATTAAAATTTGGTGAGCTTAGTTATAGAAAATATGTTAGAACATTAGTCCTACAGGTTCCTTCTCTTTTCCCTTCAAGTAGCTCCAAGGTTGCAGACATGGGCACAAATACATCAAAAAGTATCCTGTTACAAATACTTGCTCATCAAATGTATCAAATGAAATACCAAACACTGATAGAGAGCAAATGTATTTAATCAAAATACGAGTAATTTGTGATCTGAAAATACAAAAACACATCCTTTACAAAGGGATTTTAATCACATTTCAGGCATTTAGTAGCCTAAATATGGGTCTGCCCTTAACCTCCGACACTGAAAAGATAAGCTCTGCTACTTTCCCACATCATAGATTTAAAGTGGCCAAACAGGATGTCTTGGAGGTGTGAGGGTGCAACTTCGGGAATGCATGCTCAGGGCCAGGCAAGCTTCTAGACCAAACAGTACATGCCACTTGATCCACTTGCATGTTGCCAAAGACTATGATTATGCTAACTGTTGAACTTAGAGATACACGATAACAGGGGCGCGTCATTGTATCGGCCGATATTGGCTTTAAAATGAAATATCAGAATCGTCCAACATGCTTTATTCTCAATTTACATAATGAATGAATATTACATATATATTTTTTTAATTTTATATACTTTATTAATCCCCCTGAGGGGAAATTCAATTTTTTCACTCTTTTGTCAATTACACACAGGTCCGAAAGACACACACATGCACAAACAGGACCTATACATGCACAAAGTGGAGAGATGTCAGAGTGAGGGGGCTGCCTTGCTCAGGCACCCCGAGCGGTTGGGGGGGTTTGGTGCCTTGCTCAAGGGCACCTCGGCAGTGCCCAGGAGCCAGCCACCAGTCCACGCTCCATATTTGGTCCGGACGGGGACTTGAACAAGTGACCCTCCGGTTCCCAACCCAAGTCCCTATGGACTACTGCCGCATACACTGAAAGGTATTTTATTTCATGTCTCCATCTGCTGGTGGGCCATGATGATGAAAGTATGCATGCATAATATGATGTTAATTCCACTACAGAAGAGACTTGATGATCACTAAAATTAGGTGGGGAAAAAAGCGGATATATTGATATTGGTATTGGTTATCGGTCAAATGAGTTGTTACATATTGGCATATTGGATATCTGCGAAAAAAATCCGATATTGTGAATCCCTAGCTGTACTGTTTTTCCCCACTGTTAAAACCTGGGGATAAAAATGTATTTATTTATCTATCTTTTTAAATTTCATTTTATTTGAGAGTAAAATGACATTAAATAATGTATTTTCAGTATTTCAAATACACAAATAGAAGCTTATAAAATATTTTGTTACAAATTACATCTTCCCTTTTTCTGTCCAGCAAAATACTAATTACTGTAGTATACAGAATATACTACAGTAATTAAATAAATTTAATTGAAACATTGCCCATCTCTGCAATGTTGGAAAGATCTTTTAATTCCACACTTTCTGACATTATCACATACACAGTATATTTTACCTTGTTCTAACTCTTTAATTAAGCTGTGTGTTGTATGTTCACAGATAAAGACATGTTTTTATGGTTGTGCATAAAGAAATAAAATGCAAATGTAATTTTATTTTCATGGCTGCACTCTATTCAACTGAAATATTGTAGATGTATTGTGCACCGTGTTACACACATTGTTCCCTCAAATTCAGCCTGACATGTGGTGTCTTTGGAGTCTCGAGTAGATTTTAAAACAAGGGTCTGTGGGTTTGAACAATGTTTGGCTGCACAGCACGCATTTAATGACACAGTAGCTTATGTTAAAACACATCTGAGTATTTGGAAAAGTACAGCCATGGCATTTTGTCAAAAGTTTAAGTTTTAAAGTCTTGGGGAGTTCAGTTTATCATTTCAGATGAGAGTTGAAGTAAACATTACAATGGTCAATCTTCAGACAGAAACCACACAAACACGAAAAGTACAATGTGCCTTAAAGCAACAACACAACAAACCCATGATGTGACGTTAACATGTTGTTTAACAGTGACGCAGCTAATGTTCGACATCGCTGCAGTCGTGTTAAAGCCTATTCAATAAATCAGAGGACGACCTTGCTAACAAACGCACGTAGTAGTAGTTAAATAATTATTGACACAAACCAACCTGCAACCTTCAGCGCGGCGGACGCCATGTTTGTACCTCGGAACCAAAGCAGCGGCGGAACAGTTCCTAGGAGAGCCTGTTTACCTGCGACACACACGGTCACACATGTGGGGGCAACGATGGCTAGTGGAGATGTGTGGAGCGTGCTGGAGGAGTGTGTAAAGACAATAAATGCAAACACATCACAGCCAGAGAACTTTCTGAGGCAAGTGTTTGCTGTCTGCATGTTTGTGTTTTATTGACAAAGCTGTTAAATGTTGTTTACGCGTGTTTGAAGAGGTTTAGCTAGCTTACCGTTAGCTAATGCTAACTGCGTGCACTTCTAGCGTTAGCACCGAGTTTCTTTACATAAGTAGCAAGCTGTCACAGTCAACCTCTTTGATACAGAAGAGTTTGGGAGGGTTTTTATTTTTATTTTTATAAAGTCGCTGTTTTCATGTTGTGGTAACTACATGTCTTCAAACGGACGACTTGTGTATCTTTTATCAATGGGGACCACAACATCCACACAAAGTTCCACTAGCCTGCATCTACACTTCCTGTCTGTTAGTTTACTACACTTTAAAAAGTGCCAAAGTGACTGAAGTCATCAGCTGACCTTACTGCTTTGACACAGCTGTGTTTAGAAACAACCAGTACAATATAATCACATGCTGCATGTGATAGGGATGATGTGAGTGTGACACATGACATTTTGCAAGACAACTAACAAAGTATAAGTGTAGCTAAAGAGCAAAAACACTTAATGGCAAAATGCTTCTTATGATGCAGGACTTAAGGAGTCATATTCTTAATTTATTCACTAACTTCATGCTCACCCAGTGTCACAAAACCTTATGGATAATTCAGATGTAACAGTGTAATGTAGGGCAAAACACACACTGCAGCATGTGTGTGTGCCTGGCCTCAAAAAGATTTAAACTAGCAGTGCACAAACCTGATAAAACTTGTAAATTGGTGGTTTAGCCACCCAGATTCTGACGCAGTTTGTCTGTCAATCATTATAATAATCTAAAGACGTCTAAAGATGATGTCTGGTCAACTTTGTAATTAAACATAGACTATTTGCAGTGTGAAATGGCACCTGCAAGTCTTTATTTATCATTTATATCAGTGGTTTTTAAACTTTTTGTGCCCAAGCCACAACAAAGAGCAAGCCAAAATCTCAAGGCACATCTGTATTTATATCTGTGCACAGTAGCCTCTATAACATGTGATATCACTTTTATCACGACGTAAATGTTTGTTTTTATTTACTAATGTCAAATATCAATTGACAACCAACCATTAATGTTTGAATATTTATCAACAAAATGATTCAAGAATTCATTTTAAACTTTTTAAAATGACATCAAAGCACCAATAACGCATTAATTTAAACAGGAAATAATGTCAGATAATGTAAGATGTCACACACTTATAATTCCCTCGCGTAAACTGTGAGGAATAGGTTCCCCTTATTTTATTTATTTTTTATTTTTTTAATGAAATGAAATCAGATTACATTTTTTAAGGTAGAGTTTGCCTCTTTGTTAGGACATGGGTGTGCACAACATACTGATACTGATACTTTTAACACAACATCAGACTTGCCATACTGATTGTGTGTTTTCACCTTCTCAGCCTTCAAGATGGAGTGGCAGCAGACTTCACCTCTCTCACTAAGACCTTGTATGACCTCCACAAAGCTGAGGAGCCTGCAGATTACAAAGGCAGCCCGCTGGCTCAGCTGGTGGTGGAAAACTTTGATGAAGAGCAAATCTGGCAGGAGCTGGAGCTGCAGAACAACGCCATACTGAAACACTTAAAAATTGCAGCTGATGAGGCTTTGTCAGATGAGACGTTAACATTGCTGGCAGAGGAGGAGGAAGATGTAGAGACTGATGATGATGATGAAGAAGAAGAAGAAGAGAAGGAGGAGGAGGAACCACCCAGACAGTCTAAGAAAATGGCTGTGGAGGCTGAGGACGGGGCAGAGGATTACACCGATGAGGACTCTGATTTAGATTTTGATGTGGATGCTCTGGAGAAGCGAGAGAAACAGAAGAAGGAGATTGGGAGGAAAGGCTCCACAACAAAAGTTGTTCCCTCTGAGGTTGATGACAAGTTCTTCAAACTGTCAGAGATGGAGTCGTTTCTTGATGATATGGACAAGCGAGAGGGGAAGGAGGGCGAGAATGAAGATGAACTAGACTATTTTCAGGACCTGCCCTCCGATGAGGACGATGAACTCGACTTAGAAGAAATGCTTGCTACCAAAAAGAAACAGAAGAACACTGTATGTATTTTATAACCGATTCCCACCTGTTTTTCTGTCCTGATGGTGCAGAATATTGATTATTGTTTATATTGACAGGCAAAGAGCTCCAGGAATCTCAAGTACAAGGACTTCTTCGATGCTGTGGATAGCGAACCAGCTAAAGCAGATGACCAGTCAGATGGCGAGGATGACAGCATGGATGGAAGCCGGGAAGAAGGTGAAGAAGAAATAGATGACGAGGAAGATGACTATGATGGTGAAGAGGAGGGTGATGATGAGTAAGTGTGATTAAAATGACATAATGCATAATATGTGTGGGAGAAGCCCGTATGGTTAAGTCCAGCATGTTGGTGTTTACCTGTTGCCAGGGAGGACGAGAGGACTCAGTCCAAAGCATCTCATAAGAAAGTGACCTTTAACCTCTCCGGGGACGAGGACAGCGAGGGAGAGGACATGGAGGAGATCTTTGGAGGAAAAGCGCAGAGCTCAGCAAAGTCTGAATCAAAGTCATCATTTGAGAAACGGCAAGAAAAGGTAATCAGTGGGTGTGTTTTACACCAACTGTAGACCATCAGTGTGTTGATTTAATAGTGCTGCTTGGCTTCTGTTCCTCTTTAATGCCTCAGCTTTTAATTTAGTCTTAACAAGATGCAGCCGTACAAGAACAATAACTAAACAGGCACAAACTTGCAATAGCTGCAACCAAGTACGTGCATACATCTACGCGTAGCCCCTTTTTGCCAGTTAGCATGAACACAAATACAAAACACTGCAGACCCCAAAAGATACATTATTGATTTTAGTTATAAGTGTTTGTGAAGCATTTACTAGAACAAAATTTATTCTTTCTCATGGCTAACTGAACATTGAACATATAAGGAGAGTGCTGGTCAAATTATTACCATGGCTGCACCTGAGATTTTAACCACCTTTGCCCTGGTTGCCCAACTTGAGGAAAATACTTTTCATAGACTGATGTGACATGAGAAGACTCTCCTCATCCATCCATCGATTTTAAACCACCTATGTGGGGCCAGGTCGTGGGGGCAGCAGGCCGAGAAAAAGCACTCCAGACATCCCTCTCCTCAGCATCGCTCTCCAGTTCCTACTGGGGTGATCTCATGGCGTCCCCAGGCCAGATGAGGTACATAATCCCTCCAGTGTGTTCTGGGTCTGCCCCGGGGCCTCCTACCAGTGGGATGTGCCCACAACACCTCTAACAGGAGGCACCCAGGAGGCATCCTGATCAGATGCCCGAACCACATCAACTGACCCCTTTTGAGGCAAGGGAGCAGCAGCTTTATACTGAGCTCCTTCAGGATGCCTGAGCTCCTCACCCTATCTCTAAGGCTGAGACCAGCCACCCCTTTGGCCGCTTGTATCTGCGATCTCATTCTTTCGGTCACTACATAGAGCTCATGACCATAGGTGAGGGTTGGGACGTAGATGGACCAGTAAATTAAAAGCTTTGACTTCTGGCTCAGCTCCCTCTTCACCACAACAGTCTGGTGCAGTGCCCATATCAGTGCAGACGCTGCACCAAACAGCCAATCCATCTCACGCTCTATTCTACCCTCACTCGTGAATTAGACACGGACATACTTAAAACCTTGCCTAGTTTATTAAACTAATATGTGTAGTAGATGATGATTGCAATAGTAAATTACAGTGGTCTTAGAGAGCAGTAAAAGATATACATTTCTTTTTCTCTCTGCTTCACCCTTTATGTTAATGAGATGGCTTTCAATTCAGACAACACTGCTGCATTTAAAATATTACAGAAATGTTAGTAGGTTTGGTCTAGTAGGATTTCTGTAGTGACTTTTACACGAAAATGACCAGGAAGCAACATGTTAAATTGCCATCAGATTAACATAAAGGTGCGCTTGTCTGAAAGGACCTGAGAATCCTCAGATTCACGTATGTGTTCCTCAGACTGGACCTCCTGGACTGTGTTTCATGCCTCACCAGTACCTGAGGCAACACGCCCTAATGCTGATTGATACATCCTACTGTTGTTTTAACCTGCAGATGTCAGAGAAGATTGAGGAGCTGGAGAAAGCCGCTCTTGCAGCGAAGCCCTGGCAGTTGTCGGGAGAGGTGACAGCACAGACTCGCCCGGAGAACAGCATGCTGGAGGAAGATGTGGATTTTGAGCAGACGTCCAGGATGGGTGAGTGACTCTCCTTCTTTAGTGGGTTGCATTCTCATGTTGGCAGCCAACTGAATGTTATATTGGATTAATATGATTATTTAGTAGTAGTTTAATGATTTTGGTTGTTTAATTACAGCTATTAAAATGTCTGTGTGCTATTTCAAATCAGACATCAAGATTTTATATTTGCTTTTTCAGCCCCTAGTGTCACAGAGGAAACCACACTACAGCTTGAAGACATCATCAAACAGAGAATTAAAGACCAGGTTAGTCACAGTAACTTGTGTCTTTATATTGTCTGAAAGACATATAGGGTGTTCTGTTTTTTGTCGCCTGATTTTAACGCAGTACCTTTGACCTGTGTTTCTGTAAGGCGTTTGACGACGTGGTCCGAAAGGAGAAACCCAAAGAGGAGGTGTTTGAGTACAAGAAGAGACTAACACTGGACCATGAGAAGAGCAAGCAGAGCCTCGCGGAAATCTATGAGCAGGAATACCTCAAGCAGAATCAGGTTTGACTTTTATCTTGTTTCCACTGCTTCTCCAGCACATATGAACCGGTGCTGCATCCATCCCTCTGTTTCTGATTTCAGACAAAGACGGAAGAGGAGGAGAACCCAGCTCATGTAGAAATTCAGAAGCTTATGGACACACTCTTCCTGAAGTTGGATGCTCTCTCTAACTTCCACTTCACACCCAAACCAGTAAGTTTTGCCTTCTGTAAAGCACTGACAGAGAGTTGCCAGATATGTATAAAATATTGAGACTGACTGTTTTTTTGAAAGCATTTGAAAGATAGTGTGGTTAATATATAACATGCCATCCACTCAAAAAAGATGTCTGTAAATAGAGACGATGGATAAAATGGAATAGAAACAACCTGCACTCATGTTGTCATTGATCCACAGCCCGTTCCTGAAGTCAAAGTGGTGTCTAACATGCCGTCCATCACAATGGAGGAGGTGGCTCCAGTCAGCGCTAGTGATGCTACGCTGCTCGCACCAGAAGAAATCAAGGTTTGTCATTAATTAATTTTTCGAACATTTATTTTGATTTTGTTATATTTAGAAACAGTACATGTCTAACAATACTCTTCTTTAACTGAAGGAGAAGAACAAAGCTGGAGATGTTCTGGGTGACACTGAGAAGACGTCAACAGACAAGAAGCGTGAGAGACGGCACAAGAAGACGGTGAAGCGTCTAAAGATCAAGGAGAAAGAAACGAGACAGAAACTCAAAGAGGCCAGTAAAACTGGGCAGAACAAAAAGCAATCAAAGGCTGAAGTCGCAGAAAACCTGAAGAAACTCGCTAAAGGAGGCAAAACAACGATACTAAAGGTGAGTGTTTAGAAAATTAGCATAGCCTGTCCAGAGTTCTCAGTACAGGGTTCCCATGGGTCCTTGAAATCCTTGAATGTTTGTGAATTTAGGGGGGAGAAATAGACAGAAATGGATCATTGAAAGTGCTTGAATTTATATGTCTTGTGAAAGAATAGAATTGTCCCTTTTATTTGAGTAAGAATATGAATGCAAGACTTTTACTTTTAACTGAGTACTTTTACATTACATTGTTACTTTTCCTTCTGTGTTAGTTGCATGTGTCTGCTTTCACTGCCTACACATGTCACACCTTTAAATGCCAAAAATAACCTTTATATGAATTTTTAGATGATCCCTTATTGCCGTGATGGCTCATTTGAATTGGTGCTCTCTGTTTCAGGACGAAGGGAAGGACAAGGCTCTGCGGTCCTCTCAAGCCTTCTTCTCTGAGCTGCAGGACCAGGTTAAGAGTCAGATCAAAGGCGTAAAGGACCAGTCTTCAAAGAAGAAGAAACACAAAGAGGTTTCTGTGAGCAAACTCAAGTTATAGTAACTGTGATGGTTTGTCGTAGAAGATTGACTTTTTACTGTACAGATTCTTTTTTATGAGAAAGCTGATATATATTAAACCTGAAAGTCCGTGTTAGATGTGTCCATTTTCACCGAAATAAATCAAGTGCCCAGATGCGTTTGTGTTTGTTTGGCTTTTTCAATTGTAATAAATGTTCATTCACATGAAAATATCAGAGCGTTTTTTTTGTGGAAACATGAATGTACAGCGTCTGTGTGAAGATCAACAGTTTTTTTTTTCTCATTCAAAAATATTGAATTTACTCACACCTTGCAAAGAAATCGCGAAGTACAAATACACTCTTTTAGTTGTCAGTTATATATTATATTATTATTAAAAAATAAATCAACATATAAACAGTACAGTGGAGGCTGAGCTAATTTTTTACTCAATCCATCACATTTCAGAGGCTGATATGTTTTGTATTTAAAATCTTTGTCTGCCATGTAGCCAGTAACTATGGCTGTCACATAAATGTAGTGGAATATTTTCCTCTAAAATGAATTTCAGTGTCTTGCGCAATATTTTTGCATGTTGGGTATCCAGTACATGTAAAGCCCTTTTTCCTCTGCACCAAAAAAAAAAGAGCTAACATCTGGGTTTTCAACATAATGGGAAAGGTCACAATCAGCATTCACACCTGGGTCAAATGACTCTGCAGCAGTCCAAGGTATTTATAGGCTCCAATCAGCATAAATGGAAACACAACTTTACACAATTTTAGCCCATTAACTGGTGAGATGCAATGACGCGCCACCACAGAGTACCATCCGGCTCTGCCTAAGCAGCACTCAAACATCGATCCAAATTAGTCTGCAATGTGTTTGAAAGAGAGATCTATAAAAAGAAGTAACCGCCAGTGAGAGATCTATGAAAAGAAGTGGCCACCATAAAGTTTTCAAGGGCCTCCATGCTGCTTTCTACTCTTAACTAATCTGTTTTCTGGCCTGTTTGTGACATCAATCTTAACACGCCCAGAAGGGCGTACTTGTCAGGTCTACTGGCAGTGGGAAAGGAGTCCATATTTATCACTCGCGCTAACTTTGGTGGAAAGGGGGGTATTAGTAAATTTAAAGAAACATAATGCGGTGCCATATAAGCTTCCCTACATGGTAGAGGACAGTCTGTGTGCTGGTGCCCCATCTTTTGCAACTGGTGCCCTTTTTATTTTTTTCACCCCCACCCTTCAGACAGCCAGAGTCCACCACTGTACTTAAATATAATATGTAAAACTCATCACTTACCATATTTTAATTACTATGTGGAAGTTTGGGGCAACACTTAAAAAAGCAACTTAAAACCATTATATATCACGAACACACTGTTTCTAAAGTGTAAATCCGGTCAAATTTAAAACTGCAATAATCACGTTTAAAGCGAGAAATAATTCACCTCTGGGCAACATTCAAAAATGTTTTGTGACCGGGAGGGAGGTTATAATTTCAGACAAGAAATGAATATAAAAAATCAATGTGAGGAGTCTGTGTGTTTCAGCGTATGCGGTGGGCTTGTGAAATGGGCTGCGTATGAGTTGAAACAACGCACAAATATAAGTCAATTTAAAATACCACACACAAAAAAGATATTTCTGTCAGATATATAGATGAGGAAAGGTGTTAGGGAAGTGCATATTTATTTTGTAACACTAGGTGGTACTTGGACTGTAAATAACCTGGGTTTATTACATATTTATTTAACTGGGTGGTGAATAGAATGGGGATAGTTGTATATTAGTTGTAAATAAATTTGGGAATTTGTTGAAATAATATATGAGTTAAAAGAAATGTAAGAAAGGGGGTAGGGACATATATGTAATACTTCTACCTACTCCTTGTCTTGTTTGTTTTTTATTATAATTTTGTTTTTATTTTGGTTTGAATAAAGTCATTCATTCATTCAAAAGTAAAACAAACAAACAAATACTATAAGTTATAAATAGTACTGCTTAAAAACAGTGGTTGACTCCTGTCTGACAGAAACTCTGAAGGCCCCGCCTCCTGAGATAAAATTCCCATGACGTCACTGCGGATCATTGCGGAAGTGAAGCAGGCGACGAAACCCAGACAGAAACCCAAATAAGTTGGTGTGTACGCTTCACTGATACTTACAGGTAAGTTACGGCCTTTTTATTAATCGCTTTAAAACGATCAAATTCTTCAAACTACTTCGCTGTGTCTATCGGTGTGTTGTGATTTTTGGCTAATGTCTAGCGGCGGCTTGGTAGCTAACGTCAGTTAGCACAAAACGATGACAGAACAGAAGACAGCTAACAAAGCAAACGCGAGCTAACAGCCGGGTTTAGCGACACAGACACGGGGTTTGGTGTCTAAGCGTGTTAGTAATAGTATGGTGTTGTAAATAGGTGTAAGACAAGAAGTTAAATAGATAATACGGTGACGTTTAAAGCAGCGTGGCTGGGGCGGCTGTGTTAGCTTTCCGTCGCGTCAGGCTAAAGCTAACTGTTTTGAGCTGTTGCACGTCTAATGTTACATAGTTTTCGTTAGCATGTCATCCTAATGTTTTCGTGTGTTGTTGTATTTGTTTGGGGTTATTTGAAGAGTCATTGTGTGGCGATGGGTTGGTCATGCTCACATGATTTAGTGACTCACAGGATCACAGATGGGGGCGAGGTTAGATGGACTCTGTAGGTTATTGTTGTTGGTATGCTTCCGTGTATATTGAGCTCCTCTCACACTCTGCCATTCACAGATAGACTATCATGATGCTGGGCGGAGGATTCAAACACGAGAGGCTAAAAGTCAACCTCAGACTGGTCATTAACCGACTTAAACTCCTCGAGAAGAAGAAAAGTAAGTCCTGGGCTGAATACAAAACTTGTTCCTACCCCAGAATCAATGGGTTCTTGTTTCATTTTTCTGTCCCTCCCAGTAATGACACTTACCTCTTTCTCTCCCATTAACAAATTTGAAATGAAGCTGAGCTTGCTCAAAAGGCAAGGAAGGAGATTGCAGATTACCTGTCATCGGGAAAGGATGAGCGGGCACGGATCCGTGTGGAGCATATTATCAGAGAAGACTACCTGGTGGAAGCCATGGAGATCCTGGAGCTTTACTGTGACCTGCTTCTGGCTCGCTTTGGCCTCATTCAGGCAATGAAGTGAGTAACGTAGCCAACAAGGTGCACCGTAAGCAGTTTTATTGAACACACTGATGAGCAGTGTTCATGCATTTACCATGGGAAATATGGCGGTTTAATAACCTTTCTGTCTGTTACTTGTTTCTATAATTAGGGAACTGGACCCAGGCTTACAGGAGGCCGTGTCCACCCTCATTTGGGCAGCGCCTCGTCTCCAATCAGAGGTGTCTGAACTAAAAATTGTAAGTACTGTCTGGATAACACAGTGCTGGGCGGCATTGCCAACAATATTGACTAAGCTCTGTCCGTTCACTCCTATTATTTCACTCCTGACAGTCGTGTCTCTAAATGCTTCTATCAGGTATCTGACCAGCTCTGTGCAAAATATAGCAAGGAGTATGGCAAGCTGTGCAGGACAAACCAGATTGGCACAGTCAACGACAGGGTAGGCAATTTTTTCCACTCACTGCCCACGAGTCTGTTGAAGAATGCACAAACCTTTGGCCTAGTATCTCTTTAGCGGCGTCTAACCAAATATCTGATATGCTTCTAGCTGATGCACAAACTGGGCGTGGAGGCCCCTCCAAAGATTTTGGTGGAGCGCTACCTGATAGAGATCGCCAAGAACTATAATGTGCCGTACGAACCTGACGCCATGGTCCGGGTGAGCATGAGAGAATCAGTTATCACTCGTTTTCAAGGATGACGTTATGCATTGTGTTTATTTACCCACTCATCCACCCCTATCTCTGGGCAGCCTGAGGTGTGTCCTGGAGAGGAGGCAGACCTGATTGACGTGGACATTGACAGGAAGCCTGGAGGAGGAGGTGGAGGTGGTGGAGGTTTTACTGCTCCTGCTATGCCTATGCCCATGCCTATGCCCATGCCCATGCCTATGCCATCAGCTTTCAACTACCCACCTCCCAAAGGAGCCGTAAGATTCCTTTAAAGATCCTATTTTATTGTTTTGTTGTAAGTTATGCATTTGATGATAGAGAACTGTAGAGTTCAATAGGAGTGGCCGACGTGGATGAAATCTTGAATAACGGTACATATTGTCATTTCAACCAACCATGGAGAACAATTACCTGGGATGTTTGATATTATCTTGATAACCATTAAATCCTCAGAGTTAAACAAGCAGTACTCAAGTTATTTCAAACATTTTTTCATTCTTGACGATATGACAAATTAGTATAAAAAAAGAATCACTTGACAACACTGACTCCCATGTGCGCACGGCGAGAGAGAGAGAGAGAAACGCTGTGCTGCTTCCAGAGGAGCATAATTCACAGGAAGTTGCAAAACAGTCTGAGAAGTCTGCAGCTGTTCATGAAATATTAAAGGCGCCCAGGCCTAAGGACGCCACAGTTTATTCGGCACAAAACTATAAGATGATATGACACACCCCTAGTCATAAAACTCATTACGGGCTGTTTTATATCAGTCTTTTTCTTGTCTTGTCGTTCTGATAAAATCCAACATGTTTAATAATACAGAACTTTTTGATTTGGCTCATGCAAGTAGTGAAGTTCAATGCTGTGAACATTGTCAACAACCGATAAGTGCACTCTCTCCAGCACCAAATGTGAAGCAGCAAACACGGGTAGACAGTGAACAGGGAGGGTACTCCAGGGACCCACGAATGTGAACAAGTCTCAGTTGTTTTGTACTGTGGACTTTGACGTGTCCTCCCATATGAACCACAATAGATTGGAGCAGCCCTGTCTTTGTAAAGACTCTAGTCTGACACCCTCTCACATCTAAAAACAGTATGTCAGGAACATTGTCTTTAGATGTGAGAGGGTGTCAGACTTAACACTTTAAAAAGTTTTTTCAAAGTCTTCTAGTGTACAGTGGGCTATAAAACTGCCTGCAGCGAGGTCTGTGGATTAGTGTGGGGATGTGAGAAAGATTTTTTACCAGCAATTATAGCACCCAAAATATGATGTACGGTCCCAAAACAATTGTACTTTGTTACCCTTACTTAAGATGGTTTTAAAGAGATGAGAATGTCGTCTGCCTCCGTCAGACTTGTACCTAACTGTCGTTTTCCCCCAGGAACCGTATAACCCTCCTGTTGGAGCCTACAGCAACTTCCAGCACCCCATGGGAGGAGGGCAGCCCCCTCAGCTGCCCTCTTGCCCCCCCACATACGAGTCTGTAAGTGACCCAACCCATCCCATCCATGCCCCCTCCCCGTTCCCACAGATGGACAGACGGACAGGGCAGGGCATCACTCAGGGAAGGCAGTTCATTCGGCTTGCTTACAGTTTTGCCTGTCCTCTACTTTTTTTAACAGTACTTCCCAGAATAGACCCAGAGTCTGCTTCATCCTCATTGACACAAGTAGCATGAAGTGCTGATACTTCACTAACTACTAACTTTGACTTGATCAATTACTCTGAATGGGGCTGAAAGGAACAGATGACAGTGCTAACTGTGTTTTAGAGGGAGCTGAGGCTAGCTGAATCATAGGCTGTTTAGGTGTCACACTAAAGGTGATGGTTTCTCAAACACTCCCCTGCAGTTCTCCCTTTTTATTTTCTTACTGTTTGTTTTTACTTTTGCACTGTTGAATGCAATTGTCAATTCTTTTAAACACTAACACATATGATACTTATAATACTTATTTTATTTCAATATGAAGTTGATAGGAGTCCTTTAACATTTTCTCTGTGTTTCAGATTGATGACCTCACTGACAAACCTTCTGTTCCTTCCCAGGCCGTAGGTGAGTTCTGCCGACAATCACCAACACTTAATGGATAAGGTTATGGGATATTCTATATTTTTGTTGGTCAACAAATCCAAAAAGACAAAAACGGCTTTGTAGTCTGTCTTGCAAGCCCATTTATTCCTTCTGAAGACGATGGTCTTCAAAAACAGGTCAGAGATGTATAGTCTTATTTGTATAAACAGGGCGGCAACAAGTGATTAAAAAGCCTTAAATACACTTTAACTTATTTAAGGCCGTAAAAAGTATTAAATTGTTTTAAATTCAGATTGAATGGGTCTTTCAGTCCAGTGACTCAGAGAGTTTTCAGTGTTGGCACTACGGGAAACCTAATTTATTTATTTTTTGAATTTAAATTTTTATTTAAAACAATATTGGTGCACAATTCTTACAGCACATCGTAGTTGCAAAGTGTTCTGTTTTTTGTTTGTTTTTTCTTCCCTTTTCTTTGAAGGTAAGATAACCCAACATTCGAATACTGATAAAACATTTGTTATGTGATTATGCCTTCAAAAACAGTCATAGTGGTATGATAAACAAACATATTTCAACCCATGAGAAAACTTCTTGGTAAAAAATAAAATAAAATAAATAAATAAGTAAAGATAATTATAATAATAATAATATAAATCATTATTATTATTTTAAACAAATATTTATAAAAAATAAAATAAAAAATAGATACATTTTTAAAAAAGGAATAAAAAATATATATATTTAAAAAAAAAATTAAAAATTGGGAAACATAATTTTAACAGCAGAGAAACACTATTGGACAGAGGAAGAGACGTCCACACAACACAAAAGCAAAACCCCTAATTTCCCCCTCCACACTTTTAAATCACGCAGTGAAACTATATCGGTAAGCTTAGTCCTTATTTAGAGAGGTTTTAAAGGTCTTAAATTTAACTTGTTTATACATGTAGACACCCTAAAAAACAGCTAAATAATTTCCTTAAATACATAGACACTTCAGTTTTTAGCAAATGTTACCTAAATAAAAGCAGATAGTGTTTTTGTATTCAGAAGCAGATTGCTTTAGTGAGTATTCACTGCAGCAGGAAGGTGTATGTGGTATTGACTCAGAATAAACTACAGTGCCAAATGTTGGATGTAAATGAAGTCACCCTGTGAAATGTGATGCTCACTGTTTTGTTTTTAACGATAAGGTCTGTGGCAGAGGGGAACAAGCTATCAGGCTGTGGCAACACAGGCAGCACTTAGGATCATTTCGTCGTTGGTTTTGGTTTTTTATAAAAAAGCATAGTACTAGATTTATCCTTGAAATATTTTTAAAATTATCCCTCAGGTGTTTCATGTAAAAACAGCATTTGTTCTGCTGACTGACTTAAGCCCTTTATTCCAAAGGAAACTCACCACTGTTATTTCTTTGCCATTGTATAAACGCTTAGATATGTTGCTGCTTATATTAAATCAAATACCATATATCACCAGGTCCAGGTCCAGGTCCTGGCCCTGCTCCTCAGCCATATGACAACAACGCTCTCCCAGAACTCCCCTCGGTTCCCGACACACTCCCGACATCCTCCTTCGGCGGAAACACCACCACCTCGGACGACATTGACTTTGACGACTTAACACGGCGGTTTCAGGAGCTGAAAAAGAAGACATAATTGCTGTATCCCTGGTCTATTAACACACACATATACATACACACATACATACACACACACACACACACACAGGCCTGTGCCGTCACCTACGCAGCTTCGGACAGGAAATAAAAAAAGGCTCTGAATCAGTTTTGGATGGTTCTTCCCCTTCACCTTCCATAGTGAAGTAATCTGACAGATATTAAACACACATGTATCCTTACCTCATTGTATAAACATTAGTTAATAGAAATCTGATTTCTGGTGGCAGTACCAGTGACTACCACGTTTTAATTGCTTTCTATAGGACACTTAATATATATTCTTAGATACAACCGTAGGTGCTGACCCCTGGTTCTTTTCATTTAAGGTCACACCAACTTTTAAATTTTCCCATTTGTCTGTGTGATGAACTATAACCAAACTTAGATTTTAATCGTTGCTTTCGCGGGGGGATATTTACAGTACATGCCTTGATTCTACTTTGCACATGCTGTGTCGCTGTGATCTTTGCCACTGTGTCACTCAATCCTGTCGCAGACCAGTCAAACAAGTCGGACCGGCCGCCCCAGTCTGATCAGGAGCTGGCATTCACGCCAACAAAGGGTGCAGGTTGTTTCCGAGGCGAGGCGCCGACAATACCCCAAATTGTTTTCGCATAAAGGTATCGGGACAAGATGGAAGCCATATTTTCAGTGTCTTGCGCAGTCATGCAGTTTTGTCACTGTGGAGAGGATGCTTTAAAACACTCCGTACACTTTCAAGGTTTATTCATATCAGAAAAAAGGAGAAGCTCATGGTGACACATGTCAGACCTGTTACAGGGGTGGTGGGGCACAGATGTAAAGTGATAAAACACTGTATGGAAATCTGTAATATAACACATGTACGATGACATAGATAAACCTATTTACACGAATGATTGAACTGTACAGCAAAAAGAGTTTGGTAGTCGGGAGTTGTTCATTATTTGACAGATCTGTTTTTTTAATATATCTCCAAATAAAGTTGTTTTTGCCCCTTTGATTGCAGTCGTACCAAATACCTGCACCTTTCTTATTGTTGAAGTACCTGATTTAGCCACACGACGACCTGATTTGATTGATTATATGTAAATATTGATCCCAGAGGTGATAGGTTTGTGTTGTCCACTTTGATCGTGTGTGCATGTGTCTTGTATGTGCACCACTGCATTTGCCTTAGTTACCATCTCTCATCAGAGGCCTTGCCAGTCTGTACTAGGATTATGCATTTGTTGTCCATCAAGACTGGATACATGTTACCTGTAGTGTGTCTCATTTGATTAGATTACACTTTGCTTTATTTGCTTTGCCCATAAACAATCTTCTGAAAACCTGCTGAGTTGAAATTTGCTGATTTGAGGAAAAAAACGTCAGGCAATAGAGTTCACGGTTTCAATTTCCTGTGGAGAAAGGGGAGCGAGAGGGATTTATTTGTCGTACAAACCACACCCAGCTCTGCTTGCATGGCAAACATGGCAAATAGACGATGGCCTCGCATTTAGTGATTCAGCAATCTCTGGAAAGCAAAAGAAAAGCTCCCAGCTGGGTGGTAGACACAGTTTATTGATGATGGTATTGAGGTTTTACATGTGTTGGAGAACGTAGAGAGATTAACACTACAGAACTGTGATCTGCTCACTGTCTTTTCTATGTTGGACTGTTCTTTCATGCTAAGAATCGAGACACAAAATGGTGTCTTGTTGCAAAAAAGAAGAGTTTTTTCCACTGTATACTAAAATAACAATTTAATAAAAGATTATTTGGAACTGGAAGGTGGTTGGATTTTTTTAATAGTAGTGCTTTGGCTTTTTATGCTGTAATGTCAAATGGTAACCAGCAGGGGTCCTCAGTGTAAAGGGAAAGAACTCCCTCATAGTGGTGACATACAGCAAACCTTTATTTGTAGATACAGTGACTTATGTGTTGTTGAGATTTATTTATCTTTTGATATCAGATCAGAGTCACCTGTTCACCCTCTTCATGGATCTCAATAGTTTTGATTTGACAATCCTGCATCATATTGAGATATGTTTTACCTGCTGACCTCTAAATAAACGATAAATTCAGACTCAGCACTTTGACTGAGAGGGCACAAGTATGGGCTGCGGGGAAGGTGGTCAGTTAAAGCAATATCTGGTTCTGTTGAGCCTACTGAACTCAAACATATACTTTATTTAATCAGGGAGTCACATTGAGATTCATTTTTGATAAATATACTTTATATACACCCTGAGCAGTTTAGGGTTGCCCAGGAGGTGAACTGGCACTTCTCCAGCTACCAGTCTACACTCTGTATTTGGTTTGGACAGGGACTTGAACTGGTGATCCTCTGGTTTCCAACCCAAGTCCCTATGGGCTGAGCTACTGCCGATCAACATCTGATAGACAAGTAAGAATAAAATACAGAGTAAAATAAAAAAAAAGATTTATTTTTATTTAACCAGAAAACCCTTTTTGATATAACAAATCTCTTTTTAAAGAGTGTCCTGGCCAAGACAGGCAGCAATATAAGTTGCAGACGACATAGAACAAGAATACAGAATAAAAATATACAGCTCTAAAACAAGCAATATAAACACAAATAATATTACTAGAAAGTATGTTAATATAAACTAGAAGTGATCCATAAAAACGCAAAAAGGGCAACTACACATAATTACAGAGACCAGCTAAGACACACCATGACATTGGCATATAGAAGATTGTGAACACAAATCCTGCAACAGTGCTTTGAAACGGCCGAGAGGAACCACAGAGTGCAACTGTACGTCCTTCTGCAATGGATTCCACATATAAGGAGCTGCATACATAAATGCTGGATGACAAAGATGTATAATAATGAAATAGCAAGGACAAAATATACATTCTATTGTGACCATCGGAACGGACAGAAATGTCGTGTAGTGTGAGCCCGGCATAAAATGTCCTTGGTGTATGTATGTATGAAAAAGAATGAAATACAAGCATATTATATCAAATGTATATGTAAAAATATACATTTATGTAAGCAACTGCATGACAAAAAATTTAAATAAATTAAAGCATTCAGAGATATCCTTGGAATAGGCATGAAATGGAAATTTAAAAAAAACAAACTCGTGGCACATGAGGCATTTGAAAATGAGAATCTGAGATAATATTTGCATTAGAGGCTGAAGAGTGAGACTCTGAACACTGGGAGTCATTTGTCTTCATTATTATGAGTATGTAACATCAGTAAAAAGAGCAGTCAGTGGCTGCGGCTGAGGGGAGGGGAGTCTCTTACATAATCCGCCACAGAGTTTTGGTTTAAATACTCAAGTCTAGTGTTTGCTGAAGAGTGAGGTGCTTTCTTTGTGACTGAGCAGGACATGTATTTATTTATTTTTTGCACTTAACTTCTATTTTCAACACAAAACCCACCTCAATCAGTTGTCATTGTATCACCACTACACATGTGCTTCTACACATTCAGAAACATCTGTTTTCATGGCATCAGCTGCACATGGACAGTATCGATCAAACTTTTCTCCACTGAGGTTATGTAGAAGTCGTGTCCTTAACCAGTCTCGGTAACGGTAGAATTACTGGTGTCCACTTAATGTTGAAAACCAGTCTTTAATTGGAGCTTGGCCGTTGTGCTTTCCATCAAATATACACTCCTCAATCTTTCCCTCCATTGTTGGACAGTTGGTGGTTTTACATTTCTCTGGAGTGTCTCCCAGTATAAAGAATGCTGGCTCTAGAGTTAGGTCTACCCCCATGATTTGCTTAATCTCCACCTTAATGTCATTCCAATTTGGGAGAGCAGGACATTTTAAAGGAATACTTCACCCACAATGACCATTTATAAACCAATATTCATGCTCTGTTACCTTGAATTTATCAAGAAAACTTTGTTTTTCTTGCATATCTCCATGGAAAATGCCCAGCATATTGATTTATTGAGGTCAAGGTGGACCAGTTTAACAACAAAGTGATATCAAAACACCCATTTATAAATTGTCTCTTTATTTCTTTTATAAATTTTATGTTCAGTACTTCCCAAACAAGTGCTTTTTCTAAATGTCACATATCTGTTTTGTGGCCTGGTGACCCCAGCAGATTTAGGTTTGTCTTCGAAGCCACTGAGCCAAAAACAGCCTTTCTTCACGTTATATAATCGTGTGGTTTCTCTAAGCTCCTTGAAAACATTACAAAATCCACTGGCATTGAAAAATCACACCGACCAAACTGTTCATTATTAACACAGAACACACAGTTGCATTGACGTCACCTCCTGCTTTTACTCGGTGGAGGAGTGCACCCGCCAATTACTGTGACACAAATGTGGCTTGAGCCACTCTGCTGCAGCACTGTGTGAAGACAAACGACAGCTGCTGATACAACAAGTGTCCTTAAGATGGCTTGTCACACCAGTGTTGAGATGATAATTTCACAGTTGCACTAGTTTTCTGTGTCCTTGGTGATGCCAAAGACCGGCTATCTAACGCAGGTGATGTAAGCCTCGGTTGGCCGAACTGTCAGAGAAGTGGGTCAAATACTGTTGGTGTGTATTCATTTTGATGTGATTAATCTACTGACAAGCATTAGATTGACTGCATGACACAAAATAAATGTCCACTTAACATAATTTTGGATTAACCAACAAATACAAGCACGGAGATGTGTCTTCAGCACCCAAAAGGTACTACGTGTGAGCAAAGTACAGCTACTGATGGTGACGCTAAAGCTTAACTGTAGTAGTGACTCTGATGATTCCACAATTTTCTTGCATCATCTGATATGTTAGAAAGAATGCTATTAAGGTTTTTGTTTTCGTTTTGGTCTTTATGTGACCCTATCCATTGTGAAATCCACTATAGAGGAGGATGTCTGTAACATATATTAATCTATCGACCATTTGACTGACATCTCTAAGCAGAGATATAGAGACGTAGGTAGATACAGAGATATAGCAAGAGAGAAAGATAAAGATAGATATAGAGATATAGACAGATATCGACAGACATAAAGGTACAAATTATGAGTTACTGATAGAAATAAACCTATAGAGCTAGAGATATATAGAGAGATAGAAAATCAAGACTTTGAAAAATGGTACAAACACCCAATAGAATCCTTACTGAGTTGCAAGAGTGTACTCAGAGTCCACAGGAACACCCCTAACAATGGATGCCGCACTGAGCTCAGCCAATCCCCCTTCTCATTAGGTCACAAAAAAGAGCAATCAACTGCTACAAACACCTAAAAACAAGAGACCCCAACTCCTCTCCTCAAGGCTCCCCATTGCCAGGAGAAGTCCTCTCAGCTAGCTGGTCCTGAGGCTGGCCTCCTCTTACAAGGCCTCAGGACAACCCTCACACAATCCAGCCCAACCAAATTATCGCAAAAGAAAAAGAAAACTACATCAACGATTGGACATCTACCACACAAACCCAAAACAAACTGCAATGCTATGTGGCCCTAAAGAGACAGTACGTGATGGCAAACTATCTGACCACTGTCACCGATCAGAAACTGAGAAAGATGCTGACTATGTACAGACTCAGTGATCATAGAGACGACAGACACAACCTGAGACAGGTGGAGACAGAGCAACATTTCCTGCTATATATTCCTGCACATAAGAAAACATCAGGACAAATTTCTTCACAAGAATGAAGAAGAAGATTTAGTCAAGCAAACCTCATTGACTGCAATATCAATAGGTATAGAGGTGTAGAGATAGAGATATAGACAAACAGACATGCAGACAGACAGATCAAATACATTCCGATGTCATATAAGATCAGTTTATTCAAGTTCACACATACAACACATACAGTACCACTAAATGAAAACAATAAATAAATATGTGGTTAAATAAAAGCACAGAAGGTTTTAAGACAGGACATTAAAGTGTCTTGTATTCCCAAACCAGAAGCACAAGTTAGTTCTGCTACATAAATCATTCAAAGGGAGGACAGACTGAGTCACATAGAAGTCAGCATGTATGATAAAAAGTCATGACATGCACCTTCAGCATGTATTACGGTGACGTAGAGGTGAAACGGAGAAAAAAAAATCAATCAATTAATAATCAGCTCCCATATGTGCAATTACATAAGAGCACCTTCCCACTCTTTTCAAAGTGAAAAGCCATGTTGGTGAGCAGTCGATGGTCGGCTGTCAGACACTGTGATGACTAGTCATGCTGACAGCATTTGGCTTTGGAACACTGGTTGATATTTTAATAAAAAATAATTCATGCCAATAATAAATATCAGAAATGTTTTATTATTTAAATGTAAAAACAAAAAGGATCCAGTATTTCCTCCCTTTTGTGAGTCTTTGAAATATCATTTTAATAATAATGGAACACTAAAATGCTCCAATAAAACCCAAATTAACTTGGGTAGCAAGAACAAAATAAATATGTATTTTCTTCACAGATTTTTTTTAAAGACTTTTTAAAGGTATATCTGCACAGAAATTTAACAGTCCTAGCAGGACTTCTATTCCAGTACTATACTGAATTTAAAATAACTCAGACAGCTCATGATAGGTCTTGTGTCATATCGGTATTGACAGCATAAAATGAACATGTATCCACAGATGAACAAATGCTGTTTAAAATAAGCAACCAGAGATTTTCTTTACAAAAATATTCAGCATCATGGACATGGGTGGATTATGAAACAGCGGGCCCCTGGGGCCAGGCATGTGGAAGGTCCCACTCCCTCTCCTTCATGGGAGGAGCAAGACACAGACTTTATAGTTTAGCCTCTTACTCTTCCTCTCTGATCTTTCCGTGGTTTTACTTCTCTCTGTATTTATTCTGTGTCTCTTTGCTGTCTTTTTGAGTCTCTTTATAGTTGCTTTGCATCTCTGTCATCATTGTGTGTCTCTTTGTGGCCATTTTGAGTCTCTTTGTAGTCATTTTGTGTCTCTGTCATCATTTTGAGTCTCTCTGTCATTTTGAGTCTCTTTGTGGCCATTTTGTCTCTTTGTGGTCATTTTGAGTCTGTAGTCATTTTGAGCCTCTATGTAGTCATTTTGCATCTCTGTCATAGTTTTGTGTGTCTTTGTGGCCATTTTGAGTCCCTTTGTGGTCATTTTGAGTCTCTTTATAGTCATTTTGTGTCTGTCTGTCATCATTTTGAGTCTCTTTGTGGCCATTTTGAGTCTCTTTGTAGTCATTTTGAGTCTCTGTCATCATTTTGAATCTCTTTGTAGTCATTTTGTGTCCCTCTGTCATCATTGTGTGTCTCTTTGTGGCCATTTTGAGTCTCTCTGTAGTCATTTTGAGTCTCTCTGTCATCATTTTGAGTTTCTTTGTGGCCATTTTGTGTCTCTTTGTAGCCATTTTGTGTCTCTTTGTAGACATTTTGAGTCTCTTTGTAGTCATTTTATGTCTCTGTCATCATTGTGTGTCTCTTTGTGGGCATGTTGTCTCTCTGTAGTCATTTTGAGTCTCTTTGTGGCCATTTTGTGTCTCTTTGTAGTCATTTTATGTCTCTGTCATCATTTTGTGTCTCTCTGTCATCATTGTGTGTCTCTTTGTGGCCATTTTGTCTCTCTGTAGTCATTTTGAGTCTCTCTGTAGTCATTTTGAGTCTCTTTGTGGCCATTTTGAGTCTCTTTGTGGCCATTTTGAGTCTCTCTGTAGTCATTTTGTGTCTCTCTGTCATCATTGTGTGTCTCTTCGTGGCCATTTTGAGTCTCTTTGTGGCCATTTTGTCTCTCTGTAGTCATTTTGAGTCTCTCTGTCATCATTTTGAGTCTCTTTGTGGCCATTTTGAGTCTCTCTGTAGTCATTTTGAGTTTCTCTGTAGTCATTTTGTGTCTCTTTGTAGTCATTCTGTGTCTCTTTGTGGCCATTTTGAGTCCCTTTGTGGTCATATTGAGTCTCTTTGTGGTCTCTTTGAGTCTCTACCTGGTCAATATGTGTCTCTGAGGTTAAGGCCAGATCGGGCCCTGACAGTTTGGGCCCCTGGACATGTATACCAGTTCACTAATCCATCCATGTGCAGGAATAATAAATGACTTGGAAAAAGCAACACTTTGACAAGCAAGAGCAACAGTTATTTAATTACCCATTTACTCTGACTCACCATTTCAGAAAACTTTCTCAGGCTGTACACATATAAAACACCAAAGTGAATTTTATATTCAAAATGTTAAAACTTCCGATAAGTGCAAAAGAGTGTTTACGAAGCGTGGGTGACGTGGATCGCAGCTGGGCCCGTTGGAGAAGACAGCTTATCCCGCTAAATGCAGCCTCCTCACAGTGTGTCCCTGCCAGAGTATCGTCTACACTTGTCTTGTTGCTCTGTTAGATGGAGAAGACAGTGCAGTGAGACTCACAGTACTTTACTTCTCTTAAACTAAAGGGAGGATGCACTGATACACTTAAGAGAGAGGAGTCACTTGGGAGGAGCACAAAACTAAAAGGGTCACTAGTTTGTAGTTGCCAAAGCAAATATTTTTACTGTTTCACATGCATCATTACATAAGAGCTCTCTGCAGTCAAGCTGAAACAAATGGAATGGATACCTCTGTCTTCTTTATGAATAATGAATAGGTAGTTTGGACTAAACAATTTATGTGATAAATGAGATTTGGAGGCAGTTTATCCCAAAAGCATGTTCTTTTCCACTCAGGTCTTTTACTAGATCAGTTGTCACAGACATATTTATTTTATGAAAGTTTTTGTTTCGAGTGACAAGCTTGAAAGAAGAATTTTCATGATTTTTTTTTGCCTTTTTTGCCTTTATTAGATAAGACAGATAGACACAAAATGGGGGAGAGAGAGAGAGAGAGGAGATGACATGCAGCAAAGGGCCGTGGATCTGACCCGAATCAAGGCCACTGCAAAGGACCCAGCGTTCATGGGATCACACCACCGGCAACCCGTGGAATAAGATTTTTTGTAATGTAATGTATTGAAACTAGTTAATTATTCCCCTTAGAGTTACAGTGTTATTTTTTTATTATTATTAGTCTTTAAACCTGTACTAAGTGAAATGTTGTCCACTTTGGGAGCAGCAGAAACAAGCTGTGAACACCATGTGGACATTTTAAAAGAGCAGTGTGCAAGATTTAGGGGGATTTAGTGGCATCTAGTGGTGAGGATTGCACATTGCAACCAGCTGAAACTTCTGGTTAGGATTCCCTCAGTATTCATTGTTCAGGAGGTTTTTACCCTATAACCCTATCCAGAACAAGTGTTTGGTTTGTCTGTTCTGGGCTACTGTGGAAACATGCAACATGCCAGACTCTGTGGATGAGACTCCAGGCCCGCAGGAAGTGCAACGTAGCCAATTTCTGTAGTGGCCAAACAGTGGTACTACAATTTTCAGGGTCCATCACATGATGCCATTGGGTCTGAAAAGACTTTTTCCCCATAGACTTACATTGGGCCACGTCTATGAATCATTGGATACATTTTTCTGAGTGTCACAACTCCCACTAAATGACTCATTCCACCATCAGGATTTAATCCATTCAGTCCAATAACATTTTGAAAGTCTAAGTCTAAAGTCTTAGAGCCACAAGATTTAAGTACTTTATCTCCATTCAAGTTAGCAGACAGCAACACTCAGGCCAAGTCAGGCACTCTGCTGGTGAAAGTTGGATGCTTAACCATGCTTGGCTGTTAGTCCCAAGTGCACTTGTTCTATGGGCCCAATGATGTGGAAGCAGCGCTGATCATCAGGTAATTGCATACTGCGGAAATGGAGCTTCTTTGGCTTTATGCACTGAGCAACTTTCATAGGATTGAACAGGGTCAATACCATATCCAGTTCTCTTAATACTTCCATATGAGACGTGCTCCGAATGTAGTTTCAAACTCACAGACTTATTGTAAAGAAATGAAAACTTAATGATTATTTTCAGGTGATTATACAAAGAAAACTTACCTCTTATATTACCCTAAATCCGACACACTGGACCTTTAAACCTTAATTGTGAATGTGTTAGCAAACAGTTGCTTATTTACACATCCAGCAAACATGGAGCAACTTGTTTGAATATAAGTCCAATATTCAGTCACTTTTAGCTCTGTTTTTGGTCTCCACCAACTCCTGAAGGAAATATATCTCTCTCTTTAGCAGGTAATACTCCACCATTTTCACCATTACTCTACCATTTGGTGCTGAGCAGGAAGTGTACAGTGGATTTTGGGGGCTTTCATCTGTTAATAGCTGCCTGTTACATCTGAAAATGTATTTTTTTCAGAGCAGTGAGCGAACCAAAACCATAAATTTGTGAGTCGTAAAACAAAAAAAAAACAAAAAAAGCTCTGAGGGAACTGCAGAGTTGGGTTCATTACTACGAGTAGCGCACACAATAATCATTTGACCCATTGAAAATATAAACACATTCATCATACCAGCTTCAAGGACAATGGAAAACAGAAACATACAACGAAGATGAAAAGCTGCTATACTGGTTACTTTCAGTACTAAACATCACAGGTATCAGATCAACAGAAAATATTAAAGACAAAGGAAAGAGCTATGAACTGCTTACGTAATGCATGAAACACTGTTTCATAAAGAGCAGATGTGAAATGTTTGAGCACCGTATTTACAATGTCTTACTAACAGCTAGGAACCTGTTCACGCCAAGCTGTTCTGGTAACAGATGGGCTGCGTAATGCTGTTCTTACCTAACATCACCTGCTCAATTTCCTCAGTCTCCTCCACGGCTACAGGTTTTAGCAGCAGGGCAAAAAACACAGCAATGCCAATCACCTGTGGACAAAAACAAGCCACAAGGAAGCAGTTAACTTAAATGTCATATGTCATATTATTCTTTAACAAGTGTGCCATGCAGGAAAAAGTATTTTTTCAGACAAAATGACTTTATAAAATTTATATTTGATACACTTTAAGCTTACTCACTTTGAGAGGCTGCAGAATAAAGATGCTCTGGAAGAGGGAGAGGCCCAGAGACATGACCCACTTGACTGACTTTTCCCTGCCGTAATCCAAGCCGTACAACAGGGTGAAGAAAGTGGATACTCCACTGATGGACAGCAACAGGAACCAGCCCAGGAACACACACCACCAGGGCAGCCAGCAGCTCGCCGACTTCTTCTTCTTCTTTACAGGAGGCGGGCTGAGCCAAGGAGAGGGAAGGAATGAGCGAAACACACAAGATGTTCCAGTTAGATAAAACCAGTCATATTTCTAGTTTACATGAATATTTCAGTGTCTGTTTGTCGGCCTGGAGTGCTGACCAGTAGGCCAAGTGGCTGCTGAAGACCATCTCAGCCTTGCGGACCAGTATGTTGGTGACGTTGAGGGTCTGCTGATACTCATCTGTACTCGGGAAGTTCTTTACATCCAGTTTCTCGAGGCACATCAGGAGGTGACACAGACCAGCCAGGAGGAACTTGCTGCAGTACACCCAGTGGGGGTCACTCTCACTCTCCCCTTTGACAGGATTACACACAGACCAGCGTGTCATTACAGTACATTTGCAATTCTCTGCACAGTATATGCACTCCAATATTCAATAATGCACCAGATCTGTGCCCCTTTAGATCCTCTGAACAAATGTCTTTTAACTAAGGGAGATCTTACCTTTGTGGAAGCTGCTCCAAAGCTTTGGAATAGCCTTCCCCTCTCAATCAAATGCTCCCCCTCCATTATCACGTTTAAGACAAATCTTAAAACGTACATGTTTTCAATGGCCTTTGGTTGTTTGTAGTGGTTTAATAGTTTAGTATTTTATAAACTTTTTCACCGGTTTTATTCTGTTTATATTTGTGTACATGTTATATTGCTACATATTTGTGTGTCATTCTTTTATTTCGTACAGCACTTGGGTCAGCTGTGGTTGTTTTTAAATGTGCTATATAGATTAACTTGATTTGATTTGATTTGAAATCCCATTCTTTAAAAAAAAAATATATATATAATTACTGCCTCGCGGTTGTATGCATCTGCAAACCTGTCAAGTTACAGTTACAGTTTACATCCTCGTCTGTGAAAATATGGATGTTTCACACACATCTTGACCCCCAGCAGCATATATGGTCTATACATTCAGCACAGTTTCAGGGTGGGCACCCAAGATTAGTGTCAGTATCTGACCAAATGTCTCCCCCTCTGTTCCTGAGTTATGACATTGAGTAATGGCCAGAAACATGTTTCTGAAGAACACTATGGTGTCACAGTGATGTTGACCTTTAAACTTTTGGACATAAAATGTAATCAATTCAACATTTTATCCTATTAGACATGTGTGTGAAATTTTGTCATAACATAATCAGCGTATGAATGATTAAGTTATGGTGAAAGACGTGTTGTGAGGTCACAGTGACCTTGACCTTTGACTTTCACCCACCAGATTCTTACACCGTTAATTCCAAGTGGACGTTTGTGCCAAATTTGAAGAAATTCCCATAAGGTTTTCTTGAGATATTGCATTCACCAGAATGCAATGGACGAGGCCACATTGACCTTGACCTTTGACAACCAAAATCTTATCAGTTCATCCTCGAGTGCAGGAGCACATTGGTCCTAAATTTGAAGAAATTCCCTCACAGCATTCTTGACATATCACGTTTATGAGAATACGACCGATGGATAGAAAGACAATCTGAAAACACAATGCCCCCATCCACGGCTGTTGCCGGTTCAGAGTCATAATTAAAGTATATGTTTGTGACCTGTTTCTCAAGATTCACGTCTTCAGTATGAATTAATGGGCAACAAACAGGCTGGTGAAGCTGGATAGCAGTCAGAGGCTGACTCTGTTGGTTTGGTCTTTTCATAGGATGTGTTGACAAAAGTATACAATATCACCAGCCTTATTGTTTCATTGTACCACTTTGGCGTCTTATTCATTCACTTTCCCCATCTCAGCCCTGTTGGATTTTTTGTTTTAGTGTAATTTCAGTGTATTTTAATCTTTAACCTTGATTATACAGACAATACAGAGGGCCTTTTTTCATTTTATTGAGTCAGGCCAACAGGAGTTAGTCAATGTTTGATACCTTTCTGTTTAAAAAAACCCTAACTATAAAAACTACCTTGCATAAGCTGGATGAATTCATGCACCCTGTCCAAGGCTGGGCAGAGGTCAGCGGTGGACTCTAGCCTGTGCATCTCTGACATCTTGTTCCTCGGACTACTGCTCACTGCAAAAATCACCTCCTCTGTATCCTAGGGATATTCAAGTGATGCACAACAGATACCAAATGCAACCACGTACACTGTTTGATCAAACACATGGAAGAGTAGGAATGCATGTTTTACAGTAAAAGTTCAGCAAAGGTCAAAGCCACACAGGGGGCGTACAGCAACTGCAACATAAAGTGAATAGAAAATGTGTTCCTGGGTTTACAAGGTCAGTGATGAGGCAAGCATCAAAGCCACAGAAAGTTGTGCTGAACATGCTGTCATACCCCAGAGATTAGATAATGTAAAACACACCTTCAGAATAGATGGTATGGTAACTGCGGGGGGTCTCAAGTTCTCCTCCGGGTCGCCTTTTTTAGATTTTGAAATCATGCGAGGTCTGATGCTTCGGAAGATGGTGATGATGAGGATGTTTATTGGAAACATGAGAAGACCACTCTGCACCCCGACCATGAGCTCCTGCCAGGTGATTTGTAATGAACCTGGAGAGGCAAAAAATGAATAAATAAATAAATAAAAAACAAGGACACAGTGTCAGTGATGAGAGGCAACTAAAACCTGTCTGGATCATTCAGTCAGCACATTGGTTTTATGACTTTTATCGACCTCATTAAAGCCCTGATAAAGTCTGCACGCTACCTGCTCAACACCAAAAAGCACACAGACAAAGGTAGGGGTGAATATTGTACTTAATTATTAGGCAGCTAAAGAAGCAAGTATTTCCTCTGGAGGGACTCATCAGGCTGCCAGGAACAAGACTCAAAAACAGAATCTAATGTCAGGTTTACACATGTTTTACATCATAAAATCATATTAAATTTGGTGTTTTAAAATCTCACGCTGAAATGTATTTGTAATTCAATATAGTTAACAACAATCCATTTTAGTCTTGCATAGTGGATACACTTCCATTTCTAAGTATTATTTCATTTTACCTAACAGGCGGCACAAATGTCAAATCTCAAACACACACACACACAGAGGTACACAAAGAAAGCAGCAGCTTCAACAGTGCCTGAAGGTGGTGACATTGACATGTGTAGGCCCGCAGGTTTTACTGCCACTGTCCAGAGCTGGTCTGAGGCTGACCAACCAGCTCCCTCTTGTGGACAATCTGCATTCAGCTAAATGTGAATGGGTGATTTTGTAAATAAAAACATACAAACAAAAAAAAGGCAACCTCTGAGGCTGGCTGTAAAAGTGAGTCAATCTCATTAGACACCCATTTTAAATAGCAAACTTTAAAGTATAAATAAACATGTTTACAGCCTGGTACAAAAAACAGTTTTGGTTTCTGTAGCTAATTTCCTCATTCATGACAACTTCACAGGGGATGACTTTTTACATAACTGAACCATTTAAGGCTAAAGCTATGCATAATTAAGGGCAGGGCTGCTTTGAGAGACAGGCTGTCTGTGAGGCATCACCACCATCTGTCTATGAGACAGATCCACACCCTTGCTTCTCCACTGTTCCACCCTCTTGTCCAAATTTTGTCACATATAGCTCCAAATATCCAAATTAGCAGCAGCCAAAATAACGAACTTGAGGCTTCAAAACACGGATGTGTGAAGAGAACTGGATACAGCACTGTAGCAGGGCCCTGTTCATGCATATGAAAGTTGCTTGGTGGCACATAAAGCCAAAAAAAGCCCACAGAACAAGTGTGCTAAAGACTTCTGCCGGCTGAGCGGCTAACCTCTGGTTTAGCATTCCGCTAAGTCAAATAAGGGTAAAAAAAAAAAGGGGGGCTCCTCTTGATTTTCAAAATAACCAAATAGACCAAATTTTGATCGTGAAATTAGTCATTTCTTGGGAGTAGGGACACTCAAAAAATGTATCCACTGGTAAACAGACGTCTCCTTCACAATGTAAGTCTCTGGGGAAAGTATTTTTGGGCCTGATGGCATCACATGAAAGACCTGGACATTGTGATTCTACAGTCTGGCCACTACAAAAATTGCCTTTAAAGCCTGAGGCTGTTCCTGGAGCCTTAACTCAAAACAAGAGTCAGCAGTACTCAAAAGTTTGTGAAAGCTGCTTTAGTCCCTCATCCCACACATATTCAGTTATTGCTGTGGGCCTGTGCTGACACCTCCACACTTAGAAATGTTTCGGGTACACATATGGAAGCAGAGGTGCTGGAGAAAATGCAAAATGAGACAACAGGCAGCCAATTAACTTAGTTCTCACATTACACCCTCTGCTCCAGCTCACGTCTTGACTCCTACCCTTTGACCTTTCTCCAAAACTTTGAGACCTAAAGAAAACAGCTCATTATATTACATTTTAGATGTTTGCTCAGTTTTATGATCAGTATAGTAACTCTTAAAAAATCCGTGGGCTTGTTGTGTAAGTGACCTTTTATTCTAGAAACATCTTCAGATGCCTGTGAACCAGCAACAGCACTGGTAAATCTAACAAAGATTAGCTTTCTCTCTGTGTATTAAAATTTCTCTTCATCTAACTAACAGCTAAAATCATTCACCAAACTGGAAGAGCACTGGTGAGTCCTCATCTACAGGAATGTTCCAGAAGGCGATGTTGATGGCCATGGTGCAGAGGAGCAGGCTCATGCAGCAAGAGACCCTCTGGGCACGTGTGAACGGACTGCGTGAGGGAGGATCCACGATGGATACCCAGATGTGTTCATCCCTAAAGCCAGTCGATGTTCTGCTCTGGAAAATATTCCTGGCAGAGAAAAACAGAGACCCATCATGACTCTTCCTTCAGAGCTGACTTTATTCCAGCAGTGTAACCTGGTCTGACCTGAAGCTGGCAATCTCGTTGTTCTTTGCAGCATTGAAGGTTTTCTTGGTCATGTTGTCTCCACGGTCGGCACTCAGCCAGCAGTCACAGAAGAAGTGAAACACATGTCGTGTTTGGAGGTCTTGTATGGTCACCTTGTTTATATACCTTTTTATAAGGGGAAATCATAAAACAACAATTATACATTTACCACATGGGTTGTTTATGTGAGAAATGCAAATGTTAGATAATATTTAAAGGTCCAGTGTGTAGGATTTAGGGGCATATATTGGCAGAAATGGAATATGATATAATAAGTGTGTTTTCGTTAATGTATCATCACCTAAAAGTAAGAACTGCATTTTCATTACCTTATCATAAGCTGTTTGTATCTACATAAGGGAGCAGGTCCTTGTCCATAAAGTCTGCCATGCTGCACCGCCGTGTTTCTACAGTAGCCCAATACAGACAAACCAAACACTGGCTCTAGACAGGGCCATTCCCGTTTTTTTGTTTTTTGTCGGTCACTGTAACTAGCACCCCCTCCGCAATGAGTAGCGCCAGTAAAACACTGATTTTTTTCAGTGTTTTTACCAGTTTAAATCACAGAGTCTGTTTGTTTTTAGGAGGAAGAGACCTCTGTGGATAATTCGGCTCCCAGTAAAAACCTCCTGAAAGTCTGGATCTAACGATATCAGAGAAAAAAGGTGAGCAAACATTAGCAGGTGCTGAGATAGTGGCACGTCTTGACGAGCCGGACAGCGTCAGAGAAACACTGATTTGTAACGTAAACTAATAATCAGTGCTTTTACCATTTTTTTTTAAAGATATTTTTTAGGGCATTTTGCCTTTATTGGACAGGACAGGTGAGTGTGAAGGGGGGGAGAGAGAGAGGGGGGATGGCATGCAGCAGAGGGCCACAGGCTGGATTTGAACCCGGGCCGCTGTGGCAGCAGCCTTGTACATGGGGCGCCTGCTCTACCACTAAGCCACCGACGCCCCGCTTTTACCATTTTTAATCACCTGGTTGGTTGGTTTCGGTGAAGGAGAGACCTCTGCCGATACTTTGGCTCCCAGTAAATCCTAAAACAACTGAACAGTAAACACTGTTGGAATCCTAATCCTAAAGTTTTAGCTGGTTGCAATCTACAATCCTCACCACTAGATGCCACTAAATCTCCAATAATCTTACACACTGTTCCTTTAAGCTACGCTAGTATGGAGTTAGATTTGTGTCTTTATTACATGCGAGAAAATAAATGATATGAGAGAAAAAAAATGAGAGAAAAAAAATATTTGAGAGAAAAAGTTTTCACGCTGATAGCAAAAAATAATAATATTGGAGACTAAAAAAAGTTTTGAGAGAAAGTATTTTGTCATAGAATATAAACATTTTTTTTTTCCTGAGATTTAAAAAATGATTTCCGAGAAAAAAAAACTCTCTCTCAAAAAACAAATATTATTTTTTTTGCTATCAGTGTGAAAACATTTTCTCTCAAAAGAAATTGTTTCTCTCAAAACATTTTTCTTCTCTGCTGTCGTGTCAGGATTTTGCTTTCGCTGTGAAAATAATGTCATGGGCAGGGCCACGTTCCTGTTGGCCAGTCTCAATCGAATTGACAGCTGGGTGAGGATCGTCTTGGGAGTCGAATTCAACTGAATCATTCATCCACCATGGTCGATTCACTGGCATAGATGCGCTGCGTTATTTGGGAGCGGAGACTCCAATGTTTGGGTAAGATGATGACACAGATGATGAATGATTGAGAATGAGAATGAGAGTAAAGAAAAGTTTTTTGAGAGAGAGTTTTTTTTCCTCAGAAATCATTTTTTAAATCTCAAATTATTATTTTTTATATTCTATGACAAAATACTTTCTCTCAAAACTTTTTTTAGTCTCGAACATTTTTTTTTCTCTCATATCATTTATTTTCTCGCATGTAATAAAGACACAAATCTAACTCCATACACTAGGCAAGTCTGCAAAGGGAAGCATCAAAAGAAGAGGATTCTATATCCATATTTGTATATATATCATATATATATATATGTACCCATATTTGACCTTTTTTTCCAATTTTCTTTTTCTGTTATATGTTTCTGTACAGATAAAACTTAATTTAAGGAATGGATTGTATTTTTATATGATGTATGTAATTTTGATGTTTGTTTAGTAATTTCTCATTTTAGTGCAGGATGTTTTTTTTTCTCTGAACACTTGTGGAGGCGTGTCACTTTCAAAATGGCCTCTCATTGTGATCCATTGCTGTCCCCCACCTGCATTCACTTATTAATCAGGATTGGGTGACACCCCCTATCAAGCTTATAAAATGTTTTGCTTGACTCCTGTCCACCCTTTTACACCCTGATGAAGACCTTTGGGTTGAAACCGGTCTGTGTATTAATGTAAGCAGCCATGTTTTTCAAATAAAGGCTTTTTAACTTAATTCAAGTGCATCTGTTCCTGCTCCACGCATGAGTACCTTTTCTTCCCACGTGCTGACCCTTATCTTCAAGAGCACATGCGTTTTTTTCTCTTGAGTGTTATATGACATAGATAGTCCTATAGCACACTGCTACCTCATTCTTCACCCATATTTGTGTGTTGCGTATTTTACTTTGAAGTTTCTTTGAAGATTTACTGCCAATATTAAAGATAGCAGCAACCTCTGATGCTGCATTGCTAGTCTTATTGGAAGACCAGCACTGTATATTGCTCAAAGCATTTTGTGTGATTCTTTATGACCAGTCTTATTAGACTACAGCTGTTCTTCCCCAAAGTGTGTGTGCATGCATGTAAACAGCCTGCTGAGAGTGGTCTCTAATGAGAAGTGATAACACGGTAGTGCTACGTGACGACAAAGGCCTGACATTTCAAAGTGTCACTGTGAGAAGCCAAGACAAGGCAATAAACACTACCTGTACACAGCTCTAACAACCCTGCTTACATCCTCACAGTGACACTAACCAATTATCCAAGCACTGAAGCACCCCTGCTCTGATCTGGAGTTGCACTAAATGTATTAATTGCTTCTCCAGTACCATGACGGATGACCTCCAGAGTTGTCGTGCTGCAGCCTGAGGTTTCGCACTTCGCCCAGTGGGAAGGGTGTGGCCAACACGAACATATCGACAGCTCCTCTCTCAAAGACAGGCTTGTCAGGATCTGTGAGGTTGTGTGTGTCACTCTCGCCCTGTGAGCCAATCAGCTTCACTGTCACCTACAGGACAGCACAAAGGGCACATGTAACAGCACTGGTTTCACACATCAGTGACCTGAACCAAGACTGTGGAAAGCACCACACTATAGTGTCAGAGTAACCAGTATAGCATTTCATTCAAGGCTTTTCATTCATTTCAGTTTCTTTTAAAAAAGACTAGTATATGCTAGGTAATCTGCAACGGTAAACATTTAGTCATTCTATTTATATGAGTATTTTTATGAAAACAAATCAGGTTACAGCTATAATACAACATCTATAGGTACCACCTTATTCTTTATTAAGGTTCCTGTAGTGAATCAAAAACATCAAAAAAGGGTCTCCATATCTTAATAAAGGTTTGTGAGGACTTTATGAGTGTTTGCTTGATTTTTTCTAGCTTTAAGAAATACATGATATCTCTGACCCAATGAGAAAAGCATGGGGGAGCACGATGTTTCCAGTTCAAAAGGATCAAGCATCTTGCCAGGAGAGTAGTGAAAGCTATGACCACGTAGGGTTTTGTTTGGTAAGATAACATGGGATTCCTTCAAAGTTAAACCAAAGAGTGTGTAGACTGGGTTAGTGTCCAATTGGGCTTCAAACATCTCACTAAAAACTTTAACAATACTTCTCCAGAAGATGGACAGATCTGCACACAACCAGAACATATCCTCCTGAGACCCTGTGTCCTCGTATAAGGACATCACATCTTGGGTTTACTTGAACTTACACTTCATTCTGATTGACTTAGATCTGTTGTCCTTGCTCATTGACACTTTTTTTTGTGCCATCTAGTGGTAGTAAGAGCACAATACACTAATAAATGTAAAAACAAGATGGCAGCCATCTCTGCCAAGTCAGTCTGCAGCTGATCCTGATACATAAGCGGACAAGGTCCAAAACCTGATCACATGTTATGGTTGAAACTTCTTTATTTATGATTAATAATGTTTGTAGTTTGATATGGCAACAAATTTGACCAATTTTAGCAACTGTAAGAAGATAAGACACTGTTAATTAGGCTGTACTTGTTTGAGGACATTAGGTTATGTTATTGTCTCATTTGAGGACATTTGGGCTTGTTGACAATGTTTTGTTTTTTATACTTACTGGGTCCAACTGATCCCAAATAGCTAGGAGAAATTAAAAATGCATACCAAACAAAAGTTCAGGTCTCAGGAGGGTATAGATATATAAATCTTTGCCAGTCTAGCATTAGTACAATGAGCTCTATGTACCACTTTCAGTTGTATGAAGCTATGCATTGTTGGGAAATTTGACCACTGAAACAGGTTTGTAATCGTCCATCTAATGACCCTCAGTAAGATTATTATTCTACGAGCTATTTAAACTCTCTGTCAGAAATATTGAAAAAAAAAAGCCAATCATTATTCTGTCAATGAACAAAGGCTCTTACATTGGCAGTAGTCCCAGCGTTCTTGCGATGACCAGTTTGGACACCGATCAGATAGTTGTAGTGAGCGCCTGGGTGGTTGTCCTCCAGCAGGGTCAGCTTCCTCTGATAGTTCAACAGACAACATTGTGGTGTGTAAATATTAATGTGTTGGCAGAAACTGCTGCATTTTGGTAGTGGGATGAATATTAAGAGTTTATTTTCCAAACAAAATACACACCAGTTAAAAAGAAGGAAAATACTTGTACTTTATTTGAGTATTTTCATTTTAAGCTACTTCATACTTCTACTCTACTACATCTGGAAGCCAATATGTGCTTTTTACTCGACTACATCTACTTCACAACATGATTTACTAGTTACTTTGCAGATTGAGATTATTATCATATTCAAAAAAATAAATTAGGATGTATTAACATGGATTAATCTACCCGACAGGATATAAGAAATTAGCCCCACCTTTACCAGCTGCAACATTAGTGATGCTTACAAATTAAAGCTTTCATGTTATGAACCACTGACATGATATATATAAATCTGGGCCTAATGAGTACATTTACTTTTTTGTACCTGAAGTATATCTTGATGTTAATACCTATGACCTTTTAAATGCAGGACTTGAAACAGTATTTTTACTCTGTTTTATTGCTTCTTTTATTAAAAGACGCAATCGGTTGAAACCTCACACTTTAATTTATAACAAACAAATACGAAAATACATTTTTTATGAGTGCCGTTTGGAGGGACTGACCTTAGAGCGAGACCTGCGGTCAGCATAGCAGGCCCACAGCAGAGTCACCAGGTAGAGCCCAAAGAAAGCACACAACAGTGCCAGCACGACATAGTTCTCAGACAAGGTGCTGAACAGCTCGGCTGTGCGAGATAAGTCCACGTAGTTTGGCATCACAAAGAAGGAGCTCCCAAAGAGAGTGAGGTGGTTACACAGACACTGCGTTCGCTCTGGGGTGCTTTTGTCCCCCACCTGAGACAAAGACAGCACATCACTTCCTGACATGCAACTGCTGGTGCTGCCAGAACATCACTGTACATGCAGAGAACGTAACATAGCCACGTTCATCAGACGTTATCCAGGTGGATAAACTCACCTGGCAGCCATCAGTGGTCCATATCTCCCTCTCTGTGTTCCAGTATAAGCACTTGCTTATGAAAGAAGTGATCTTAAGCGTCAGACCAGGCTCCCAAGTGGTATTAAAGAGTCTGGTGTCAACATACCAGACTCCAGGAGTCTGCTGTAACATCTCAGGGGTTATCATCCAACGATAGCCATCTGTTGCAAAAATCAGCCGACGTATGTCTTCATAATCCAAGAACCAATTCAAATATATCTGATGTAACAATACATGAGATACTTGGGAACGCATACGTTTATGCTAAAATGGTGTCTATTATTATTTTGTGCTGTTATTATACCTACCTGGATCACAGTGGTCTGTCTGCTACACAGTGTTACAATAGATTTCTTAAATCTATGGCTAAAAATCAGAGGTCAGGCAGCAGTGACACTCACCTGTTAGGCTCAAGTTGGTTGTGCTGACAAAATATGTATCGTTAGGAGGTGACCCCTCGGACAGCTTAAGAACCAATGACACATTAGCACTGGGCTCCACGTTTAGGAAGATGGTCACATTAGGGTCTGAGACGTTGATTTGAGTTAGTGCTTTTGTGTTTTTCTCCAATGTAACAGTGCTGTTAGTCAGTGCTGTCGCATTTGGATGAGGCAAATAGATCTGGAGAAACCACAGAAAGCAGTTTAGGATTACTATTAAAATTGAACTTATGGATATATATCTTAGTTAAGCAAAAATGTAGCCTTAAATCACATGTTACATCACACCAAAGATTTTTAGTTGCACAGTTAAGAAAAGGTCTTTTTCCTTCAAACAATACAGTTGGCAGATTCAGCAATATTCAGGATGAAAATAGACTGTGTCAGCTCTGTGGGGAAGTGAGTTTCATTTTCCTTTGGACCAGAGGTGTGGACTCGAGTCACATGACTCGGACTTTCATCACAAATCTGATGACTTTAGCATTGACTTGACAATATCAAAAAAAGACTTGCAACCTCAATTGAATTTAAAAAAACACCAATGACTCGTGACTTCGATTGGACTTGACCCTTTTGACTTAAAATTATTTGAGACTTTCCTCAAAGATTGAAAAGGGTGTTATTTATGACGTGTGTCATGAGTCATTTTCTGAAGTAAATAACATTAACGCTATTCATTCCCAGCAAATTGACACTTGATTCCCAGAATCCACATTGTTTGGTTGAAGCATCCAGTCAAGTTGCTGGAGAGAACGATGAATAATTAACGTTACATTACCAGCTGAAAAAATTATACCAAAGATGATTTCATATTAGTGTTGTGTCGTTCTTGAACGAATCGTTAAAAAAAACGAATCTGTTGAGTGAACGTACTGAACTGAATCGCTTCTGAAACTGGTTTGTTCATTTCTCAGTTTAGTTGAGCTCAGCAGCGAGCGTGGACCGATTCAGTCCATGCAAACGATGAATCACTCGCGAGTCGCGAGGCAGCCAGGGTGAAGGGAGGGACTGCCTACCACGTGACAAATCACTCGGTGAACGAATCACTCGGTGAACGACGTAACCCCGATCCCTGAGTGATTAAAATCATTTCTTCTCAGCGATACACTTTCATAGGGACCGTTTTCTCCAAGCTAACGGCTAATGTAGCCAGGAGTAAAGCCACATGAACACAATCACACACCTCCCCATTGTTTTAACAGACTTAGTTTCCAGATAAACAAACTTAAAACGTTACGCTGGCCAGTAATGAGACTCACCAGTGCAGGGCAGACGAACCTCCCGCCAAGCACTGAACTATTGGGTGAACAAATCTTTTTAATGAACCGATTCTAGTGATTCAGCTACATCTAGAGAACTGCTTTGCCCATCACTATTTCATATGTGTACAGAAACTACATGGTGGTCTAGAAAAAGCAAACTGCAGTATGCAAAATGTGTGGGTCGAAAATAACAGACAGAGCAGTCCAAAGACATGCAGGTTAACTGGTGACTCTAAATTGTCCGTAGGTGTGAATGTGAGTGTGAATGGTTGTCTGTCTCTATGTGTCAGCCATGTGATAGTCTGGTGACCTGTCCAGGATGTACCCCGCCTCTCACCCAGTGTCAGCTGGGATAGACTCCAGCCCCACCACGACCGCTAACAGGATGCTGACTTTGTCCCAAAAGAAGTTGACACTGACCTTGACAACTAGTAGCTCTAATAGCATTTACTTAATTAGCAATATACATATTTTGTTGTAGACATAAATGTTTAAAAATATGAGTTTGCGAGTTATGTAAATTGGTTTTCTTAAGGATTAGACTTGTGACTTCTTCCTCTTTGTATTTTTAGTACTATTATTATATTTACCACCTTTTGTCCTTCATTTGGAACAGTCAGTTCTCCTATTTTGTGGTTCTTGTCACTGCTGACTCCACTGTTGATCTGTGAAAGGTTAGTGCTCTGATATACAAGGTGTCCCTGGCTGCCATCAAGGAGCTTCACTCTCTGTGCGGTCACTCTGACCAACCTTTCCATTACTGGCTGTGTCCTGGTTTATGTAACATGTCAATCACACTTCTGCCATTTTGAAAACTGAACTGACTGGCTCATTGGAGGCACTATAATGTTAAATATCTGCATGTGATGCACAGTGTTCTGTAAATGTCACCTTTGCCTCCCCCTTTGCTTGCCACCTACACCCAAAAAATTAGCACTATGGCACTAATGACACAATACCCAGCTCCCATGTTGGCTGTACCTCTATCATCTCTGTCAGGTTTGTCAGCTTTATGTCTGAGACTCCATCGGTAAGTAAAAGGCTGCAAAGAGTTCCCGAGATGTTGTCATCAGACGGATGGGGGTTCCTTGAGAACGTAGCCATCTACGGAGGAGAAAAGCTCTGTTGAAAAAGCTGCAGGTGACAATAAAGATGCAAACACACTTACACGTGATGCTAAAACACACACAGACCTGAGCGATGATTGGGCTGCGGCCTCCAAGCTGAGACTGAAGTGCTGCAAGTGAGGGGAGTATGATGAACTCACCGTCTTGCTCTGAGCCCAGCACGGCATTGCTGAGATCAGCAGGTGTGTGACTAAAAGGAGGGAAATAAGTTTTGGTTTTTAAATATGCTTGCTGCCATATTTATATGGTTACAAATGAAAGACAAGTTGCAAAGATGTTGAGTGATACTCTGACAGAAAATACCTACCTGCTCTGATAGATGGTGCCTGTTGGGTGCCTGATGACAATTCTCTGTGAGGTTACTGAACCCACGAGCATCGAGACCGTCCGAAAGATCTCAAAGACCTCCTCAAACAAAGACTGGAGAGGGGAAAAAATGCAACGTCACTTGACTGTAACAACCATGACGTGACAAAATGAGTAGGATTGCTAAATGCAGTACTTACCGTAGGGTTTGGGTTAGTCTCAATGTCGCATTTGTTCATTGAGAGAAGGAGGATGCCGGTGCTACAGTTGATTATGTGACTGATAGTGTCGTTGTTGTTCAAAGCATATTGTGCACTCAGATTTTTAGTGCCTGCCAACAAATACTGAATGAATTTGTCCTGTGAAAGGGAAAACATATTCATTAAATATGCCATGACGTACTCTCAGCATAAAAAAGGTGACTAATGTAACAGCAATAAAGTACTGTAAAACTTCAGTTAAAAGCCTAGTCCCGATTAAAACGCCCAGTCCCTTATACTGGCCTGGTGTGGCTGCACATTTTGATGAATAAAGGCCTGTTTGAATTAGACACCTGGTCTGGTTGCCAAGCAGTTCATTTCTACAGAAGTTCTTTGGATGTATAAAACCTGACTGTTGACTACTTACTTGAGATAAAGCTAGTTAGCTGTTTAGATCGCACATACAAATATAAATGTTTAAACTTTTGTCAATATGGAGATGTTACACATCGTTAGCTCGGCTGATTTCATTTTACTGAACCCATGAGCACCAAAGAAGACGAAGTAAGTCATTCAAATTTGCCGGCATAGGGAAAAAAACAAGTGGTGACTCCCTTCTTCTTGAGTGGTCATAAAGTCAGAATATGTGTCCATTCCTCGATTGCCCAGTAAGTTATTTATATTCCTTTAGATTTAACAGGATAAAGTGGTGTCATAACACATGATATGTTATTCGAAGTCTAATTATTATACAAGTAATATTCATACTGGTTCAGATAAACAATTTGATTGTATTTTCCATCTTTGCTGAGCAACAGTTTGGTGTAAAAGAAATTTCCCCTAGAGACGCCTGTCCCAAATATAGGCCTGTTGAGTTCAGTGATTTAAGCAAATAATAGCCCGGGCTACTAATTGAAGTTTTACAGTAATACTTTCTACAGACTTTCCAAAGTAAAGGAACCCACCCTGCTGTCGTCTGTCGGCTCCCCCATCGTCGTTTCCATACGCAGTAGCTCTTTATCTGCTTCCTGTGTCGGAGGAACAGCATTTATGAACTTTTTGAGTAACTACTATTCCTATTCAATGGTCAAACCAAGGTTATTAACTAAAACTTAACTAAAAACTAAAACTAGGTGTGAAAAAAACAAACATTTTAATTAACCAAAATAAAAATGAAAAATAGACAAACAAACTGAAAAGATACAGATATGCAGTAAATGTCTTTTGTTTTAGTCTTGGCCAAATTTGTCACCACAGCAGGGAAGAGGAAAAGAACCTTTGCTCGTTGCCAGGCAGCCAACTCTGCATGGGTATGTATGCAATATATATTTTATCAACAGAGTAGCTAACTTTGTGTAGCATAGCTTGTGTGTTAGTGCACGTGACCTGTAGCTGCATGTTTTAACATTTTATTAAGACCTACATAATGACTACTGTATTTTATCTATGCTTACTTTCTATTGCTACTCTGCATGTCTGCATGTAATGCTAAGCTATGTGTCGGTGCTTCATGCTGTCTTGTTGCTTTGCATGGCCTCTATTCTATCTCAAGAATTTCTGTTTGCTATAGTTAATGCTGTCTGTATGTAACATCTTGCCAAAGGGCTGCAGTTGAAAATAAGCTGGCAAGCTTACACTGGCACATTTACAGAAATGTTGATTAATGTGTGTTGTCCTTACAAAAACAAATAAATTAAATGAAGGAGGCTTTGGTGCATGCTCATAGAGACTGGGATGTCTACATGGCTGTCAGTCAGTAGCCTTCACAAAGTGTTGTGTTTGTGTTTCTGAACTTCTTAAATCTTGCCTTTGACAAGTACCACCCACAAAGAACTAAAACTAATAGTTAAACTAATAAAAACGAAAGTGAAATAAAAATAACAACCAGTGAAAAATACAAAACTATAATAACTCTGGGTCGAACGGTCTCTTACCAGGAGGAGGTTGTCAATGTCTGCAACATGCGCAGCCATGTTGTTCACATTCCTTTTGTGCCCTGAAATCAAAGTGTGTTTGAAGATAGAGAAAGAAAAAGAAGCAGATGCACAAATTCAGTTTTATGTCTGTTGTTCTTCACGTTCTTTATGCTGATTGAAACGATGTCATACATAATGTTTCAGTCCAACTTACGAGATCCGGCTGCATTACTTAACGCCGCCCGGTACTGCAGAGAAAACATGAACAGAAGTAACATGAACACTCAGTCAAGATGTTTATACAGCTTCTTTCAAATGTGAAATGTTTCTCTTACCTTTGTGTTTGATGAAGAGCTAAAATCTTTAAAACAATAAGGACACTTTTAATAAACAATATATTGCATATAAAAAAACAAATAATGAAATAAAAAAACTTCTCTCAGTTATTATGAATGCAGGAGAAGGAAAGAAGGAAGAAAGCAAGGAAAGACACAAAATTCAAAGTAGTGAGTAGGAAGCTGTTGATGCGTACTGTGGGTGCAGAGGAAGCCTCGCCTCTGGTTGCAGTCAGACACTGGGACGAGCTGAAGAGGATTAAGCTTCATGTATGTGCAGTTGTTCCTTGAAATGTCAGCGTTTTCTGTTAAGGGGACAAAAGCATTAAGAAAACTTAATGTTTGGGACACTGCTTTGGGTTACAAGTTTGTTAGCTGAAACCCAATAAAGACAAAAACAATTTTCAGACTTATCAATTACATATTGAAAAATGCCATCACGTCAAGTTACCAGAGCCAAGTGTAAAGTCTTAAAGATCCTTGTTTTGTCCTTTTCTAACCAACAAAACCATCCATCCATCCATCTTCTAACCGCTTATCCTCTTGAGGGTCACAGGAGGGCTGGAGCCTATCCCAGCTGACACTGGGCAAGAGGCAGGGTACACCCTGGACAGGTCCCCAGATTATCACAGGGCTGACACATAGAGACAGACAAACATTCACACTCACATTCACACCTACAGCTAATTTAGAGTCACCAATTAACCTGAATGTCTTTGGACTGTGGGAGGAAGCTGGAGTATCCTGAGAAAACCCATGCTGACACGGGGAGAACATGCAAACTCTGCACAGAAGGGCTCCCCCACCCGGAATCGAACCAGGAATCCTCTTGCTGTGCGGCGACAGTGCTAACCACCACACCACTGTGCTGCCCCCCAGCAAAACCAAAACATATTTATATCCAGTGATATCAAACCAACATTTTCATATTTTAGAAGCTGGAAGCTGTTTGGTATTTTTTCCTGACCAGGTTTATCAGTTATCAGTGTTGTTCATTTTAATGAGTTTTCTCCTGATGGACTAATTTTTAGCACCAGAGATCATCTTAGTTTAGTTAATACATGTCACAAGATAACTAGTGTCAGATATTTAAAAAGTGGACTTTACATATAAAATGTGCTGACAGCTTTAAAAGTGTGAATGCTGTACTGACATATTTCCAACATATTTTCTGACTTACATAAGAATTTTGTTGATTTTTATACTGCATTTTGGCAAAACTCTTGTAGTGCTGTTTGTTTAAGACAGGAAGTTTGCCATATTTTCTTAGATAAAAAATATATATATTTCAAAAAATTACAAAAATAATGAAATTAACATTTATATCCCCAGGGGAAAATATCAAAAATTAGTGAAAGTCAGATTTTGTTTGACTGCATTACAGCATTTCAGATGAAATCCAGCCTTACTCAGGGCAAAAGAAAGTCGGAAACCCTGGCTTTGTGAGGTAAATCTGAGGTATTTTATGAATAAATATAAATAAATATTATTTCTAAGTAAGAAGCATGACTTTCCACAACTCTGCATGTACAGACAGAAAGGCCATAGACACTTCAATTCAAGGATCACACGTAAAAAACACAATTAATAATTTAAAAGAAAACGTACACCAGTAAAAGGAAAGCAGTGTGTATGTATGTGTGTGTGTGTGTGTGTGTGTGTGTGTTTGTGTTTTACTCACGTATGGTGGGGTCCTGGTCCTGCTCGTGGACCCCCTTCCCCAGCCACCAGGTGCAGTTGCTGGTGCTTTTCTCTCTGGTGATGTTGTTCAGGAACATTTTAATCTGGCTGTTCATCACCCTAAGGAGCTCCCCTCCTCGCCTTTCACAGCGACTCCTGGCTTGGGACCAAGTTTTAGATACTCGCACAAACTCAAAACGAACATTTTTAAATGTACACGGTGCGGGGCAGTCATTGTAGTCCGTACAGGTCTCAGATATTTCCGGTAAAGATAGAAATCCAGCTGAAATCCACAAAAAGACACAGGTTCGAAGTAACGCACCCATCGTTATGATAATGTACAGAGCTAAAGCACATAGTGTTGCAGGGACTGAGGCTGGAGCTGGGCAAGATCACTTCTGTCCGTCACATGGAAATCAGAGAGCTTTCTCCAGAAAAACTCTGCATATGTTCTTAATACATTAGGAAAATCACAGAGGACACTCAAACAAGATGCAAAGTGAAGCTGGCATCACCATAGGTCACATAAACTGAACCTCCTGTAGTGACCAAGGACAATGTTTCAATGTTTCATTTGTTGTCAACATGAATAACATACTGTATTATATTATCATGTGTAGGCCTATTGTAATGATAGTATCTTAAAAACAAATATCTTATACTCAAATTAAATCATCCTAAATACTCACTGCTTCTTGAGAAGCACCTTAACTTCACTCTCTGCTAAGTCCCGCCTTCAAATGCAAACTGCCCAATCATTGCATAGCATCTACCAGGTTTGACGGCTCTGACAGCTATGCATATTTCAGCCCTCAGGCCTTCTTCAATATCAACAATCATAGTCAGACACAGGAACACTGATTTGAGCCCACCAGGCACAGGCCCAGGGGCCTAAAGTGTCAGGTCCCCCCCGTCCTTCACCTGTAAAATGTTACTCAAAGAGACACAGGCGCAGGACACATAAACGACAACACGGAGACACAAAAAAACCATGAAAAGACACAAAAAAACCCACAAATAGACACAAAAAAGTTAGAGAGATGCTTAACACCTACAGAGACATGCAAACAACAACTAAAAGAGCTGAAACAACTATAAAGTCTGCGTGTCATGCTCCTATGTAAGAGAGGTGTTGGGGCCTTATGCATGTCTGTGCCCAGGGGCCCATTATCTCATCATCCACCCCTGCTGAAAGTGATTAGATAATCATGCTACACCAAGAGGCCTTTAAACAAAACCTTTAAACAAAACAGGGACAGGAGCAGCTAATCATATTGCCACAGACTCTCATGGGATTTGTTTCAGGATTTGTAGGGGGCATGTAGAGCTACTTGTTACCCAGAGAGGTTGGAAGGATATAGCTTATATGTTTTAATGTTATACTATGCCAGACTAGCTGCTGAAGTTGTATTTAATGTCCTGCTTTTGCTGTGTGTGAATAAAGACCTACCCTGCTTTACAATAGCTTACTTTTACACTGTCATCTGTAGGCTTTAGTTACTTTCTCTAACTTTTAAACCTGTTTTCTTGGATATATTCTACAAATGCATATAGCAGGCTCTTCTGTCTGCTTCTCTGTGACATCAGTTTTTCGTTTATCCAAAAATTAGATCATATTTCATCAGGAGTAAAACTGAGCTCTGTTTTCGCTCCGTCAGTTTGACAGACTACAATAAAGAGGCGGGCTTAGCGATCTCCGATTTGCTTTCACGTCACATAATGGAAATATCGCGAGACTACCAACCGTTATTGAAGCTCAATGAAAAAAGACTGAGATATCGCGAGAGGATGTAAAGGAAGCTGTTACCGCGTGTGTTCCATAGTACGTTTGTGTAACATGTCAAGAAGAACCTTAAATGCCCTTTAATGCAATGACAGAACTGCATCCATGGCGGGACAACTGAAGGTAATCTCAAAGACAGTCTCATATCCTGTCTTCCCTTTTTGTGTTGGACAGTCGGATCATTTGAAACGTTGCTAACTTGACGAGACAGTTCCTGTTTGCTAGCTGTGTTGCTCCCTGTAAAATTAACGTTAGGGTAGAATCACTGCAGGTTAGTTTAGCTGTGGCGGTCTTTGCATACAGAAACATGTCGTGGTGGTGTCTTTGCCAGCGGATTTAACGTTACTTGCCCTCTGAAACACTGGGCGGTTATTGTTAGAGATTTGCACATAGACAGATAGTTAGGGTTATTTGGAGTATGTTAAGTTTTTAACTGTCAAATAGAGACGTTACTAAAGTCATAGTCTTCCTGCAGAGTAACGGTAAGTTACCTCTAATCACACATCAACAGTGGTGGACTATAACTAAGTGTAAATACTTAAGGACCCTCCTCAAGTACAATTTTGAGCAGTGCCGTACACAGACATTTTTCAGGGTAGGTGCTGAAGTGAAAAAAGGGCACCCCTTCTAGAAAAATGTTTGCACACATGCTGAAAAAACATTTTGTGCACACACAAAGTTTCTATAGCCCCGTTTCCACCAAACACTTTCGATGTGGTAACTAGACCCAAGGTTTGCTTAGCATTTCCACAGCAAACAGTACTCTTAAATGTGCGCAGGGTTGTTGTCACTCATTGCTACATCCAGCACTCACTGTATTTTCTCATCACCTGTGACACAGATGGAAGTCTGCACTTCGTCTATGATCCACAGAACGAGGTTGCACGCCAACAGTTTTCAGAACAAAACAAAACAGGCTGCAGTGAGAGTCTCTCTCGATTTAAAATTCAAAAACAGCAGGTTTGTGCATTTAGTCCTTCTCAGGCAAGTTCAGAGGTTTAGTGTTGCTGCAGCTCAGAGGAACGATGCTCCACAGCGCTTTTTATTCTCCAAGAGAGGATCAGAGTATGTGCATGAAGACTGGTGGAAGTGGGAAAGCAATTTGGCGTCTGTCTCTTCTCACACCAGGCAGTTGATGTGCCCGAAGCTACCAGAGAGTTGGAGGGAGACGGTGGTTTTACACCACACTAGCTTAGTTGTTGTTAGGCTTAATAGTGTGTTATTACCTAAGTTAGGCTGGCTGTATCGAGATGCTTTAGTAGTATGTTTAATTTCGCTGGAGTGACAATACAATACCAGTACCTCTTGATCTGGCTGTCCATGAAGGCAGGTCAGGGAGACGTGGATGCTGCTTAACATGGTGCTAAGCTTGTTTTGACAAGCAAAGTTAAAGAGGGAGGGACAGGGACTAGACTCAAATGCAGTTGTTGCCCACAGAGCGAAAACAGAGTGAATATTAAATTTAGATCCACCAGGTGGACTGAAAAACAACTCAAAATAAATTATGTTGCTTTGTGCTGGATGTGGAAATAAGCAACAGGTCACTAACAGGTTTCCCATGTCATCTTATAAGGTGATGATGTGCCAGTGGTGTGTCACAACTTTGCAACTGCCATAGGCAAGGGGCCAAAAAAAAATCAGTTATTGCAGGTTAAACCTCATTGACTTCAAACACAAGCGACACCAACAAAAGTCTGTTTACAAACTGTTATTATGGATATAGCTACAGTTACAGCTACAACCATCAGTGTTTTCACTGAAGTATCACCAGTCTGTTCACAGTATTTAATGTCTGACATGAGTCCTTTTGAAGGCTCAGTTTTATGTATTAACATTTCATGCTTTTGTCAACAGAAACAGTTAAAAGAAGCCGTGAAGATCATCGGTTCAGGCAGCCTTCTGTTTGCCTCCTACCTCACTGCGATAGGAGATGAGCGTTTCTATGCCAATCAGTTGATGCCCCTACTGCAGAGGGTTGTGGGGGCAGAGACAGCGCATGTGCTGGCAGTGAAGATGATCGGTCTGGGTCTGGTTCCTCTTAACCGCTACCAGGACCCTGCATCATTGGTAAGCATTTAACCTCACTTTCTTCTCATGATTATTTCCCAGTGACCCCAGACATCTTGAAACTTAGTTCTTTTTGTTTTAAATGATTCTACAGGAAGTGAACGTCTTGGGATTAAAGTTCAGAAACCCGATTGGAATTGCAGCAGGCTTCGACAAGCACGGAGAGGCCGTGGATGGGTTGTACAAAGTGGGTTTTGGCTTTGTTGAAGTGGGCACAATCACCCCCAAACCTCAGGAGGGAAACCCCAAACCTCGAGTGTTTCGACTCTCTGCAGATCATGCAGTTATTAACAGGTACGTTTTTGATAACTTTGTATAAAGGCAGCTCTGTCTCCCTAGAAATGATGTTTATATACAACTGATTTGAGACAGCAAATAATTTTTTGTGGGAAATGTAATGCCAAGTGAATTAATGAGGCTAATTAACATACCTGGAAAGTTGCAAAAATGTTCAAATTGGACGTATCTGCAAATTTATTTTATTACCTTTTTACATTTTACAGAATCAACTTCCTTCTCTAACCTAAGTGCTTTTATTGGCTAAACCTAAGACAGGAGTGAAGAAGAAGATATCCTTTATTAATCCCCAAGCGGAAGTTCAATTTTTTAACTCTTGTCATGTACACACAGGCCCAAAATACACACACAAACAGGACATATACATGCATTAAAAAGAGAGATGTCAGACTGAGGGGCTGCCCATGCACAGGCAAGCAGTTTGGGGTTTGGTGCCTTACTCAAGGGCACCTCGGCAATGCCCAGGAGGGGAACTAGCACCTCTCAAGCTACCAGTCCACACTCCATATTTGGTCTGGAAGGAGACCTGAACCGGTGACCCTCTGTTTCCCGATCCAAGTCTCTATGGACTGAGCTACTGCTACCTGAATTTAGTAATATACAAACATATTTTTTAGGAGACAGGGTTGCAAAGAGATACGTCAGGATTATGCTCAAACTGAATGTACACAATAGTACTACTCGGACGGGATTAGTTTTACATAGGGATGTGGACTAATGTCAGTTTACCACAGGATGTCTGTAATATAAATGTCCGATTCGTACAGGACAAGAAATCTCCATAATTCTACCAGAGATGGGAGTGGTAACTCGGTTTGCGCCTTGGCGTCACCTCCCTGTCGGCATGCGCGTGCTACGTTGCTTCCTGTAAGCATCAGCTGAAGGATAATAATAATTAATGATTAGCCCAATATGAAATATTGCCCATGATCAGGATTGTGTGTACACAACGATTAGCAATATGGATTTATATTAGGCCTACATAACACAACCAGAAGTCTCGTGGCTCTGAAAATGCTTTCTTCTCAAACTTTTTGATTGGTCTCCCACGTAGAGCTATGCGATCATTAGAAGAATGTCCACTACCACGAACAACACCGAATGCTTCTTCAAGCGCCTCCATCATCGGAAAAATGCAGAAAAATAGTTGTAAATGCGAAAAAATGGTTGTAAACAGGACGTGATGAAATATTTACATGCATTTTTACAGAGGATCGCGTTTGCACGGGATTAATATTACCCAAGGTATTTTCTCCGGACCGTTTTACAGAAGGTAAAAGTCGGCGTAATTTTTACTGACATTATCGGTAATGGTTACAGACATAGCGTGTTCAGACGGGACTAAAATCCCTGGTAATAATTACCCCACGTCTCCACGTTAATCTAATCCCGTCCCTATAGGGCTAATGACAGGCAGGGCTGGGCGATGTGGTTGAAATTAAAGGTATACTATGCAGGATTGTCGGTTACTGTTTTTAAACAGGCGCACCAGCAAATGTAAAAGTCAACCTCTAGACTGACTCTAGTTTTTCGTTTCACTGTATTTGCTTTTTTTTCGGTGTTACGTGTTTTTGATGCCTGTTGCTTATGGTCTTGCACCTAGTCGCTACCTTTTTATAAAGCCTCAACCTTATCGTTAATGGTGTACAATCATTAACGTCCCAAGCACAGAAAATAAGAATATACAGGCAACACACATCTCGTGGGTCATAAGTGATGATTTAAGAGGGATTACTTCTGTGTGAGACTATACATTGTTTTTTAGGAAAATCCTGCGTATTCATTCATTCATTCATTCATTTTCCGTGCCCACTTATGGAGGGGGGCTGGAGCCTATCCCAGCTGACATTGGGCGAGAGTCAGGGTACACCCTGGACAGGTTGCCAGACTATTGCAGGGCTGACACATAGAGACAGACAACCATTCACACTCACACCATAGTATATCATAAATGTCAAAGAATTTTTTTGTATTAAGATAGACTCAGTTGTCAAATTATTTAGTGTTGCACACAAATAATTAGCATTAAACCCTCGTTGGATCATGTTGATGCTGATTTTGAGTTGCTTGCTTTATAGTAAAAATTCATGACTTTTTTCTTTTCTTTTTTATTGAACGTGTTACGTAGCTTAACACCCTACTTTCATGTAACATCTCACAAAGACTGTATTCAATTTATATAACAGTAAATGAGTCACATTAGTCAACAGCAGGAGACGGTGATGTTACTGTATAATATTTTTTCCCACATGTCTCTGTACGTTCAAAGAGATTAAGCTGCCTACAGGTTTGCTACCAAAGGATTCGCATTTACAGAGCTGTGAATAAGAGTTCATGGGTTAGCCTCCTTTTCTTTGCAGATTTCATTTGCAACACAGATTTGAATGGGCTCAATGAAAGAAAGCTTTCTTTACCAGGTCTTTCCACATTCCATTTTAATATGTCATTATACACAATACAAATTGGTAATTTATGATAATATAGAATAATGAGTTATTGCATCAGACCCTGTGAAAACCTTTGCCAGTGGATCTCCAGCAATTTGATTTAAATATTCCATACAGATATTTTCATGTCAAGGATTTGGTACGAGGTGCACTTCATTAGGTAAATTATAAGGATGACCTAGTTAGGTATAAATTATACAGCAGTACAGTATTTCCACAAAATATTCTTGCGTAATTAGTACAAATGGAGCAGGAAAGCAAACTTGCATAATGCAAAAACGACATCTCTCAGACAAATTGCTTTATATTATTCATACAGTATCATGCAGATATACAAACAAATTAGAGTAAACCCGCCTGTCAGGTTGTTGTTGTAATTATATGTGTTGTTTGTATTTTATAATAAGAAATGTCACATTACAATGACATGAATTTATCATGAGACTTAATCCATGGTTGTTAGAAAGGTACCTCAGAGATTACAATGGTGGCTGAAGATTAAGCAGACAAAGAAAAACATTATGCCTTATGAGGAATAATCCAACATCTTGAATTTCACTTCCCAAAGTGTCTCTGGTAGGGATGCACCGAATATTCGGTAACCGAATATATTTGGCAGAATATTGCAAAAAAAAAACACACATTCAGTATTTGGTGGAATAAGTGAAATGCAAGGCCGAATACTAGCGGCGTGTTTTGATAACACAATCAAACAGCGTGCGGTGACGGACGGAGTAAAATGTTGGCAGTGTGGCGATATTTTACTCCGTCCATCACTGCACTCGCATTTGCGACTAAAAATAGTTTTGTTCAAGCAAAATAAATTATTCAGCACGCTGTGCGAGTACAGATTTCAACCAGCAGCAGAAACTAAAGGCGAATCCCGCCGGTTGTGGGTTGAACGGGGGTCACAGACACAGACAGGAATGTATTCCTGTCAAATACGGCGGCCAACGGCTTACTTATTTTTTTATTTTATTTTGATTAATCACTTATTGATGCTGTTTTTGAAGTATGAATAAGTCAATAAGTAATTTATTCCTTTGAAATATCATTGATGTATTATAGAAAAGTGATTTATCTTTTCATAAATGACAAAAGGCACATCTGCCTCATTTTCGCTATGGTATCGTGATACTACTCAGAACCATGATATTTTCACTGGTATCGTACCGTGGGTCCCAATTTTGGTACCGTGACAACACTAATCTGGAGGGGGTTCATCTGCAAAAACTAAACAACGGTATTCGGTACTCGGTATTCGGCCAAGCGTTTAATTTTATTCGGCTTCAGCTTCGGCCACAAATTTTCATTTCGGTGCATCCCTAGTCTCTGGGTACAGGATTCTATCCGTGTTACATCCCCATGTAGACACAATCATACAGTTACCATGATGCTCATAACCAAAAAGCAAAACTTGGTGGAAGCACAGGTAAAGGGCCACCTGCTGGACATTACGTCCTGATGCACCTTGATTGTGCCATCGTGGCAGCTGCAGGTTCGTCAGCACCATTAGTTCCGGAACAGTGCCCTCTTGAATTTGGGACCCCCATGCTCCTTAAGAAGCACTGGGTGGATGTACCCACAAACACTCTGAAGCTGACTTCCACAGGGTACTTGACACCCAACCACCCCGCCTCTTTGCACTTCACTGTCAGCTCTGTGTGCTTGTCCCTTTTCCCTTCCGAAGGCCGCCTCTATCCCCCACTCCCACAGGACCGTGACCTCAGTCATGATCACCATGGGATGATGTTAGGTCACAGAGAAGGTGTGGTGATCTCCGTTGGGAGCTTAAGCTGCCAGTCAAGATCCACTCTTAAGTTCCATTCACACCCAGGTTTATAGGACTGATATATAGGACTCCCCTCTGGTAGATGTTCTGTTCTAGCCGCTGTGGTGTTGATGGAAGGTCTCTGCGGTCACTCTCACCCTGCATACCTGTAGGATTTTCACCAGCTTCCACAGGACTCAGACGTGACATGACCCGCATCGACCCTGAGCCAGTGCTCTTTTTTTTAAAATGGACAGGATGTATAGCAGGCTGGGGTTCGGGGCACTGCAGAGTTGGTGGATTTCATCTGAGCCATACCACAGGTACAGGTAGCTGGGGATTGGTAGAGTGTCCTAAGTGGACCTAATGAGGAACCTCAACCTGGCTTGAAATATCTTCCACATGTCGGCCCAACTTATGAACCTGTTGACCACTCCCTCCCAGGCTATCTAGCGTCCTTGTTGCCGCAGACTGAGTGCTCTGATCTTATATTGCCCCTCCTACATCCTGACAACCTCTGAAATTCCTCTCCTTCCTTGTGGCTTTGGACCACATCTTGGAAGCTGTCCCCTCACCCCAGGCCAGCCCTTCCTGACTGCGTTCTACCAACGATCTTACAGTGCTTCAGCCTGCCGATGGCTTGGTCGACTGCTTGTTAAGTCCTCCAGTTGCGTCCAGTTTGGAACGGGGCCTTGTTGTTCTCTACAGACGGATCTAAAGAGAAGATAGTTTTAGTTAGTCAACATGCTCATGTTGTTATTTATGTTGTGGAGTCAAGTGTGTTGGTTCAAGTGCATTCTGGTGAATTTTAATGCACCAATTTATGGTGGTAATGTCTTTATTTATGTAAGAGAAAGCACAAAACTGACATTTCAAAATATAAGAATATGATTGAATATAACGCAGCGAGGCTTTCAGGCATCAGCTTACCTCATTCAGTGGTGTCTCTGCTGAGTCAACACATGTAAGCATCATTTTACTCTTCACTCTGAAGAGTGGAAGCATTTCTGATTGTGCATAACATGGGGTTGTCTCATATTGAAAAATAAATGCGCTGTCCCCAGTCAGTATGAAGTGCAGTTTGTCCCATATTTTCGTGCACAGAACTGTTAGTATGAGGACAATGTGAACGGGTCGCTCAAATATTGGTAGGTACAATTCTGTCCTCCCAAAAAGGACATGTCCTTACCGTCCATGTGGAAACCTACGCTCGTTAGTACAGTTATTTATCGCTGAAAATAAAGCATAAAGCAGGAGTTACAAAATGATAAAAACAATTCTAGTCGGAGTAGCATGTGTAGTAATGTGTGTGCATGTGTGTGCTTCTCACCAGATATGGGTTCAACAGCTGTGGTCTGGCAGAAGCACAACAGAGGCTGAAGGCCAGGGGCGACACGCAGCAACAGCTAAGTAAAGGTTAGCAGGCAGCAACTTCTCTTCTCAGCGGGGAAAAATGTTTTAGTTTTCCTTTTTAAAAAATTTAAGCTGCTTCAACTTTTAATGATGCATTAATCTGTTATAAATCTGTCCTGTTTTTCTCTGGTGTGTGTTTATTATTCATCAGTTGCATAGTTTGTTAAAGGAAGGCAAATAATAAATTGGGGATGTGGTTAAATACAGTATTATATTCTATTTTGCTGATCTTTGGCTGTCCTTGACTCACGTTTTATTGTGTCTGATCCGTACCTGCTTACAACTCATGTGGCACAGCAGCAGCCTCTGCCCCAGTTGAGTCATGCGTCTGGTGTTGCAGTCTGGGTTTGTGCTTGTTTAAACTCTCCTCTGTGTGTGTGTGTGTGTGTGTGTGTGTGTGTGTGTTTGCATATGTGTCTGTGTTTATAGCTGGCCTTCCCCTGGGCATCAACCTGGGGAAGAACAAGCTGTCCCAGGACGCAGGAGCAGATTACCTAGAGGGGGTGAGAGAGCTGGGCCCGCTGGCTGACTACCTGGTAGTGAACGTCAGCAGTCCTAATACACCAGGTCTCCGGGATCTACAGGGGAAGGCTGAGCTCCGCCAGCTGCTAGATACGGTAGGGCTGTCCAAATGTGCACTGAATTCATCGTCTGGCTACTTTGCTCAGCCTTTTTCCCTCAAAAACTAATTGAACATGCATCTAAATTATGAATGATACAAAGACATCATCATATACAGAAGATCTTAATCATAAAAATATTTTAAATGACTTTACGGAGTAAAGAGCCAGCCTCAATCTAACTAATAAAATATATACGTTAAACATACAAGATTCACTATAACATTTTAAAGGAACATCACAAGCTTGCCAAAATCATGGAGCCAAATTAGTGGAACTAGCCTCTATGTCTTATTGATTTCATGTCTTATATAATGTTACAGTGTCGAATGTGGCTCCAGTTTTAAATGATAAGGTAAACATATGTAAGAATAATCCTAGTGAGCAAAAACCTCAGGCTTCAGACCGATCCGAACACTTTGTTTCCCACTGGTTTCTCCACTCTGGTTATAGTATGCTGGGTTTCTTTATATGGTCATCTCCAGGCATGCTTCTGCAAGTGTTTACACTCTGTAGCCGACACTGCTACATGTAGCTACATGCTAACTTCAGGGAAACATGGAAACTTGATTGCCGATGCTCTTAATTTTTCCCCAGATTTTGGATCATATGCCAGCTGGAACGTGTCCGGTTGTGTTTAGAGGTTTTGATTTTTCATGTTAGAAAGTGCCACCATACTCTGTCACAGTCAGGGCTGGCAGCAGCTGCATCCATAAGGACCTGGTTTAGGAACTGGAGGTTCACTGGTTCAAGGCACCGAACCCCTGACTGCCTAGGACGACCGTCCAAAGGCAGCCCCGCGCGCTGATATCTCTCCATTTAATGCACGTATAAGTCCTCTTTGTACATCTGTGTGTATTTGGCGCCTGTGTGTGTATGACAACAGAGGGAAAAAATAGAATTTCCTCCAGCGGATTAATTAAGTTTATCCTCTTCTTCTTCCTGGCCTGCACTGACAGTGAAGAGGCATATGGAAGACTCGGAAACACTGACAAAGAAAGCAGACTAGGCTTTTTGTGTTGCGGGGCTCAGAGACAGGCGCTAAATGGAGGTTCTCAGACAGAGGGTACAGGTACATGTGTTCCAGCACAGACTGAATGAAAAATAGCAAATGTTTTTTTTAAAAGCATGTAAACAGGGTGTCTACAGGTCCTGAAAGTCTTAAAATGTCTTAAATTCAGTGTTAGAGCAATAAGGCCTTTAAAGTGAGGTTTTAATTATTATAAACATTTTATCTAATTTCATTTATCCATTAATTTCTTTTTGTGAGAATGAGTGAAGCCTCTCTGTGAAAATCCACATGTTTAATGTAACAGATCTTTAAAAAAACTAATACTGTAATTTTACTTCATAGTTGCACTTACCTGTTGGCAAAATGTAGACTGACTTTACTCACTCGAATAACCATATTCCTACATAACACTGACACATCTGCGCTAGACCACATAAATACTGCTTGCCTGCAATGCTTACCTGCGATGTTTAAATAAGTAAAACATGATTTGTCAAAAAATCTGTCCTAAATCTGGTTAAAAGGTGTCTTGACTGCGTCCTAAAAAGCAATTAATTTAACTGCCTGATACCTGTAGACACCCTGGTAAACATGTTGCAGAAGCCCCAAATGCAAACCTGAAAATGAGCATCGCAGGCGCTCTTCAAGGTACATTGTGCGTGCAAAAAAAATAGCCTGTTTAATTAATTGATATCTGCTCTGCGATTAATTAAAATAATATTTTCACTGTGTCTTTACCTCAGTCTCTACTCACTTCTACAGCTGTAACACAGCCCACCCCAGTGAAAAGTGAACACCGTTTTCACCCACAGAAAAGGCAAAGATGAGTCAGGACCTGGTTAATGAGTGTGACAGAGCAGTGACAAAAGATGTGATGAAAGCCCCTCAGCCTTTCAACAAAGTGCTTTAGGTATGATGCTGAGTGAAATGGACTTGGCAAATGGACTTGCGTAGCTCCTTTCATGCCTTCCGACCACCCGAAGCACTTTTGTGCTACATGTCACATTCACCCATTCATTCACACACATATTTATAAAGCGGTGGCCGAGGCTATCATACAAGGTGCCACCTGCTACTTAGTTAACCATTCATGTGCACTCACTGTGCTGTGGGCAGCAATTTGGGCTAAGTACCTCGCCTAAGGACACTAAGACATGTAGACTGGAGGAGCCAAGGATCGAACCGCCAATCTTCCGAATAGAGGACGACCTTAGTTTGACAGTGTTTCTGACTAGTCTCCAGTACTTGTAGCTCTCTCTGCCCCCTCACACGATGCACTCACATTCTCCTACAATCTGCCCAGGTGCTGAAGGAGCGCGACGTCCTGCAGGGAGACCGCAAACTTCCGGTCCTGGTGAAGATCGCCCCTGACCTCACTACACAGGACAAACAAGACATCGCCGATGTCGTCACTGAGGTTGGAAGTTATTTGTTGCAGTCATTAATGGGATACTTTGCTGATTTTCAACCAGCTTTGTATCATAACAGTGTGTGCAGTATGTGTATATGAACTATAGTGAACTTCCTCCGTCTTTCCAGCTCCCATATCTCTGCTCATTTCCCAGCTCAAATTGCTGACTCTGGGTCTGTTGCTTGTTCTACAGATTGTACATCTGCATTAAGACACAAAGAGTATAGAGGTGGATGGCGACAGAGAGAGAGGCCGGTCTCCCTGTTTCTTTCTCTAATTCAGACCAAACTCAGATCAAATGGTAACTTAGCAGTACAGTTACCAACCACCATCTTGTTTCCTGTTTCAAAATGAAGTCACTTACATCAGTGAGGTTCATTGCATTCTGTTAGTGTAGGTTTTCTACTTCTTGAGCAAAAAGCAAATGCCACAGCACTTTTTCTCTGTTTCCTCTTTTCATGTTGCACCAATTTCAAAAGTATTTATATAGACAGTCTTTCCAAGAAGTGAAATGCTTCTTAAAATTTTCTATCAGGGCATTTATTTTTTATTTACTGGCTTGTTCTTAGTTTATTTTTTCTTGAATTGAATATTTAGTTTTTATTCCATGAGATTTTTTAATTCTGTAATATCGCCATATTTTATTTCAGCTTTTATTTTTTATTTTTTTTATGGCAAATAGAAAAGAATGTGCAGGTTTAATTCAGATTGGATTCTCTAGTCAAGTCAAGTCAATTTTAGTGCTTTAGCAAAAAATCTGTATCCTTGTTTTTATACTGTCACCTCATTGAGACAGTCACGGCAACGATGACAATCACATTATGCACAATTAAAGGCTAGTGAGTGAATAAGATGACTCTAGAAAATCCCTCAGTTCTCTCACGGTGTGATATGGAGACAGGAGCTCTATGATGTAAGACGGGACGAGGCCGTTTAACACTTTGTAGACAAACATCAGAATCTTATCATGTATCCTGTAGCTAACAGGCAGCCAGTGTAGGGAGGCAAGAGTGGGGGTAATGTGCTCTGTCTTCTTTTTTGACCTCTTGTGTGTCCCTTAGATGTGAAGTCTTTTTAGAAAGTCAAACTGGCACCAGAAAATATACTTTCTTCTTTTACAGAATTTCATCCTGAATCAGCAGTGTTTTTTAAATTGTTGTGTTGTTGTATTATCCCCTCAAAAACATACAAACTTTTCACTGGGAAAAAAGTGTGTGTTTGTGTTACCCAGATCACATGCTCTTATGCAAACAGCACAGACCCTATGCAAGAGCCTTCTTTTCTGAATGGCAGTGGGTCAGATGAACAATTCTTTTAAAACTTTAGCATCACTGAGATCTTCCTCCTTAGTAACAAAACATAGCATAGTTACAAAGTGCCAAACAAGGCGGATAAGATTTAAACATTTTGGCACTAGGATGAAATAAATCAGGCAAATAATGAATGAAACTGAATAAAATATGCCCAAGAAATAATGAAATTAGATAACATTCATTCACTGCTGCGTTCTCACTGTTGCACCCTCACATTCTTGCCTCACATGGGAACAAACACGCGTGCACACACTTCTTCTTATTGTGCTCACACACTCAAATACACACCTACACCCTCAAGACTGCAATGGAAATAAGCTCTTGGGCTTTATTGTGTTTTATCCTTTTGACATAATTCATTGCTCTGTGTTGGATGTCGTTGATTTAATATCACTGCTGAGCTCTCCTACGTGTCTCAGCTAACTGTTTTTACTTAAAAGCCTGTCATTATAATTAGGCTCCTGTCTTCCTCTCTGCTCATCACTTCTTGAGTAGCTTTTTTTTTTTTTTTTTTTTTAAATACAGAGAGGCGTTTTTGTACTCGTTGGAGCGAGCAGGAGACAAACCTTAATGGAAGAGTCATTAAGGAGGGAATAGAAACATATAAACAGCACTCTGTGTCTCTCTTGTTGTCTCAGTACATTTTACATTAGAGGTCTTTACACATATCGCCTACATACATCAGTTCTGTTCCTCATTTCCCGTCCTCTCCTTGGTGTTTGTCCTCCTTTGTGTTTGCAGCTGGGAGTGGATGGTTTAATGGTGTCTAATACGACGGTGTCCAGACCAGAGACGCTTCAGGATCCACATAAGTCTGAAGTCGGTGGGCTGAGTGGCCAGCCGCTCAAAGACCTCTCTACTCGCACTGTGAGGGAGATGTACAACCTCACCAAAGGTATTTATTTACACAGCAACATCTTCTGTCCATTTCTGAGTATAAAGACAGTACATCTAAAATATACCTATAATATATGTATTTTTTTTTTTATAGGTAAAGTACTTATTATTGGGATAGGTGGTGTTGCCAGTGGGCAGGATGCCCTGGATAAGATCCGTGCCGGTGCATCACTTGTTCAGCTTTACACAGCTCTGGCCTACCAGGGTCCGCCTGTAGTGACGAAGATAAAGCGAGAACTGGAACATCTTCTGAAGTGAGTATGGTTGTGAATTAAAGGGTTTTCCTTTCATAAAGTTGGAGATTTTTTTTTTAAATGGAAGTTTGAGGATTTTTGCAGGGCTTCTTTTAAATAAAGGATAATTCTGGGTTAGTAGAAAATTGGGCGTCTTTTGGGAAATAATAAGAATAAGAATACCTCCACGTGTCTCCCTCCACCTTGAATTTAAAGGAATTGGGCCTGGTAAGTCCTTGCAAGTCCTTGAATTTGATGTTTAAGAAGGTGTGAGAACCCTTAGCTGCTGAAATCTGTGACTGTAGTGCTTTAGAGTCGACAGGACAACAAACACAAGCAGTTAGACAATCAGACAAACCTCCAGGTCATCTAAACAGATTTGAGAAAATGAAAATGAATGGTAATATTATAACTAACTGCCAGTTGTTAACAACAACTACAGAATATAACCTGACGTCCTGGTTCAACTTTGACCTTCTGTAATTGCTGTGGTTATACATGCACACCGTTTTACGATTATTACGGACACTTCTGGTAACTCAGTTTTGGCTCTGCCCTTTTAATAATGTGTTTCAGATAGTCTGACCAAACTGTTGGCTTGTGTACAAACTGCATCTTGCCCTGTCTAGCATCCTTTTAGCGTTGTGACAGAAGCATTTGACAGCAAAGCTTGTGCAACTGCAATGAGACAGCTGTGCTCTTATTAATGATCCAATATGATCCATGTAAAGTGAAAACATTGCAACATATCATCATCCGGGGTGTAAATACAGACAGTGCAGGCAGAAGGCCCGTGAGATGGGGGTCCCATAGACAGAGTGGGCCCTCCAACAGTGTGTTGGGTGGAGAATGGACCCTTATGACTGATTGCCACCTTAGAAATATGCCTGTTTTCAAAGAGCAACTCTCATTAGATTAAAAACAACATCATTCGTTATATATGCCCTTGTAAAAGGCAAAGCCATCTCGGTCAGGTTTTTTTAATAGTCAATGCATCTATAACAAAATTATATGCTTATTCCAAATAAACTGTAATAAACTATCAATTAAACTAATATTCTTTCACATTTTTGTAATAAACAGATATGCAGTGATGATTGCTGGGTAATATGTATGTTAATGTTATCCAGTGTCAAGTCTCTGATCATATGATGAGAGGATATATGCACGATAGTGTATGCTATCGTGCCTGTCATGATAGCGTGCTCTGGGGCCCGTCGTAACTACCTTACGCCACTCATCTTCAGGATACGCCTCTATTTTGAAACTCTGTGTCACTGTCAAACAGCACCAGGCAGATAATGGCTAGCAGCCAAGAGAAGGATGATGAGGATAACGTTATTTACTCTGCAGTAAAGCAGTGTGGAAATATTTTTTGATTCTGAAATAAAAAGCAGCTGAACAGACAAACAGAGCACATGCTGTATGTAAACGATGCTGTTATGACATAAAATAAGGAAAGATGACAATTCATGTTTTATGGCTGCTGGGAGAAGTTTGAGACAGATAGCCTTCAAGTTTTAGGAAAAACATGATGGAAAGGTCTTTCTGAGGTTAACTTATCCCATGTGCTGTTTTATGTGTGTTAGTGGAGTCGATTCAAAGAAAACTTTACTTTGCTCTGTATAATTATTTACAATTATTTATGTTTTATTTTTATCTTTTGTGGCTAAAAAGCAAAAAAGGAGGAGTGATGGCTTCTTCTGTAACTGACTGTGCTAAATCATATTGATGGCAGGCCTCTTGGCAAATATCATTGTCCAAAGAATCAAAATAATATTGTATCGTGATGAAAATAGTGATTTACACCCCATAGTCTAATGGCAATAGTTTACACAGTTTTCCTCTTACATATCAGTTGCTATGTCTTTCAAATGTGAAAATATGTCCTTTGATTCCCAACACAAATATATTGCAAGTCCTTACAAACTTATTTATTTATTGTTACAGAGAGCAAGGTTTCAGCAGTGTATCAGAGGCGGTTGGAGCAGATCACAGGGGAGCGGACCAGTCAACTCATAAGCAGAACATGCTGAAAGAGATGGTAAATGTTAACACAGACACGCAGCACCCACCTGTAGCTGCCATCTCCTCCTGTCAGCCAACATGATCCTCACCTTTTCCTGAACTGCGATGAATGTTGAGTATTTGCGTCCTTCCTGGTTTCCAGGATGAGATATGGTCCGAACTGATAGCTGCTGAAATTATGTCTTTAGATTTTTGTGAAGAGCACATCTCCACTCCTCACTTTTACTTGAAAATCATGGTAAAGTCAATAATGATAAATGTTTGATGTTGTATTAAGAAGCTGAGGTATGTTTGTAACTATTTCAGACAGTCATCCTTTGTTACAGTGTAACAGCGATATGTGTTTCTCAAGTGCTTACTGACACCAAAGTGCTTGAACTTCAAACAAACCTTGCTCATACATTTTTTACAGAGCTATACAAACTGTTTTGTGTCTGTCTTGTGTATAAAGAAATTAATCTGACATGATGTTATATGGATGAAATAGCAAAACTTGTTTGTGATCCTCAGTTTTAGGAAATGTCTGATACACAAATTGAAGCATGTGTTCAAGTGTTCACATTGTGTTATTTATTGCCCTTCAAAAAATACATTATTATTGATAAACAAATGTCAAAATGCTAAAACTTAATGAGGACATGTTCAATATAGTACAGCACACAAATGCAGTCAAACACAACAACAACAACAGCTCAAATGTTATTTGGGTTAAAGAATCAAGATATTTATTTTTGCTGTGGTGTTATGAGAAATGACGTGTAGCGGCAAAGTTTATGGTGTTTATGAGCTCCCCGTTTAAAAAGGTACTGTACGCCAGACTTGATCAAAGCTCCGACAGAGAAGAGTTTGCAAGTTTATACCATGGTAATGGCATATATCATGACTGGGTAATTGTTCTGTAATTAATTAAGACATGGTTTAAAGTAACCATACTGTTCTTTATCTGCGGCTGAGTATCAGTACTTGGTACCTTCTAAGGTATCAAGCGAAATTACCCAGTACCAAGTAGTGTCAAAATGTCTCCGGTCAAATAACACCTGCATTTGATCCTTTTTGTGTGGGGGTCTGATTCCGGCCCATCCTAACTCACTGCCTTAACAGCAAACTTTCTGTTGCTGCCGTCTCCAGAGCAACTGTTCTCCTGATGAACGATCAGTTCATCTTCCCGGCTAACATCCAACACCGAGCCTTTAAATGGCTCCAACATATTCACACAGACACTGAAGTGGCCCAACTCTCTTGTTAAAACCATTAATAACCGTTAGGTAATGTTAGCCACGTGATGCTAACAGCTAGCTCTGTCACTGGGTGGACACTCAAAACTGTTCTGGCGTAGAGCTCACACTCTTGCACCAGCAGCTACAACTCATACAGTCTTTGGTCTGAAGTTGAGCACAGAGTACTTAGCAGAGTTAGCAGCTCAGTGTGCAGAGATGCGACCAAAATGTTCAGAAGTATGGCTATACTGCATTTCGCTTCATTCACATCATGGATATCGAATAAAGTACTCTATTGGTATCTGTATCACTTTAAAGGTACTGGTATTAGTACTGGTATCACAGTTTTTCAAACAATACCCAGTCCTAACTTTATCATGATCAATTATTTTCTTCTTTCATTTGGTTTAGTTCTGAATTTCCTTTGACAACCTGTTTGTTCTCCCTGAGTTAGCTTGTGTAGATGATCCTGTGAGATTTTTAATGAAATATTAAATGATCTGTGTATTGTATATCATGAACAAAGACTTCCTAAATAAATACATCACCAAGAACCAGCACTAAATCGATACCAGTTCCTGACTGGTCAGTAATGAAATATTGATGAGCTCCAGGACAATTGTAGCTGCTATTTGTATTTATGTAACATTAATTAATTCTAAATTCCTAACACTGCCCTAATGATGATGAAGTTGCTGGTGTCATAATAACACCAGCAACATTTAATGTTACATAACTGCGTGTGTACATTTTGTTCTCACCCGTCATGGTTGACAGTGAAAAACATTTGAAAGTGCGGACTCACATTACTAAATGTAATGAAAATGCAGCTTGCGTGTAAAGAGGTGTAACACCAGCAACCTCATGAAACACTTACAAATACAACATCCGATAAATCTGAAGCAGTGCAGTTGTTTGACTGTTTTAGCAAAGTGTTTACTGCACCTACGACCTCAGTGCTGCCACCTGGCTCTGATGCTGATGGGTTTCACCACACTTAAAATGTGATTGTCTCGGCATCATTGAGTCAAAGTAATACTCGTTATCATTGTAAAAATAAGTCTGTAGTTAATAACTCAGGACACAGTTTCTATCAGTTTTAAGCACTCCCTCATATGTATACAGAAAAATCAGGGAAAAAATACATATTATTTCTGCAAAAAAATAAATAAAATGAAAATAACTTTCTTGTCGTATCATGTCATGTCTTAACTTTTTGTATCAAATTTTGGAGAGCAGTATCAGGAAGATTATCAATATTGATATCCGTATTAATACAATTCTATACTTTACTGCACTGGCCTTAGAGATAGGGTGAGGACCTTGGACATCCGGAGGGAGCTCGGAGTAGAGCCGCTGCCCTTTTGCGTCGAAAGGGTCAGTTGCGGTGGTTCAGGTGGGAGGTGTTCTGGGCATGCCCTACTGTTAGCAGGCCATGGGGCAGACCCAGAACACAGTGAAGGGATTACACATCTTGTCCGGCCTGGGAACGCCTTGGGGTCGCCCAAAGTGTCGCTGGAGAGAGGGATGTCTGGAGTGCTTTTCTCGGCCTGCTGCCCCTGCGACCTGGCTTCGAATAAGCGGTTGAAAATAGATGGATGGGATGGACATCATTGCATTTGTTCATGTTAAGTCAGGCTGTTTTAAACATCCTATTTGTCCTGCACCAAAAGACCTTGACCCAGATGATGTAAATGTATACCTTTTGGAGAGATTTACATTCTGCCTGTGTTCAACATTTCTAAAAACTCTCAGGCCGTTGACTGCAGTGTAACACAGAGTAACACACTTGTTTTGATTCTGAGTTTGCTCATACAGTGTGGCGTCCTTAGATCCAGCTCCCCAGTTTTGTTCTTGTGTGTAGGTGGAGAGCAGCACGTGTGGAGGCGAATGAATCACACAGACTGGAAAATATGCTTCAAGGTAGAACTGTAATAAAACAACAAAACAAGGTTACACTGGACGAGCTGCAGCAGTTTTAACAATTACAGAGAAAATGTCCTTCCTGAACAGAGTGTGCTCAAGTGATTCTTTCTAATCAGATGCAGCAGCAGCGAACACTTTGGACTGCTGACGATTTTAGAGATTTTCAGCCTTGAAAGAACTGAGATGACTTTGTTCTGTTCCTGGCAGCAGTAGAGGAAGCCCTTCAAGTCCTCTTCCCCTCAGCTGAACTCTCACTCCTCCTCTGTTGTTACTCGCTGTGGGCAGTGTGGTGTCATGGCCTCCCAGTGGTGGTAGAGGCTTCTTCTTTTATTGTTATTCTTGGGTTTTTCTTCACCCATTGACACGTTGAGATAGCCTATCATAACACCACCTGCTAACCCCAGAATAAACAGCGGTCATTAGACATAGCCAGTGAAGGCGGCGGTACTGTGAGGATCAGCTGTGAGCTGCCGGGCGCCTCCATCCTCCTCCTCCCTCTCCCTGAGGCCAAGTCCAGACTGGCTTGAATCCCGTTTGTGGTGTCACACAGGAAGGAGAGGCACGACCTGGCTTCCAGACAAGCACAACTTTTAAAGTGATGGCCACTTAGATACACAGTTTTCTTGTATAACATCGATCAGAGCTCACAGGCAGAGCTTATCTGTCCCTCAGATAATGTTTGTGCCCTTATTTGATCCAGTCTGAAAGCTAATAGGAAAATAAAGGTCAGCACTGGTCGTATAGCATCTTAAAAGAGCATTACTCAAATATTTATGTATTTCGATCTTGTATTTTGCTTGTATTCATTAAGTCAGAGAGTTCAAGCATTGCTTTTTCACCATATCCAGTAGTACGACAAACCAACACACTAATGAATCTATGGAGAGCAGATGTCTTTTTTTCAATAGCTGTTCAGTTAATGAAATTTCAGAAGATCGCAAGTTCCTAGAGACCAAGGTGTCTCTTTAAATAGCTGTATAGTTAATCAGAAGACAATGCTGAGACATACTGACAAAAAGAAAATCAACAATACGACATAGCCAGTATGTTATCATATAGTTACATCAGGGACCTTTAATGAAGGAGATGTAATTCGCCCACTTAGCATAGTATCTCTCCACCTGACTGATGAGTCTAAAGGAGAGGCCCTCGTGTGCAGCCACAATACCAAGTTGGGAGAACCACACCCTGACTGGCGGTAAGCTGATCGCCTTCCATTCTGTTAAAATACGTTTTCTCCCCAGCATGAGGGATGTCTGGACCCAGTCTGCCTTTGGTGCAGACAGGGGTCTTAGTGGGACAGGATCACCCAGAGCAAGCAAGCTTGGGCAGAATGGTATGTCTAATTTAAGGATCATATTGATATCCTCATGTACAGCAGACCAGAATTTTTGTGCAGCAGGACAGGACAGCAACATGTGGAGGAGAGTGCCAACGCTCACCCCACACCTCCAGCAATTCTGGCTGTCTCTTAGTTTCACCCTAAATAACCTCGAGGGGTAAGACAGTGGGAAGTTGCATGGCTCCAAGGATGGCAGTATCGTTTGCTTCAGCGTTTTGGTGCAAACTGAATTTCTCAACCAATGGATGGATTGCCATGAAATTTATGGTTACCAGAAAATGACGTATTCTGACTTTGGTATTCCCATGAGTTTCCATCTAGCACCACCAACCACTCAAAAGTGAAATGTACGCATTGTTTTTGTTTTTGACCAAATACCTACAACACTAACGATATTCCCATCAGCCTCAGCTGTGCTACGTATTTGCTGCTAATTAGCATGTTGGCACGTTAGCATTCCAAGAAGCTAAACTAAGATGGCGAACATGTGTACAGTCTGACAGTGCAGCTGGCATGGCTGTAGACTCTTGTTGCATAATTAATGATGTCGATCATTTCCTGTTGATTGATTTATCTGTTAATTGACTAAATGCGTCTGCATAGCTTCTTTTATACTTCCTGTCAGTATTTTAACATTGTGTGTGTAGTCACAGTATTCATACAGGATAATTTAATGCTCTCTTAACCATCTGTTTCTTGCTGTCTCTTATTCCTCTTCCTTCCTTTCTATGTTTGTTAAAGATGATTTTTGGGGGCATTTTGCCTTTAATAGACCATGACAGTGTACACAGAGACAGCAAACATGAGCAAGGAGTACACTGTGCAAGAATCAAACCTGAGATGCTGTGGTTGTCCGGCATACGTCAATGGAACTGCGTCTTGCTTTTTCTCTTACTCAATCCACCGTTCTGGTTCGGTGAACCCATTTATGTGTTTTGACATTTTGACTCTGATGTTTGTTTACTTTATATAGATGACATTTAAAAATATGTGATTTTTTTTTTTGTGTGTGATATTTGTGTTTTTTTTTTCCTTGAGCATGAGATAGCAAAGCTAATGAAGCATCGTATAAATCAAAGTAACTTTATTGGAGAAACTTTATTAGACTTGTGGAGGAAGAGGAGGCTCAAGGACTAAAAGATCCACTGTCTTTCTGCTCATTAGTCACAGAGGGTTAAATTTGTCAACTTCAAGGGCATGTTTGAAAACTTACCCTCACAGCAAAAAAAAAAAACAGTTTATAACGACCCTTTTTAAACAGATTTGATAATCATGTACAAAAACATGACAAGCCAAGTGAGTGCCCTTAATTTGACCTTAGTCGACCTTAATATGTTTGAGTATTTCAATTTGTTCAGCATTTTGTCCAAAAATTCAAATTAAATTTTTAAATTAAAACATTTTTGTGCCTGCTACAGAAATGTTGCATAATAAATGACAAAAACAAAAGACAAAAAAATCCATTTCAAACAAATTAAATAAACACAGACAAACAAGACAATGACATATGGACGTAAACAACAGTAATTAAGATAAATACATAAAGAAAAAAAATTCTGGGAAGCACTGCACAGGTAGATGGCCATGTGGTTAAAGGGCTGAGAATAACTATTACTATGATGACAATTTGTTAGCTATGGAGTTTTATGGCGGCACTAGATTTCCAGTTTTTAAGTGTGATGTTATGGGCTGATTTGAAAAGTAAAGTGTTTATCTCTTGTTTAGATATAGTTTAATAGTTTATTTTTTGCACAACTAAAACACAAATAACACTCAATAATAGTGTCTGAGCAGAAAATGTGAATATGTAATGCATAAGTCAGTGTTGTATAATTAGACGTGTGTATATGTGTGATATAATAACTCAAACTTTAAAAGCAATTTTTTTTTTTTTTACAAATATATTGAAATGAAAATCTGACAGCATGAGTTGAGTTACGTAAACCCTCACCATGTCGGGAGATGTAAACCTAGGGATATATGTATGCAGCACTTTGAATGTTGGGACACCAGCAGACCCAATCATATGCACACACACCTTAAAATTACAGAGAAAAATGTAAGTATGGTCATAAACCTTTATATAATGAGCTACATATTTAATTACAGGTTGAATGTAAAATTACGCCTAAATATAAAAATAATAAGATTTACCTTAAAATTACAGAGAAAAACGTTAGAATGTTAGTATGGACACAAACGAACTACATATTTAATTACAGATAATTACTGTAATTTTACATAAAATTGTATGTACTTTTTCTTTTAAAAAAAAAGAGAAATAAATGTATTTTGTCATTATTGTCAAAATACTTAAAATAACAGGCAGGTTGTTAATTTACAGATTTTTATACTATTTTTAAAAAACAGAAAACTACTGTAAAAATGTAATCATTTACCATAAAATTACGATTTATTCTTACAGTGTAGATATTAATAAAACATGAGATTACGAGAACCGTTACATGTGAAAAGAGGCGAAAAGGCATATAACAGCCTGGATTGTGTTAAAAGACATTTCGTAGAGCAGGAAATAAAAAGGTTGAGGAGTTTTGTGGAAGCCAAGCACAGCGTATCACCCATGGAACACCGCTGTCACTGTGAACTGTGCTGATGGCAGCTTCGTTTTATGGGGGAGGCTCGAAAGAGTCGACACAACAGTGAATTAAGACAAATGTAGGCAAAAATCTTGAGAGGAAACCTGCATCAGACTGCCAAAGACTTTAGATCGATACACCATCCTAACAGCACCGTGACCGCAAACACTGAGGAGATATAAACGCTGGAATAACTTCAGAGCGAGAGCATGAAAGCTCTGCAGAGGCAGACTCCAAAGCTCCAACTAAAATCTGTTTGAATCTGTTTACTGAAATGACCTGCAACAGGCCGTTCACAGACGATTCCCAGTTTGACTGAGCCGAACCAAATCTGTGAGGAAGGCAGAGAAAACTGCAAAATCTGTAAGTGCTCAAGGGACAGATGCATCCGCTTTGACTCTAAATGAGATTTGCTGCCAAAGGCGCTTTCTGTGTGCAAAGTGTGGGATTGAATATATTGTCAAGGCTGATATGTCGGTTTTCTTCCCCTACATACAGTGCACATGTAACGTTACAGTGCCTTGTCAGACTGTGTGTTTGCCTTAAACCTACACATGGGAACACAAGGAAGTTGCGGCAGTTTATTTTGTTGGGAGCAAGGAGTTTTGAATAGCTAAGATTTTATTTATCAACACCATTGTAATTCTGCTTATCAGCCTGATTCTTTATTGATCCCTAATATTTTCTGTGTGGAAAAAGGTAGGCCTACATGGCTTTAATATCTCTAAGTCTGAGCACAGAGTAGAATTGAGGCATGCTTGTGACTCAGATGTGTAAAAGCTCCACTGTTGCATGTTTTCCTAGTCAAAGTAAACCTGCTTAGCCTGCCTGTGTAGAGTTTATGTTGTTATCACAATATTTACCCTCGGTAACAGACATGCTGCTCAGCTGGGAAGCAGTGGCAACGACTGTCAAACGTATGGCACTCCTAAAATTTAAGCCCTTGTTGCACAGAAAGATGTTTCAGCATATTGCCAGTGTTTCCACCCGTACTTGAAATGATCATTTTACAGACATTACAAGCAGCATTGTTGTCCTCCTTCTTTGTGAGATGAAGTCATGCTCCTCTCCGCCATGAATCCTTGTTCTTGCAAGTTTCTAACAGCGTAGACGCATGAGTTTAATTTCACTGTTCCAATAGATCAGACAGTTTGAAACTGCTTCTCTATTCCCATCCCTACTAGGGGCAATTCTTACATCACCTTAAATAAGCTCACAGTACTTGGTTGTGAATCCTAAGTGGTAATTTGTCTCTGTGTGATGAAGGAACCGTTGAATTACTTAAACATATGTGATTATAAAACTTTTAAATAGACATTCAAGAATTCAAAAAACTTCCAGCACACACTAGAGCATAGGACTGACAGAAGGTTTATCATCAAAAGTTAAAAACAGAAGGGGCGAACAACGCGTGTTGTAATATAAGAAATTTCTCAAAAAAAAGTCTCATTTAGACCATGTGGCTCTAAAGAGTTAAGGGTATATATCCAATAGGTCTCTCTCTTCAATAGTTGGTTAATGATGTTACCACCTCTATTGCGATTAATTCTCTCAATACCTATAAATCTATATATATATCTATCTATATAGATATATATATATATATATATATATATGTGTGTATATATNTATGTACTTGCCCTTTTAATATATGAGCTTGTAAATTTGGACTTGTATCTCATAGATTGATTGATTGTCGGGCTGTCAGGCTGTCATTCACCTTGTCTATTTAAGCGCACACCTGATGACAACTGTCATTCACCTTGTCTATTTAAGCGCACACCTGATGACAATTGAGCGAATCTGATGAAGCAACATGTGAAACGCGTTGTTCGCCCCTTCTGTTTTTAACTTTTGATAATAAACCTTCTGTCAATCCTATGCTCTAGTGTGCGCTGGAAGTTTTTTGAATTTTTGACTGTGATTTATCCTGCACCAGCTGGCACCTAGAAGAAGCACTTAGTTGCTGTGCACGGGACTTACAGACTTTTTTTAAATAGGCATGTTTGTTCATTCTCATATGTAGCAGTAATTACTAAATACAAATAGCAAGATATGAGATGATGCAGCCAAGCAAATAAGACAACAATAAGGTCAAAACATGAAGTCATTACAAACCTAATGTAGCATATTAAATTAATTTCAGTAGAACTGTCTGTGAATTAATTCCACCAGATGAAAATGTACTGTAACAAGCCGTGAAAACAGGGTATGTGTAATACTTGTACAGATTTGTAATATTGAGTCATGCGTGCAAGTATGTTAAAAGTTTAAGTTGTTTTACAAGTTCAGATATTAAATAGGAGCAGTCAAGTTTGTTAGGTGTTACCAAACCATTTGTCATATACAATGAAATGTGTGAACAGTCTTTGAGATAAAGACGAGATTGAAAAGTAAATCAAGTTAGTTTGATAAGCACAAACTGAAAATAATCAGCTTTTAAGCAGGACTGGGCAGTCACAAATTATGTTTCTTATATTGCACTGATTATTAATTTTTTTTTGAGAACGTAGCAAGTATAAGCCATGCTTTACATAACATTACATTCATTTGGCAGATGCTTTTCTCCATAGTGACGTACGATAAGTGCACCCAAACCATTGAGAATTTTAAACATCCCGAGTTTCTGCTGAAAAATGTGATTCTGTACATCAGAAAACATCATCAACACCTCGAGGCGCACACAGATGCAACAGCTGATAGCACTTCTGCACTGCCTCATCATGGCAGAGCACAGGATGAACATAGAGCCGTGTTATCAGCCTCCTCATCATTAGAAGCACCCAATTTTCCACAGCATGTGTACTATCAAAATTAACTCTGAAATGGGATAAGGAGCATAATCCAGGCACACCCACGGAAGTGTCGACGTCCTCGATGAATTGGGTCATATTCTCTGAATCGGTTGAAACGTATCAATGGACAGTAAGGCGGATGTCAAGCAGACGTGATTATGTAACTCGGAGTGCTGCAGGTGCTGTCTGAGGTGTTTGTTTGCAGTAAGGAGGAGGAGGCATGACAGCTGGGAGCCTGTCGTGTCGGGTCAACCAAATAGGCATAAATGTACTTCTTGAATCCTGATAGTGATGTAATGTTATTTGGATGATTGTATTAACTTTTTTTTTTTCCCGCTAGAAATAAACATACTAAGATAAAATTGGTGGAAGAACTGTATACATTTTGAAAAATAATTATGTGGGAGTGATGTAAGGGCAATTTAGATGCATAATGTTGAATCAATAACCTGAAGGTCGCTGTGTGCAAAGGTGTAAGTATTACCTAGAATATTATGAAGCATCCTCAAGGACAGTAGCCAATATGTGTATAAACAATTTAGTATCACTAATTGATATACTGGAACATAGAAAAAGAACCTGTCAATACAGGTGTACATCCATCCGTGGCCCCGGAATCACCTTTACTTTTCATACAAATATTAATGTATGAATATCACATAATGACTACTTGCAGGTTCAAGGAAAGGTTTCAGAAATGCATCTGCTTCTGCAGATCTTTTTGCACTCTGCCTCCTGTTGTTCTCAACTCTATTAGACTCCAAACTGCATGGCAGTCTAAACTCAAATGGAAATAGTGGTTGTCACTCAGGGTTGCCACTCTTTTGTAATGATACATTTCAAGGACTTTTCAAGCAGCTTTCTAGGACAAATTATTTCCAACTTAAAGGCACTTAGTGATGTCCTATTCCAAGCACTTACAAGTACTTTCCAGACCCCCAGCAGCCGTGCTTACTGTCTATTTTTCTATATGTGTTTATGTAGGGTTTTTTTTAACCACTTTGAGTTGATTTTTAGTTGATTATACTTCTACTACTTTCTACATACTCAGTCAAATAAAACATGCTTTAAATAGAACAAACAAAAGCACCATTGTCAACACAACAAACCTTGTAAATTTCTTTTATTATAATTTGCAATGGGGGCACTGACGTCTTTAGAGAAGACCATTTGAAAGCATGTAGTGGTTTGCTGATTCTGCCCACATCAGTACAGAGTCAACAGTCAACACCAGCGTTACCACACCCTTGTTGTCTTTCATACATCACTGGGCATCATGCAAATAAGAGCTGAGTGACACCAAAACGACTGCTTTCCACAGGGATCACAATGCAGCCTTGTTGCAAGCACTGGAGACAGGTATTCTTAGTATAGGGGGTGCGCAATGTATAGAAGAGGAAATGTACCGTGCATGCCAGTCTAGGCCCTTATATACCGTAAACTACAGAAAATAAAAGCCTTGAAAAAACAAGCCTAATTTTGTGTCATTACATCTGACCTTTTGTATATGAAAAAATAAAAACATACCATATGAAAGCGTTAATGCGTTCTGAAATCATGTATGCAGTGCAGTGTGACTGAAGTATACAGCCTAGTGTCCCTCTGCGGAGGGCTGTTATGAAAGCGGGTGAAGCCTCTGGCAACAGGAAGTCACAGGTGTGATGGAGGAAGACAGGGCCATAAATGACACACCACGCTGCCCAAACCGATTACCACTGACGGGAGGGTGTGTTTACGTACGAAACACACGTAGGAAACACACAGAAGGCAGAGAGTAGATGGAGGAAGGAAGGAAGGAAGGAAGGAAGGAAGGGAGGGCATCAAGAAAGACAGAAGGAAGCAAAGAATGAAAAAAAGAAATGAGGAAAAAAGGCCAGAAGGAAACAAAGTATAAAGAAAAGAGGAATTCAAGAATAAACTATTTAAAAAATAAGGATGAAAAGGAATTTAATATGGAAAGAAGGATGTAAGAAGAAAGGGAGCAAGGAAGGAAAGAAAGAAGGAAGTAAAGGGATGAATGAGCTGTGGAAAGAAGGATGTAAGGAACAAAAGGAAGGAAAAAAGGGAGGGCAATAGTATGAAAAATAAATAAGGAAGAAAGGCCAAAAGTTGTGAAGGTATAAAGAAAGGAGGAATTAGAGAACAAGTAAAGAAAGATTGAAGGAGGAAGAAAAGAAAGAAGGAAGTAAAGGAAGGAATGAAGTGTGAAAAGAAGGATGTAGGGACAGTAGGAAATAAAGACGTAAACTAAGTAGGGGAGAATGAAAAAGGAAGGAAGAAAAGAGAAAAGAATAACGTATAAATGAAGGAGAAAAAAAAGATGAAATTAAGACAGTAAGGAAAGACGAAAGAAAAAGGGTAGTAAGTATGGAAAGAAGGATGTGAGGAAAGAAGGAAAGAAATAAGGAAGTAAAAGAAGGAATGAAGTGTGAAAAGAAGGATCTAAGGAAAGAAAGAATGAAGGAATAAAAGGAAAGGAATTAAGTATAGAAAGAAGGGTGTAAGGAAGGAATGGAACAGAAGGAAGAAAGAAGAGATTGAAGCAAAGAAAGTAAAGGAATGAATGAAGTATGGAAATAAGGATGTAGGGACAGAAGGAAGTAAAGATACAAAGTAGGAAAGAATGAAAAGAAGGAAGAAAAGAAGAAAGGAATAAAGTATAAATAACGGAAAGAAAGGATGACATTAAGAAAGTAAGGAAAGAGGGAAGAAAAGAGGTAATTAAGTACAGAAAGAAGGATGTGAGGAAAGATGGTAAGAAATTAGAAGGAAGGAATAAAGTATGGACAAAAAGGCGTAAGGAATAAAGGAAGAGATGAAAGAAAGAAGGATGTACAGAAGGGAGGATGGAAAGAAAGACAGAAGGCAATAAGTAAGAAAGGACAGGCTGAATGTACGTAACAAAAGAAATAAGGATGGAAACTGCGCGCTAAGCATCATAGTGTGTATTAAAGAAAAAAGCGCAAAGGTCCAGATGCTTTCCGAATATTCCGGTTTCACTTGTTCTATTTTTAGCATTGTCCTTACGTCTGTTTCAGGTTTTACATAACCCCTACTTCCGATAAAGTAAGCAAACACCCACTCACTCTCAGCCATGCAGTAAAGCCATATGGGACTTCAGCTCTCATTAGCCCAAGACAGCGTGAAACAAGTCGGCTGAAAGGCATCAGGGATAACCATCATTCACCCCTGGAAGTGGCTGCTCACTCTACAGCCCTTCAATATGTTCCCCAGCCCTATACCGTACATGCATTAAATGTGTGAATATATAAGCCTGATGAAAAAACACATATAGAGAAAACAAAATGCAAATTAGTAAGTGGGAAGGTGTTTAATAATTCAAGTGAGACTGTCCTCCAAAATACAACCACATAGGTTAGTACAATCAGCTGTTTACAACCCGTATACTGTAGAATGGTACAGGAATGAGTCCTAAAACCTGGAAATGTGGCATTTTAGCACTCCTGGTTCCCTCGTCTCAAAGTCAGTGGGTTTTCGGTTGGATGCCTGAGATAAGATCTGTGGTTAACACAAGCTTAAGAGACGTTTATATGTTGTATGACATAAAATACTTCAGTAAATACCTCACTTGTAAATTTTGAAGCCTTTACTTGGCTTAAAAACAGCAAATGGCTAAATTAAACTACAGAATGTCATCAAGTTGAACGGCTTTACAGCCTCGTTGTTGCGTCAAATAGAATTCATGCGACTGTGGTGTAGTACGTTTATAGATGGACCTGCGCTTGTATAGCCCCTTTTTGTTATCTGACCACTCAAAGTCCTTTTTACACTACAAGTCATATTCACCGTTCACACACCCATTCATACACTGGTGGCCGAGGCTACCATACAAGGTACAACTCAGTTTTTTAACACAACAATTTGGGGTTCAGTATCTTGCTCAAGGATACTTCGACATGCAGACTGGAGGAGCTGGGTATCGAGCCGCTGATCTTCAAATTAGTGGACCACCCGCTCTACCTCTGAGCCATAGCTACCCACCTCTACAGCCTAACGTTAGCTTTATACTTCTGGCCTCTTGCATTTACACGTCAGAAAATCATAAATGAGGTGTTCATTTGCGGAGATTATCTTGCTGAAGGTGTAAACTTTTGTTTTCCACAGAGCATATTTTCTGCAATAATTCAAAACTCAATGGTAAAATCCCATTGGCTTTTTATTAAGGGGACCAGGGCGATGTTAACTCTGGTGTTGGCCTCTATACAGGGGCGAAAATCCCATTTCATAGTTGGGGGGGACAATAAGCAGTAAAATTTTAGAGAATAATTCTGGGGGGGACAAGGGAAAAAAGTTGTAGCCTGTCTTTTATACAGCATCTTTTACCGCAATTTGACACTTTAATCTTCTCTCTATCTCTCCAACAGGCAGAGTGAATGTCTATACTTATGAGAAATGGCTTAACAACTAAACATTTCCTGCAATTAAACTGGTAAACTGGTTTATAAACAGTGTGCTGTGAGATCTGCCGCTGCGCACCTCACAACCGTGCGTAATAGTCGTGCGTAATGACCGCTCCGACTGCAAGTCTTTCATGTTTGTCTCACTGACAGGTGGAGAGCCTACAGACAGGTACCCATTAGCTACGCTCCGTCACAACCGTGCGTAATAGTCGCGCGTAATGATCGCTCCTCGTCCGTTAAACTGCACATCCTTCATGTTTGTCTCACTGTCAGGTGGAGAGCCTACAGACAGGTACCCATAGCTACGAGCTGCTCCGCCACTGACTGCTCTTGTCCTGTCCTCTCCCTCTTCTTTCTCTCCTGTCCTCTCTATCACTAAACTCTGAGCTTAATCATTAGCTTTTAGCTTAGCAGCACTCGTAATTGAGTAGGCTTTTGAACAATGCAGGAGAAATGTTGCTGACAGTTTATATTATCAGCCTGGGCCTGGGGCTTGTTGTAACAGTAAATGGGATGTGTTTTTACAACATGTGTAGCCTAAGTTAAACTGTGTCTGTGTGAGTGAACATCTTACCCTGTGATGCGCAATGTGGGCAGCGGTTCCAGCCACATGCTGCTACTGCTGCCAAGCAGCCCCGCCCATTGGAAAGAGTGTGGGATATACCACTACTAGGAATGGGAGGGGGGGACTAAATCTTTTAAGATTTAAATAGCACATTATTGCACGATTATAATGAGCACTGCTTACATTGTGCTTTTAATAAATACTACTGCATTGTTCAAAAATTATTAATTGTGTCTCAAATTATTCTGGGGGGGGCAGCTTTACTGAAGGGGGAGTCATGTCCCCCCCGGGATTTCCGCCCCTGCCTCTATACATTACAATAAATGGAAACCCTGCAGCACTCTATGCTTATTATTAATCGTCTACCTCTAGTGGCTGTAGGGATAATGACGGGAGCAAAGGAGGAAGTTGGGTGATGTAGTATAAAGAGCGACAGGGAAGCAGTCGGGGTGGACGGGTCAGCCAAACAAACACAGAACTTTAACCCAGGAGATCACTGTCCATGTCCCTTGTGAAACAGAATGTCACAATCAGTTTTTTAACTATGTAACGTATAGGGTATGTCACATGACACACGTCAAGTTACATTACATTAGTAACAAACATGCTTATTTTATCCCAAACCATGACATGTGTTCTAAACTTTACTAAGCAGTTTTGTTGCCTAAACCCAAAACGTTGTTGACAGGCAGATACCAGATACCCCCTCATTTAGATATGACACCTCTAGGGGTGCTATTTTAGGAAACACTCACTCCTATGTATTAGAAGTACAGGAACAAATGACTCGTGGTTGTTTGGGTTGGAGGAGTTGTTGATTAAGCATATATAATGTTTTAATATTGTGTTTTTAGTGAAGAATTTATTATCAGTTTGAATGTACATGACAGCTTGATGATACATTTTTAAACTTGAAAACTTTCTAATCGTGCCTCTCGCTGGAAAGCTGATTATTTCAAGAGCAATAGCTGTTGTGATATTATACCAACTTCCTCAAACACAGTAAAACCTCTGTGTTAAATATTACAGAGCAGCCTCTCTGTCTGAGGACAGGCTGCAGTGACAGGACCACTCAAGTTAAGTGCAATAGTGAGTTTATTGAGGAGCCTGTGGATGAACCGTGCAGGTGGGTGTATTTATAGAGGGCAGCATCAGAGCAGACTCCAGGTAGACCTGACACCAGACCAGCAGTCTGTAACCTCATCTGAGGCTTGGTCTACTGGGCAGGTGGCCTCACTTGGGCCATGCTGTGAATAATCTAGCTGACATATCTGCGAGGGTTGGGACTGAACTAGATGGACGGCTGCCGATGGAGCTGGTGTTTTTTGGACTCTCAAAGGAGCTTCTGCTTTTTTCTAAAAGATAGAAACTTTCAGTGAGGACAAAGGGACAAAGTTTGCCTGATATCAGATAGAATTGTCAGCTTGTTACACTCTGTTTCCATCTTCAGTCCGCTCCAACCGATTCCTGTGGGAGAGGAGGAATTGATTTTCTATAACCAGTCACTAAAAACCAATGTATCAGCCAGAGGAGATATGTAATCCCTCCAGCATGTCCTGGGTCTGCCCCAGGGCCTCCTACCAGTGGGATGTGACCAGAATATCTCTAGCAGGAGGCACCCAGGCGGCATCCAGACCAGATGCCTGAACCACCGCAACTGACCCCTTTCGATACGAAGGAGCAGCAGCTCTACTCTGAGCTCCTTCCGGATGTCTGAGCTCCTCACCCTATCTCTAAGGCTGAGCCCACCTACCCTTCCGAGGACACTCATTTCGGCTGCTTGTATCTGCGACCTCATCTTTTGGTCACTACACAGAGCTCATGACCATAGGTGAGGGTTGGGACGTAGATGGACCAGTAAATCGAAAGCTTCGCCTTCAAGCTCAGCTCCCTCTTCACTACAACGGTCCAGCGCAGTGCCCGCATCACTGTAGAAGCCGCACCAAACCGCCGATCCATCTCACGCTCCATTCTACCCACACTCGTTAGCAGGCCCTAAGATACTTGACAATGGGCTTCATGCCTGTGGTGCTGATTGGCTAATCGAGTCCCCTTGCAGCACTTGCTTGTTTTATTTTAACCAAGACATCGTTGTTTTGTGTCAAAATGCCAGACAAATTCGTTAACTCAAACTAAGTGGAACTCGTTCTTACTAAACAAAGTTTTGCTCTCTTCCCAGTAAATGACCAAAACGGAATTAAACAAATTTTCTATATCATTAAGATTTTATTCTTCCAGGCTGACGTGTCCAATTTTAAACATTGGGTGATAAAATATTAGATCTGAGCTAGTTGCATAAACTCTTAAGCCTGGAAATCCAGACCCAAATCTAGAAAGATTTAGGGTCTGGCTATGAGTAATGCAAATGACCCAACTCGAGGGGCAGCACCAAGCATGCATTTGAAATATCACTGCACGCAATTGGATAACACTACGACTAATCAGAACAATACACGGGGTGATGTATCCAGAGCTTAGCTACCAGCGGAGCTAACTGGTAGATTAGACTCTTGCCGTATCCAGTCAGCAAAACAGCAAAAACGTACTTCTTGCAAAGGAAAGATTCGAGCACCGTCTTCTCTTCCTCTTTTAGAGAAAAAGCCAAGTCTAACTCGTTCATTGTAGTGGCCAAAGCCGTTTCAAACAACTGGTGTTCATCCGTAGCCATCTTGCAATGTTTACTGATTCCGGACTCGATCGTCACAGTGTTGTCGTCATCTGTTTAGCTTGCCTCTGGCCCGCCTATATCAGATACACCAATGTGATTGGTGCAGCTCGGCTACAAGGGCATGGGTAATGAGCATCATTACTGATTGCCAGAGTGACTTGCTGAGCAAATTCAAATTGTGCTCTCGCGAGAACTCTGGATTTCCAGGGTATAAACTCTTTGCTTCTTAGACAGATTACGTACAACATAAATCTTCCTTTCCATGTTCATATTTCATCATTCTGAAAGTATGCAGGCTTTGGTTTTGTTTGTATGTCATTTCCATTATTAAAAATACCTCAGCATGCCCATAGTTGTAAAACAAAGTACACATTATCTCTTGACCAAGAACATGTCCCTCTAGTCATCCCTCACACTTTGCTTCAGTCGTCAGAGGAAGAGCTACATTTTCCAGCTGTAGCACAGGGATGAAGCAAATAAGGAAATCAAAGTATTCCCAGTTGCTCAGTATCATCTTACACATTATTTTGACTCTTGTGAACCTGGAGTGGACGTGGCTTGTCGTTGCCCCTGTGGAGGAAAAAAAAAACAGCATCGCTCCCAAACCCGCCCCTCCCTATCATCCCTCTCAGCCATCTCTGCCTTTGCCCTTTCCTCTGTCGAGCCAAAAACAGACACCAGCCACAGGTGGTCTCTGCGCTTTATCGGTTCTGACACACATCTCTTGCCTTAAGAGCTTAGAGAGACAATTAAAAATTCATTAGGACAATGAAACAAGAGAGGATAAAAAAGAAATAGGACAGACAACAATACATAACCTTGCTGGGGCTCCAAAGTGCTCTGACCTATCGTCTACAATGTCTCTTGCTGGCGGCACTGTTGTGCATGTGTGTCTGTGTGGTTGTGTTGTGGTGTAACTATAGAGATACAGAGTCTAATATAGAAAACAAGGCTGCCCTGCTGTTACCCTGAAAATCACACGACAGAGGGACATTTATTCATGCGTTTTGTTGTTTGGAGCCCTGAAATTCACCTCTGCCGCCAACTATTTCTAATTAATTTTTATGTTCCTCGAGGTCTGGTCCCTTGAAGACTGAGGCAGAGCTGCAGCACACTATCCCCAGACATTTGACCATATTTAAATGATTCTGACTAACAAATAACCATCGCCCTGCTTCTTTGTTTACTTGCAAATTAGTCTTTACTGTTTGTCTATAGCTCATTTAGGCTATAAGGGACTGAATTTGCATTTTCCTTGTTGAATCCTTCACACACCACACAACACATTTTAATAAGATTCAAACAAATGTATTCAAGCTGCTGCTACACATGACATCATATTAACTGCCATTTTACGCACATTGTTACGGTCACAGTCTGTTCCCTGAGTATGAAAAGTAGACTCTGAAGCGGCAGTGTGAGTGAGTGAGTTAACTGGGTGGAGGCACATGTTTTATGCCCTGCTCATGAAATTACAGAATAGCGCTGCCATATGATCCCTGTAAAAGTTATCCTTATCCTACAGTTCCTTTGAGTGATAAGTGTTGTTGTAAATCAAATCATTTTGACAGCAGAGGCATGGCTGAAGCTGATGTGGAACTTTCTGTTAAAGCCAATGTCTGGGCGGTATGTCTTCACTGACAGAAGAACAATTAATTGGCAGCACTCATTCAAAGACATATTGATGAAACACATCACAGCTCATCTTTACATGCCACGGTGTGTTCAAATTTGTCTGTAGTTCAACGCTACATCATATGTTTCCTAGCTCTGATTCGTTGTAGCCTATCCAATTGCGTCCAGAGGCGTTTTGATCTACGCCTGTTGAAAACGCCCCTTGGAAATTAAAAACATATTCAGAGGTTCCAGGCCAAAGACTGTATATAAAGATACAAAACACGTCTCCACTGGTTCCCACTGTACAAAAATTAACCCAGAATATCCTGTATACTGCCACTGCCAACTTGGCACCACTGTTGATGTCATTTTGGACCTTGAGTTTGAGCAGTTGTGATCGCCACGGTAATGAGTTCCGTCGACCAGTTATGAGCACCATTAATTGCAAGCACACTAATTGGCCGCACAGCTGTCATAACATCAAACTGTACTTTCTAAAGCATCAAGTAACCAATTAAAACCAAACTTATCAGAAACATGAACACTTGAGCGTACATCAGCGTAATAAGATCTACCTAAAATGACAGAGACTATCTTAAAGGAAAATGTATTATTTATAAACATACTTAATATGTATGTACTTGAATACACCCACGGCCACTTTATTAGGTACACCTTGCTAGTACCAGGTTGGACCCCCTTTTGCCTTAAGAACACCTTGATTCTTCTTGGCATAGATTTAATAAGGTGCTGGAAACATTCGTCAGAGATTTTGGTCCATATTGACATGATAGCATCACACAGTTGCTGCAGAACTGTCGGCTGCACATCTATAATGCAAATCTACCATTCCACCACATCCCAAACGTGCTCTATTGGATTGAAATCTGGTGACCGTGGAGGCCATCAGAGTACAGTGAACTCATCGGCATGCTCATCAACAAGGCATCTTCACCCAGAGAACTGCTGCTCACTGGATATTTTCTCTTTTTGGGACCATCCTCTGTAAACCCTAGAGATGGTTGTGCATGAAAATCCCAGTAGATCAGCAGCTTCTGAAATACCTGTCTGGCACCAACACACATGCCACATTTGAAGTAACTTAAATCACCTTTCTTCCTCATTCTGGTGCTCAGTTTGAACTTCAGCTGGTCGTCTTGACCATGTCTACATGCCTAAATGCATTAACTTCCTGCCACGATTGGCTGATTAGCTATTTGTGTTGACAAGCTGTTGACCAGGTGTACCTAATAAAGAGACAGGTGGATGGAGGGGGTGGGCTTTATGATCTATACTGCAAGCAGCCACCAGGGGGCGAGACTATTATACAGTTTGTGTTTCAGACTCATTTGCATTCACGATTTGATCTGGCGATGTCAGGCAAGTACCTTTTACTGACCTACTGGTTATACTGGAGATGATGGTGTGAGTATGAACCCGACCATTCACAGCTTAGGAAGTGATAAGAAGGACTTTGAGGTGGATTCAATGACGAGTGAGTGTTAAGATATAATGAATGGTGCAATATGGGAAATTAGACCTGGTGGCATGTATGACAGATGGATGATGCATGAGAAAGAACCATATGGCAGGCAGACAAATAATAAAACTTCAAACTACATATATATATATATATATATATATATATATATATATATATATATATAGCCATTTAATTAAGTTTTTTAGAAATGGGAAATAGGCACGAGTGAAGCAACTTGACAAACACAACAGTAGATGTTTCCTCATCTTTGTAATTTTAATGGCTGCCTTGGTGAGACTAATGCAGCTTTATAGCATGTCAAGCTGTTACACAGTGACACAATGTTAATAAAAAAAAAAAAAAACTTCAAAGAGATTTTGATGCTTTAACACAAATCCCCAAACTTGTATGTGGTCAGTTTACATTATCTTAGAAAGCTGCCATGTCCCTGCAGCAAATGTTCCATCTTATGTGAGTACTACAACTACTACAACAGAGGCTGTGTATGAGAGCATGTGGACAGTGTTGTCAGTAAGTAGCCTCTAAAGATGTAACACCAGAATGAAAGAATATGATTCATAGGAATGTTAATGGATGGATATAATGAAATGATTCATGAGTGGGTCTGCACTCAAAATACGAATCAGGCAGATGAATATGCAGTAATTAATGATATGGCATATAAGTGGGACTTCAGCTTATTGGTCACATAACGCCTTATGAGGATCCATGATTTATTCCTTCTCTTTCATGGCCTCTGTCCGTCTCTCATGCTCTCTTTCTGACGATCATGTCTTTCTCACTCCTGGTCTTGGTCACATGAGCAGTGTCAGATCATTTATTTCACGCTGGGACCGGAGGTGGAGAACGCTTTTACCACATCGCTGACGACATTAGCAGTCAGCCTCTCACCTCCTTCACCTCGCTCTCTAATGTCTTTTCAAATTACAAGATGACTCTCTAACAGAATAACTTGTAAAATACAAACACTTTTCCTCATCTCTGCAAACACATACAGACATGCTCCTTAAATTAGAATTCGGGTCACTGGGTTTCATGATCCTCTCTTTTGTGTCTATAGGCCATAAGATGGGGTAGGCAGCTTCCTGGAAAAGACAGAATTTGCCCTCCTCCTGCAGCTCTACCCTCCCCAGATGAGCACGAGTGTAAGCATACCCTTCATATTGTAATCTATATGAGCGCTAGTCATTCATGTGAGTCATCCCGATTGTGATTGTGATCCCGATGCTGTTATATAGAGTTCTACGAGAATTGCCATCCTGGTTTCTTTGTAAACTTGTGAGCCTGTAAAGCCATTTGAGATGACATACTGTGATATGAGGCTCTAGCTAATGTCACATTCATGAATTTGAATTACCTGCAGCAGAGAGCCTTTGGCTACGGTTAGCATAACGCTAAACTATCAGCAACTTTCTCTCTCTATTTCTGAAATATTTTGCTGATATTGACACGTGTTTTGTTTGGTTTATTGACTGTCCATTTGAGAAGTCTGTCCGTCCTTTTTGGTTGCTTTGCAGCGTAGGCAGTTGTTGCCAATGCTGGATTGGCCACTTTCTCTGCAGGATTCTTCACCACTGAATCAGGTTTTCACCATCTGGAGGAATGTGCACTGTAGAACAGCCAGTAGAAACACCTTTTCTCTGAAATAACCCATTACTCTTCAAAGTCTCCTGTCACAGGTTAGATTTTCTAAAGCCTGAAAACAGAGCCAAGAGGTGGTGCAGATGTCCAGTGTTCTCTCAGACCACTTGAATTACAATATGCTGAAGGTACCATGCCATTGTTGCAAGGTGCCAAAATTCCATTGCCCCATTGGCCTTTATCCCATTGCTTCAAACCCCTTTTTCTGAAAGTAAACACTCCTTGCAGTTAATTTCAGTTTCCCAGCAGTGTTTGAGCCTCTGATCGCAGCTGTTTATACCAACCCTTCGTGCCATTTCCCTGTGGCGTTTGAGCCATCAAACCTGAGTGTTTTCACTGACCTGTCTGTTCTTCTCCAGTGAATTTTGTGCTACTGAATGTGGGCGTTTTAAGTCAAAACATGATCTTTTCTTGACCATAACCAACTGGTTTTTGTGCCTAAACCTGACCACACATTCACCACATTGTTGAAAAACGTGAAGTTTCAATGCATTGGCTGCAAAACTGTGTAAAAATGTAAAGTATCATTGGTTTACAGAAACATCCAGTGCAAACATTTTTTTCTTGCGATTGGGTTGTCTAACAGTGTTAGTTGTTTTGCCTCACAGCAAAGGTTTGAATCCATCAGCTGACTGGGGCCCTTCCGTGTGTTTGCATGTTCTCTCCTCTTGTCAGCGTGGGTTTTCCCAGGTTGCTCCAGCTTCCTCCCACAGTCCAAAGGCATGCAGAGTAATTAGAGACTCTAAATTGTCAGTTGGTCTGAATGTGAGCGTGGATGGTTGTCTGTCTCTATGTGTCAGCCCTGTGATAGTCTGGCGACCTGTCCAGGGTGTACCTTGCCTCTCGCCCAGTGTCAGCAGGGATAGGCTCCAGTTAACACTTAACGTCACTCTGCTCTCTTAATTGCACACTATGAAACGTTCCCTCCCGCTGGGTATCCAGGTATCCTGTGGTGTTACTGTAACTCCTTCTCCACATTACGTAAGTGGGATGAAGCAAATAATGCTCCAGAGTAAATGGAGAAATGCTGAAGTTGTTTTCCAGCAGCTTGTGTAACTGCTGAGGTTGTGAATATTACAGCAGTGAGCTGAGTGCATTACTGTCACACCGAACCCCATTAAACTCACAAATGAAATGTTCCCAAACACATTTATTATTACCAAATCTGATGCAACCACCACTGATGAATAATGCACTACTGATACAACTCTGTACAGTGATTCAATATCAGCACAATAATAATCACTTGTTTTCTTACACAGAACCAACAATGATTAGGACGCTGGAGATATCAAACTTTTCCATGATTGTGACAGATTTTTAAACTAGAGAAATAATGACAGTTTTTGCTGGAAAAAGCAAAAATGACTGCAAGTTTGTGCATGTAAGATACTCATTCATTCAGTGACATTCACACATGACAAGTTAACATATTGTATTTGTTTTCTTTTTGTTTAACATTAAATTCCCTGATGTTTGTTTGCAGAACATCACAGCACCCTTTACATTAAAACATGCTTCCATGAACATGCACTAGATTGTCAATCAGTTGGCTTTAAAGGAAAAGTTTGACATGTTGGGAAATGTGCTTACTTACATTCTTGCTAGGAGTTGGGTGTTACGTTTGATACCACTGTTGTATTCATACAAAGCTACCACAGACTGTATGTAAAGATGGATGACAGGTCAGCTCCCAGAAGTGAAGCCAAAATGTCTTAATTGCCCCCTGGTGGCTGACTGCAGTATGGGTCATAAACTCCTCCCCCTCTCCATGTTAGCAGATGGGACATGGGCCATACTGAAAGATCAAAGTACACGTCAAATAAACTTTTCCCAAAGATGGTTTCTTTCATTTTAGGTAGCTCTTATCACGCTGATGTGTGTTCAAGTGTTTATTTGTCTGGTAAGTTTGCTTTTAAGTTATTTGATGCGATATAGAGGGTTTGAAATTATGATTAACAGCTGTGTGTACCAATCAGTGTGCTCAGAAATGTGTCCAGATAAAGACAAGTGTTTGTCTGTGAATGCTGCGAGTTATGAAGCCAATTTATGTACTTGTGTTTGAAATTGTTGCTATTAAGCCATGTTTAATGTGTGTTTTGAATCAACTAAACTTTACAGCACTTCACAGAAACCTCCGCCGCCAACTAGTGTTTTGGAGGTGTAACTGCAGAGTGACACTGACACACCATCGCACAAGTATGAAAGCTCACGGCATCGGCTATGACATGGGGCTGACACACAAGTATAAATCCTGCTTATGGCTTCAAGTGATGTCACGAGTATAACACGGCAGCTACCTTTTAGTTTTGGCTCCACTTTTATACAATGAGAGGAAGTAGAGACTCGTTATCCATCTTTATATCCAGTCACTGGAGGCTGCAGTCAGGAAATGTTTAGCTTAGCTTAGCATAAAGACTGGAAATGGGAAAACAGCCAGCCTGGCTCTGTCTAAAGATCACAGAATCTGCCTAGCAGCACCTTTTAAAGCTCACTAATAAAAACATATTTTGTTTGTGCAATCTGTATGAAAAACCAAAGTGTAAAAATAATATTTATGTGCCAGAGTATTTCTTCAAGGATGTTACTGCAATGTACAATGAGATATGACTTGTTAAGTGAGCTTTATATTTGTTGGGAGGTTGGTTTAATTTTTCTGTTTCCAGTCTTTATGTTAAGCTAAGCTAATTGTTTCCTGACATTAGCTATATATTTAACAGGCAGAAAGTAAATAAGCATATATTTTCCAAAATGTGGAACTGTTCTGTTAATGGGCACTTCACGGTAAATGGAACATCTTTTTTTCTTTTACTGTCGTTTTGATTGAACTGTAGGAATAATGTTTGCAGATTTACAACATAAGTCTGCAAACAGTTTAGAGCAATTAATGGCAAGAAAAAACCTTCTTTGTTGTGTTTATTAGTTTCCTGTTTTTGTTGATTCTGTTGCTGAGTTGTTTCCTGTCAGTGACAGAATAACATGCACAAATGCAGCAATTTATCATGAATGAGAATATAGCCATTTTATCCTGCAAAATGCTATTTAACCTCTTTTATATATATTATTTTATTGTCAAATTGTACAATACAGAATTCCAAACAATACACAAGACTTTTCGCTGACACACTGGTGAGATCCTTCTATGTTACAAGTACATTATACCCTGAAAAGACAGGCCTGCACAGTATGAGGGTCTGCTATAATCATAATGCTCTTTATTCTAAATCTCTGTGGTTGGCGTCCCATTCATTTAGTCTAGACTGATTTAATAAATATACAGATCATTCTTTCATTCACATTTGCTTCAACAGAAATAACCAGTATTATAAAACGCTAAAAATAAACGTCAAATGTCTCACACTGTAACTAATAAAGTGCATGTCTGTTACTTGAGGCAGATTATTATTACAATAGATTGAAATTAGATGCTTAAAAATAAATGTATACACCACAACAGAATCAAATCTATGATATGAGCTGTTCCCCAGAGAGGAGGCAGTGGCAAGATTTCTAAACACACACACAACACTCCTTGTAAATTAATACATAAAAAACCTTAAACTGTGTTGTTATTGTGGTCGTCAGTGCTGCTCCTGGAGATACAGTAGGTTTAGTTCCTGAAGTTATAGAAAGACTCATAAAAGCCCTCTTACAGTATGTAAAGCTTCAGGAAAGAGGTTTAGCGATAGAGGAAGGCGTCAAATTGTACAAAGACAAATTAAGATGGAGGTCAAAGATTTTCAATCTGGCTTCCATTTACAGTCCTCAGTAGCAAAGAAATGCAAATAATAATAATAATTTGACAGCTGGAACATGCACTTTGTTGCCAAGAGTTGGATGAGAAGATCGACACCACTCTCATGGATGGAGTGTTAATGTGGTAAATATGACGTTCTAGCCAGGAAATGGTTAACTTAGCTTAGCATGAAGACTGGAAGCAGGGGGAAGCAAGGTAGCCTGGCCCAAGATTTCATTGGTCGCTTAGTTGCAGAATTTTTTTTAAATGTCAAAATAAATAAAACCTTTGACTGGACCATGTGTGAATTTAATTTGAATTAGCCACTTAGCACAGTCATTACTGCTTTGCCGACAGCGTCATTAACAGGCGGCTCGCTCAGTGTGTGACATGCACTTGTAGATAAAATATAGGCCTAAAATATATAATTTATAATTAAAATAATACTGTAGACATGCGGGAGACTAGTCGACTAATGGCCCTAAATGACGACTATTGGTCGACTAGGAAAATTCTTAGTCGGGGGCAGCCCTAATTTGTTTGCAGATATCTGTTTATAAGGTGAGCCGAAATGTTGTCTGGACCTGTCTCAAATTGAGACAAATTGTAGGCTGTTGCCTACAGAGGCTTTATCACCACCAGATGATTGGTGCTAGACTAAATGTATCCCCCTGTTGTCAATTAGTATGCTAAGCTACCCAGATCCAGGCTCCAGCTACATATTTACAGAAGTGGTGTCTATCCTCTCAGCAAAAAAGTGAATGTACATATCTCCCAAAATGTCAAACGCTTCTTTTAAAAATCAAATGTACTGGAAAGCAGCCACAGAACATGCACTCATTGCTGATAAAATCACATAGCCTTCAGGACTTCTCGCCATGTGGGGGGGAATGGTCTCGCTGAAACAGCAGGGTCACACCCTTCCTGAAGCGGTGGTCCCTGACACTGTAGATAATGACATTACAGCAACTGTTACTTGTCAGGATCCAGAAGGCAAAAAAGGAAAAGTTACACCAGGTGTATCCCACCACGTTCCCGAGCACAAACACTGCGATGGGAGAGAAGGATGCTGTGAAGGCAAATGTCAGTATGCCAATTGTCTTGGCAGCTTTGATGTCTGAAAAGGAGGGCCTGTGAGAGCACCCTCCTCCCCCTCCTCCTCCTCCTCCCCCTCCGTCACTCAGACTCCCCTCTGACAGCAGTTTGCGTTTTCGGGAGTACCGTCGGATGCTGGTGAAAGACACAATGTTTACTGCTAATGTGCCACCGAGCAGCGTGAAGTCAAATGCTGGGAACAACAACAAAATGTTGGCGTCAGGTGGCAGCTGGCCTCCAAACAACAGCGGGGTGTAGTTGCACATACGACTGCACTCATTGTACTCCAGAGTGAAGTTGCTGCTGAAGATGAGGGGCGCAAGAGCCAGCAGGAAGCTGGCAGCCCAGGAGAGCAGGATGAGGAGCAGCGTTCGTCTCCGGGTCACCAAGGCGTCCTTGTGGAGTGGCCGTAGGATGGCCACGCTTCGCTCCAGCGTCATGAGGAAGATGGTGCTGATGGAGACAAAGGTGCATCCAGCAAACACGGGGCCAATCAGCATGCAGGGCTGCCACGGGCTCACCAGTCCCCCGAGAGGAGAGGAGGTGGCCGGGGAAGAAGAACTACCCTGGTACCAAACAGGAGGTGTGCTGGTCACCATCAGAGAGATCTCGGTGTAGACGGAGAAAGGGACCACGAGGACACCGACCATCATGTCTGCTATGGCCAGAGACACTGTCAGAGAGGGATAACAAGAAGAGGGTACACATTCAGGCTGTTTTCCTGTAGATACCTACAGCTTTTTTAGTTAGATTTTCACTGTGAAATAGACAAGTGCAATGTTGTGAATGTTTTTAAAGCAGTAAGAAGTGAACTTTTTCACACTTTTTGTATAAAAAATCTGTATTAAATAAACCGGTATTTTGGACGGAAAAGTGTGAGAATTGAAGGTCTAATCATATCTGGTCATTAGGCCATCTTAGATTATTGTAATTAGACCTTAGAAGGTCGTTGGTGTTGGTAAGTTGAAATGATTCTTCATTAATTATAGTGATTTTAGTAAAAATATGAAATCATCCTTAGTTATTATTTATTTTCAGTTTGAACATTGAATTTCTACTGGAAGGAACCCCATGGATTAGCATTTACACCTAGATAGTTATGAGTGGTAAGACGATAAAAAAGTACCTTTCAGGTATCCCTGTGGTGTTCGGGACTGTCTCGTTTGCACAAAGACAGTAAGGGTGACCACATTTCCAACCACGATGGCAAACGCCAGGCTGACCATGAACACCACTGCCAAAGTACGATTAAGAAATCCACAACAGCAGAGGGTGCAGAGAGGAGCCAGCGACTGGCCTGAACTCAGTCCCGCCTGAGTAGCTGCAGTCAGGTTAAACGGACCGTCTGTAGTCGGCAGCAGCACTGCTGTACCCCCGGGAACACTGACGTTGGGAAGCAGAGCAGTCATGGCCCAGGATTGACTGGTTTTACCCCTTGTGATGTGTAGGTGGTAGGGCCACTCAGGAAACCATGTCCTGGACTGGGAAACTACACTGATGAAAAACGAAAGACATATAGAGGTAGTTAAATTGTCGATCCAAGTAATGAGTTAGTATTGTTAGAAGCAGGATACAGTGTATGTCATTAATCTGCGTGTCACACACAGTCAGCCATAGTTTCATGCCACAACTTTCTCTCACTGAAAAACAAATCAACACTGTACCATCAACCATGAAGGTACAGCATCAACTTTGGGACCACAAACCACTCTTGTCACACAGAAGTGTTTATTTACACATATAAAAACATATAATACATTTTTTTTTAAAGAAATGTGAGAAAGAAAACCTCCAGGGGATTGAAAAGTGGCAATGTGCAGGCAGGAAATTACAGGAAATAGTTATTTATGTGGACATAGTGAAAGATAAATAAAGACATATTTACACATAGTACTTGACAACAAGTCAAGTAAAAATTTGACCTGAGCATGTTCACTGTAAACTGTAAAAGAAATAGAACCCCACTGGTTTGGTTTAATGGAGAGTTATCTCTAGATCCAGCTGTCAGAGAGAAATCCTTACCTGTGCTACATCTGTCGACAAAAAGTCGGAATACTGTTCTGTTGCAGAAAATCACATTCAGTTAGTATTTCTCATGATCTAAGCCAGACATTTCAGCAGCACGATGCTTCAGAGTGGAACACGTCAGCCCATTTTGTTTTTAACAGTAGTTAATAACACTTAGTACTTTCACTTGTTCAGTATGTTTCAGCTGCAAATGCCCACATGAAGGGGAATTATAATCATTCACATTAGTTGCCAAAACCCAAAACACGTTCTAGTCTTGCTGGATTGTTTTTAGCATTTAGCTGGAAAACCCCTCATGCAAATCGTTCATTTGGAGCGACTGCATTCTTAAGGTCCTTGCTTTTGAGTTAAATATATATTAGCCTGTATCATCAGCATATCAAGATAAGTGTAGGGATTATTAGCTTAAGCATTTGAAAGCCACCTATATAAGGCTAAAATGAAAATGATCTCTATGTCTTTGCATACACCTAGCTGCTTCCAGTATGTTGCTAAAAGTGAATTTAATGGCTGTGCGTTGATCAGCACAGTCACCAGAACAAAAAAAATGTTGCCATTGTACACTTCTGCAAACCGTGGATACATTATATATGTTCATTTCATACCTATCATGTCAACATTTGTAAAGTGATGTAGTTCAGATTACATGTGCATGAGTTGAGTTTCTCACGACTGCCAAAGAGCAGACAGCAAACCACTGCTGAAGACGATAGGTTGTGACATTTACAGCAGTGTTTGTGGTAACAACCGCTGGGTATTTTAAGCCAAAACGTCATCTTGTCCTGACCCTAACCAAGTGGGGCTTTTTTGTGACTAAACCACACATTAACCAGAGCGTATTAGCATACATATATATTAGCTGCAGATGAAACGTACAAATGTAGCATATCAACGGTTTGCAATAACATACAGTGTCAGCATTTACTCTGGTAATTGGGTTGCATTGATCGTCTCTAAAAAATACCTTTTATTCATTGTTTCTATATAATATTGTGTCATATATCAAGCCAAGCACATAATCCAATAATGTGTGGAGGACGTGGAGAGGTAAAACTATGTACACAACTGCAAAGTTTTAAGGTGGTGTATCAGGTGCAGTTTACCTTACAAATGTCTTATATAAATTGCTGAATTTTCTACAATAATAAAGTCATCGGTGCCAAAAAAAGAAAAGATAAAAGGGGCATGTGAATGATAGGTAGTCTTTTATCCAAGATTTCCCAAAGTACGGACAGTGATTTTTCTTCTTGTGATGTGGTTACATGCTGTTCCTCTGACCTAACACTGTTGGAGTTCAGTACCAAATGTCTTTCTCAGCTGACAACTAAATACTCAGGTCCTTCAATCATTTATGCTGTTCACTGGGCTGGAGAGCAGGAAGGTACACACATCCAAGAAAACAAAGGGTAACAGGAACGGACATATTCAGACCAGAGCAAAACCAAACCAAATCCCATGTTCTCACTCTGGCTGCGGGCGCAGGTACATTCAAGGAAACATCGCAGCTATGAGACTGGAATCCCTTATCTGTCGGCGGTGAATTAGCTTCAGAATAATGAGAGGTTCTTGAGAGGAAGAAATAACACTTGTGGGTGTGCGTTCTGTGGACAGCATATTGTTGAGGATTTAATGAAGACCCAGACGAATTGCATATGAAAGGGCCACAAAGCTTATTTCCTCAACATTGCATTCACATGTGCTTGATTACATTGAATTTGAATATTAGTCTTATGAGGAGGCTGATGGTGAAAACAAATTATCACTACAGAGAGCCAATTTAAATTCTGCAGCAATAAAACAAACTTGAATGTAAAGGGGTAAGATGTAATGAAACTTGCCAAAAGCATAGGAAATTAAATTGAAACATAAAGTTTAACATTTTCTCACGTTTGTCTCTTATCAAACCTTATTAAACAGCGCCTAAAATAAGTATTCACCTCCTACAAAAGCCCTTTTCAGACATGGACTATGTAACACTGCTGGTTTCATTTGTCTGTTAAAGTGAAGGCTTTTGTCATTCAGATGGGCGTATTTTATTTTAAAGTTCTTTTTATTAAGACTCAGACATGTCAGTAAATTTTAAGAAAGAGCTACATGCTCACGACACCTGGTGCGCAAGAGGGAGCATAGAGAGAGAAAGAACAGCAGTGAGTTTACTAGGATTTTAAAAAAGGCTCTGTTGACATAACAGTACTCACTCTTAATCATCACTTATCACTATTATGACCCACTATAAGTTAGGGCCGCAACGATAATCGAGTAATTGATTAGTTGTCGACTGTTAAATTAATTGCCAACTGATTTGGTAATTGATTAATCAGTGAGTAATTATTTAAGAAAAGAAAGTCAAGATTCTCTGATTCCAGCTGGTTTCTTTACTACACTGTGACAGTAAACTGATTATCTTTGGGTTGTGGACAATGACGTCATCTTGGGCTTCGGGAAACACTGATCGACATGTTTACCATTGTCTCATGTCAACTCATTAATTGACACTGAAAATGTATGTATAGGTGTATTCATCTGCAGAGACCCTGCCCTCCATCTGTATATTCTTATTTTCTTTTAATTTTTCTGTGTTAAGAGCCAACATCTGTACGTACGCTGTACGTATCTCTCCTGCATTGGTTTTGGTAGCTAAGTGACGGCCTGTCAATTTACAGTTACTACATGCATTGTGTCTTTTCAAAATGAACTTCCATTTTCACAGGAAATGCATAGTTTCCACCTGTTGAATGCATGCAGTCTCTTTTCAAAATAAACTTGTAACTAAGAACTTGTTTGTAGGTTTGTAGGTTAAAGTCCTTAATGATGAATACATTTTATTTATAGGCGCCTTTCACGGCACTCAAGAGAGAGATAGAAAAAATTAGAAAAAAACAACAACATTCGGCCACAGGGGGAGCCACGACGATCGGTCACATTTTAGCCATTTTTAAGCATTTATCTGTTGTTACAGCGCCACCCAGTTGCCAATTAAAGTTAAATTTCTCCAGTCACCTTGAGGCGTCCTGTTCTACATATCTACCAAGTTTAGGCCTAGATAAGAAATTAGTTCTTTAGCGTCCCCGTTTTGTTTGATCGGGTCAATAATGGAGGGGTCCCCTCAGATTATGTGTGGTCATATGCCTACAAAGTTGCGTGGTGATGGGTGAAACCCTTGAGATGTTACACACCTTTATGTGATGAGCCACGCCCTTCGCAATATTCATTGCCTTATAGAAGCTCAGTTTTAGTAAGTTTTCCAACTTTTGCCAAGAGGGAACTTTAGATATTGGTCCTAGATTATGTTCACTGAGTTTCATGCAGATCGGTCAAACTTCCTAGGAAGAGATCGATTTTAAGTGTTTTTCAAAAAATTCAAAATTCAAAAAGATCTATATAACCGGAAGTTATGGGTTCTTGAGGCAAATTTGTTCCTCATGAGGAGAGGCATCTCTGTGCAAAGTTTCATGTCTCTACGACATACCGGACATGAGATATGCCCATTCAAAGTTTGCAATTTCAATCAGTTGCTATAGCGCCCCCTTTGGCCAATTGATGTAATATTGCTTCATTCGCATCCTCTCATGACCCTCTACCACTGTGCCAAATTTCATATGGATTGACCAAGTCAGTGAGGAGAAAAATGTGGAACAGACACACAGACAGAATTTTCCTCATTATATAGTAAGATAAGATAAACAATAAAATAATAGATCAGAGAGGTACAGAGGAGCTAGGTTGTGAGTGCCTTAAAAGGTGAGGAGTAAGATCTTGAATTCAGTGCGGTGTTAGGTTTAGGTAACAAAAGCACATGGTTAGGTTAAGAAAAATATCACGGTCTGGCTTAAAATAAAAACATGTTATGAATGCCATGTATCATCACATACATGCATCATTAGCATAGTAGGCTACACATACTAGTACACCACATTGTTATTAAAATAATTCCACTGACTTTACACAAGACATAAACAACGGTCTGGTGCGTGACAGTCTGGAGGTTGTTTGTACCATTCACCTATCCATCCCACCCGCCCTATACGGTAATAGCTTGAAGCGTCGAAAAATTCCGCCACCCGGTGCATCTCATACTGCCACTAAAGGTTGCCTCTGTGTGTCAGTATCGGTATGCCAGGGACCACCGAGCAAGTGTCGGTTTTCACGAGTTGGGAGTGAGACCAGGTTGTGCGTGCATCCAAAAGAAAGCTATGACAATTGCGCACACAAACATGAAAACGCGAAGAGAAGGGAGTGACAGTGGATACCGTCAGACCTGGGCTAGACAGCTGCAGCAGGCAGAAGACCTCTGTTGAAGACGATACGTCATGACACTTTCAGCAGTGTTTGTGGTGATAACCGGGTATTTTTAAGGCAACGTCAACACATAGCCGGGTATATAAACCAAAACATTAACTTGTCCTGATCCTAACCAAGAGGTTTTATTGTGCCTAAACCTTTACCACACATTAACCACAGCATTTCATGAGTTGGGAGTGAGACCGAATGAGCGTGCATCCAAGAAGAAGCTATGAAAATCCTGCACACAAACACAAAAACGCTAATATAGAGAACGAGAGTGAATCTGGGGTTGGGTTTCACTTTTGCTTGCAAGACAGTTGACAAGCAGTAACTGACAATTCCAGTATAGTATGTTTTAAAAACTGTCATGACGTCAAGGAGGAAAACTGTTTTCTGCCCCAGTAGTCCGTCTCTGCAGTTTCTGAATGAGTCTGCTGTGTTGGATCTCTGTCTTCTCAATCTGTCCGCCTCTGTCTTCTCATCAACTTTGTATAATATCACCACTGAGTCTCAGGAGCCCGGCCTCCTGCACCTGAGTCTGTTTCTTCTGTCTTCAACCTCTATTTAGCCCTGATTTTCCATCATCTGAGTCCAGCTCCTCCATTTCAAACCTGTCTCCTAGAAATTACATGTATACGTAGCACGAAATTGTTTTCTCAATTACGTTGCGCTGACAAGTGCAATCACTGCCTGGTTTATGTTCAGAGACAATGCTTATGTGAGTGAGTGATTTCTGCATCCAGCTTGCCTACGTTCAGCAGTTTATGGTTTTGAAATGAGCACGCAGCAGCATGAATCTGTATAATTGAATGAGGGGTGTTTGTGCCTCAGGTGAGAATACAGCCTATGCAGAGGGACTGTTTGAATGCCTGATTGATACCATTGTTTGCGGCTGCTACACTGTTGTATACTGATGGTTTGGTGTTTACCTGGTCATCATACAAGCATTCAGAGAGGACAGCATGAAATGATGTGTCTTTCTGCAAGAGTCTATGCCTTGTTGGCCGATAGGCGGTGACATGTGGGGTGCCCCAAGGGTCAATTTTAGGTCCAATTCTTTTTAATCTATACATGCTTCCCCTTGGGGACGTCATCAGGAGGCACGGCATCAGCTTCCACAGTTACGCAGATGACACACAGCTGTACATTGCCGTGTCTCCTGATGACACAGGGCCAATTGATACCCTTTTTAACTCTATTTTAGATATCAAGTCATGGATGGCAGTGAATTTCCTACAGCTCAACCAGGACAAAACAGAGGTTTTAATTTTTGGCCCTGAAGGCCAGAGAGAGAAACTTTTACCAAAACTACAAGATTTTAAACCTTCACAATGTGTAAAGCTTCACAATGTGTAAAGAACCTGGGCATCATTTTTGACTCTGAGCTTAGTTTTATTCCACACATCACAAATGTAACAAAGACAGGTTTTTATCATCTTAAGAATATAGCCAGAGTCCGCCCGTTTCTCTCTCAGGTTAACACGGAGGTGCTGATGCATGCTTTTATCTCTTGTCGTTTAGATTACTGTAATGCCCTGCTGTCTGGTCTTCTCAAAAAGACCATCTCTAACCTGCAGCTACTCCAAAACTCAGCCGCACGAGTGCTGACGAGGACCAGAGGGTGGGAGCACATTTCACCAGTTTTACAATCGCTGCATTGGCTCCCTGTGTGTTTCAGGATCGATTTTAAGGTTCTTTTATTAGTTTTAAAATGTCTTAACGGCCTTGGGCCATTTTATTTATCTGACCTGCTTTTATCATATCAACCCTCGCGGATCCTGAGGTCCTCCGGCACCGGCCTTTTAATTGTTCCAAGAGTTAGAACAAAAACCCACGGGGAGGCTGCATTCAGCCATTATGGCCCTCACTTATGGAACAGCCTGCCGGAGAGCATCAGGACTGCAGAGACTGTTGATGTTTTTAAAAGGAGGCTCAAGACT
>NC_065506.1:30549159-30550266 GCF_006386435.1 Epinephelus moara
AATTGTCCGTAGGTGTGAATGTGAGCGTGAATGGTTGTCTGTCTCTGTGTGTCAGCCCTGCGATAGTCTGGCGACCTGTCCAGGGTGTACCCTGCCTCTCGCCCGATGTCAGCTGGGATAGGCTCCAGCCCCCCCGCGACCCTCAAGAGGATGAAGCGGTTAGAAGATGAATGAATGAATGTAGGAAACTAGTGACAGTAGTGACAGGAAGTGACTGGGCTTGTGCATTTGATGAAGGAGACATTACTCATGCTTGGCATCAGTCAGACCCCAAAAAAGTCTAGCTCCTCTCCTCTCCTAATCCTATTAGACTAATTTAGGATCTTTGAGGGATTTGCTTCATAAACAGTGCTGTCAATACCAATCACAGATGTGCAACATATGAAAATCCACTGCATTAAATCATGCTTTACCCCGTCACATTGTACCCCACTGCTGTCATCACTACACTGGCTACCTGTATTGTTTAGAATTGATTTTAAAGTTATTTTACGTGTTTATATAGCTTTAAATGACCTTACTCCTTCATACATCAGAGATTTCCTATCATTTAATGTTTCAGCTGGATCACCAAGGTCCTCCACTGCTTTATTTTTAAATGTTCCTCATGTAAAACGTAACTTACTACTAATACTTACTAAACTAAACTAATGTGTCTAATAAAAGTACTTTCTGTTTTTACACCTCTAAACTGTGGAATTTCTCCCCCTCTGGATATTAGAATGTCGAGTTCTTTCTGTATTTTCGAACGTAAATTCAAGACCTGTCTTTTTAATCTGGCTTTTAATGTGGGATTACATTACAGTCCTGGTTTTTAAGTTTTAACCATTGGTGTTTACCTTCTTTTATCTCTCCTGTTCATTTTTATCTTACTATATATCTTATCTTACTATATAATGACGAAAACTCTGTCTGTGGGTTGATTTGATCAATCCATGTGAAATTTGACCGATCTGCATGAAACTGGGTGAACATAATCTAGGGACCAATATCTAAAGTTCCCTCTTGGCAAAAGTTGGAAAACTTACTAAAACTGAGCTTCTATAAGGCAATGAATATTGCGGAGGGCGTGGCTCATCACATAAAGGTGTATAACATCTCAAGGGT
>NC_065506.1:30550343-30594720 GCF_006386435.1 Epinephelus moara
TTTTTCTACTCACTGACGTGGTCAATCTATGTGAAACTGCACATAGGCATTGAGGATTGGCATAGGTAGAAGGTGACAAAGCTACCAATGGGTATGGACTAGTTCTGTTTCATTTATTTATTTACTCTCTTTTTATTCTATGTTTTAATCATATTTTTTGTTAGTTTGTTCTGTTTTGGTTGGTTTGCTTTTTTAATATTTTATTTTATTGTCTTGTGTCTGTGTCATTCCAATTTTGCCATGTAAGACACTTTGGGCTGCATGTTTACATGAAAGGTGAGAGATTTGAAACAGACTTCTGAAACATGTCAGTTCAAAATCATGTTGATAACCAAGTTTAATAAAAAAGGAACAGTGGTAAAGTATCAAGCTTATAAAACAATCCTGGGTATGTTTCTTTGAGTGGTTAAAGAGAGCTTCAACACCCCACACAGATGATTCAGGTTAATAAAGTAGTTGCTGCTGTTGTGTCTTATACCAACATTTACTGGCTCTTTTAAACGAAGCCACAGATCCTTCATGTAGCTTCAGTTGCATAACTTTAACCATACATTACCATGCTACAAGTGCCATGCACAGATTCATTTTACATTTAAAGTTTAGATATGCTATAGATGAATAAATAAATAAATGAAACTTTGCAGAATCATCCTCCGTTGTTATGTTGGTGAAAGTCAGAGAAAAGAAAATCCACTTCACACCTGTGACAGTAATACTCAACAGTGCTCAAGCTGCGTAATTCACTGTGATCAAGGACAAGATTTGAGAGTGTTAACATTATGAAAGAATCTTGTGAAATACCTGAGAGACAATTCTCCCTTTTAAAATGCTGAAATGGGTGGGAGGGAAAGGTGAGATATTTTGACGTAAATCATTCTGTACTCTGCTTTAGCTTTTTAATGAGTGGATTGTGTTATTTATTAGTCATCCAAATACATAGAAAATCACGCTAACCATTGAATGCAGTGCAGTCTCAGAGCCCTTTCACTATCAGTGTGACAACAGTAAGCTTCTGTGGACAATGGCCAACATTTCAGGGGTTCCGGTGTAGCTTGCAGATCTGCGGGCCGTAACTTCCTCCTCTATGCGCCAGACATTTCGTGTTATCTCTGTAAACAGACAACTTGACTGTATATAATGGATGTAGCTACTGTGACATCACCCATTGGTTTGTTGACTCCTATTTTATAGCCTTGAGTTCTGCATTTTGGACTTTTGGAGCCAGAGGTGACCATATTTGGACGAGAGGCTGGAGCTGTGGAGAATTGGGGGATGGATCTGTCTCACAGACTGTGGTGATGTCTCGCACACAGCCTGTCATTCAAACCGCCCTTATGTGTAACTTTAAGCCTTTATAAAACGTAAAGCAGTGAGTTATATAAAGTTCACTCCCCCGCACAGTTGTCATGAATTGAAAATAGCTATAGAGGCCAAAGCTATATCTTGTACCAGGCTGTAAACATGTTTATTTCTGCTGTTAAGTTGGGCGTTTTAATATAGAGGTCTATGGGGACTGGCCCTGAGTGGCCATTCACATAGCTGCAGTTTTTGGCACTTCGGCTTTGGCTTCATTTTTCAGGAGGTTGCTGCTTGTCTGCATATGGATGCAAATGCATTTTAAAATATAAAGCTAATAAAAAACTAAAACGTCATCAAATGATAACTGATGCTTCCAAGACTGCATTTCGGCCAATGTGTTCCACCTCTCTGTGGGACTGTTTACCTACAGGCAACCAAAGCCTGCTTAAACACGTTCGGTCAATACTACTCGGACTACAAACAGAAATCAGAACACTTCTGATACCAAAATCATGTCTCCAGATTCTGTTTTTACACAATGCAAATGGGGATGTTGAAACCCCCCCAAAATGAAACAAAAAGGCATGGTATTATCAGCGTTGGCAATTGCTTTCATGCCACAGCGCAGTTCCTTTACTTTTAATTTAAGTCATGGTAAAACAAAAGAAAATGTATTTTTGGGAGTGAAGAGGATGAACCTCATTAAGGGGCTTTTTGCCTTTACCTTCAGTGAAGATGACAGGCGGAAGTCTTCCCTGTGGCAAGACCTCAGGCGTGGTGAGACAAGCAGCTGAGAGCATAGACACACACTAACACACACACACACACACACACACACACACACACACACACACACACACACACACGGAGTACAGCTGTTAGAGAGATAGGCCTACAACCCAACATCCTCACAATCAGTACAGGCTGAAGAATCTCCCAGAGTTTGTGTGAGGGGACAATGAAATATTACTCAGTGCAACCTGACCCACATGTGGCCCTATATTTTGACATTTCCTCAACAACAAAAGAAGGCTGAAAGATAGTTCATGATTTTAAGTGTGCTTTTGAAATCTTTGTTTCACCACAACTTTCTATGTCAAGATACCTGAAAAAACAAACAGATAAAAAACTAGTTTTGTCCCTCACGTTATTGTTCTTTGGCTTCTTTTGTCTCAATGTGAGTCACAGTCAGACTCTAAGTTTTGAATTGTTCCCATAATGCCGTGGGAGATGTAAACACCAAGCATCAAGTACAATTTAGCTAGTTGACAAATTGGCACCATTAAAAGTACGCTGAATTAACTATTAGCAGTTATGGTTTGCAGAGTACCCATTTATGAACCAACAGCTATCGTTGGATTATTTTAATACTGAAAACAAAACAAAACGTGCAAACGTAATAAATCTCAGGCAAGTTCTGGAGTTATAAAGAAGCATTTTTTTTCTTCGTGATTTTTGAGTGGATTTATGAATTTTTATTCACCATGGAAGTGAACGTCACACACGTCATCAGTATTGAGGTGTCCACAAGAGGCCCAACAGAGTCTGCAATTACATGTGTGCAGGCATCCTAGACGCCACTTAAGTGATGGCATGGTGATTGTCATGGTGACTGTGTTGATGTTTTACAAATAAACGTGTTTGGGAATAACAGGTGTTCATTAATCAAGGTAAATCTAAACGCACCAAACTGGAATTGTACTTTATATTGTTTTTATGTGACAAATAAATTCATAGATTGATTGATCGATTGAGTGTTCCAACTCGTTTCAGAGCCATGTTGGGTTGGAGTTATCAAAATGAGGATTACGTTTGGATTGGGATACCACAAATAGTGAGTGTGATTTTTTTTTTCTCGTTCTTATTCTTCTTATTGTCAACAAATCCCATGAAAAGACCAAAGCCAACAATATTTTGATTGGTCCGATCAAAGCCTGGTAGGGCTCCTACATGTCGTAGTGCTCTACTGTCATCTGAAAACTATTAAAAACAGATCACTGAGCCACATTTCACTGGGTGACCTTTATTATGAACATGAGAGCTGCAGTTTATTTATATTGTAAGTCAGTCCTACACACACTGTCCTGGTGCTGTATGCTCAGAGAGCACCAAGTGTGTATTAATCTGCATCTGAACATAGTCCCCAACACATACACTCTTTACTGTCCTGCTGTTTGAGTAAAGTTTGCTAGAAATGTCAGTGCCCATTTGCCACAGGAAATTAGCCTTTTAGAAAATGATTGCCAGCCTTATCTTATACACAACCCAATCTCCAGAAAAGAAATGTTTGCATTGTACGTTTCTGCAAACAATCAGTATGTTACATTTGTACATTATTTTGAAGCGGAGATTTTACATTTCTCAACTAGATCTCACCATAACAAGGTGCGGTTAGGTTTAGGCACAAAACCCTCTTGTTTGTGGTTAGAAGATCATGTTTTGGCTAAAACACCCAGGTGTGGTGTGTAGCTGGGAATGTGTTGGGAAAAAACAGCTGATGTTATATGGCCAACTTGGCAGGTGTCTTGCCTGGGTGACACATCATCCACAGTCCCCTCCACTTCCTGATGACAAAGTCAGCTGATATATTTCGCCAGTTTATAAACTTTGACTTTATACATACAAATGAAACGAAATGAAAATGATGGAATAAATGTGATGCAGGCCTGTTTGTTGTAACCTTTTCTCCTGGCAACTGGGACGCCTTTACAACAGGTCGCATCTTATTTAATCTCACATTACTGGCTTTTGTTGTTCGTATTTTTTCTCTCTAGCTGTTTGTAATGCTTCACTGGTTGCTCTCAAATAGGATTGGCGGTGACAAATCTTTTTTTAAAAGAAAATTAGGTGGAAACACTACGTTTTGCATGACTGCATATTAATAGGTTGGTGTGGAAAGAGAAGAAACATGACAGGGACAGGGAGAGGTTGCGTTACTGGATTCTCATTGGCTGACAACACTGGTCCTGGTGAAGATTTAGAGCAGATGCTAACATGCTCACCATTTTCATTTTGTAGCATGTTTACATTTGCTTAACACAAGGTACAACTGAAGCTGATGGGAATGTCGTTATTTTTGCAGGTATTAGGTCATAAAATGAAAGATTTTCAGGGCTTTTGTCTTTACGATAGCAAAACTGCAAAGTGAGAGGAAAGTGTAGATAGAGAACGCAGCAGAGCGCCGCAGGTTGAAAGGACTGAGTTTACATGGGGTGCACATTCTACCTGGTGATCTAGGTCACCCTGACACAAAGACATTTAAACTTGATAGCACTGGATCCATCTAGTGGCCATGAATGTGCCAGATTTCATGGCAATCCCTCCAAGAGTTATTGAGATATTTTAATAACATACAAAAATGTCAAACACATGGTGGCTCAAGAGGAAAAGTCAGTCAGGATCACCAAAGCCATTATAATGCATCGTCTGGGAATGATAATGTTTTGAGTGTTTGTACAGAATGTTGTGTTTTTGTGCCAATCCATTAAGTTGATGTTGATATATTTTATGAATAAGTAAAAAACTTTAATACCTGTAGCAGCTTTCATGGCACTACATTTGATAGTTGTCAAGATATTTCAGTCTGAAGCGGTGGACCATTGTGCTGCAATAGCTGCGTTTAGGTGTAGGTTGTTCATGCATGCAGTGAATCTCCTTTGACAGGGCTGTATCCCTGAGTGACAGGTCAGGCATATGTAGGAAGACCGTGGGGGCTCGGTCGGGGCTCTCAGGCCAGGTCGCGGGATGCACAGAGGGGTCATTTGCAGTAATGATGGACAGGCCGGCTCAGAGCCGCCCGAGGCCGTCTGCCACAGCACATGAGCAGAAAGACAACTTTCTCCTCACATCTTGGCCTGTCATTCTGTCTGTGTTCGTTCCCCTCGTGTTTGTCACAGAAGTGCCCGAACAACACATCCATACACACACCGACACAAACACGTAACAAGTGTTACTTTCTTTTTATTGTTGTTTTATCTTTGGCAGTGTTCTTGTTTTGCTTACAGCTGTGGGAATAAGTTTCCTCTGGCAGCATTTGTTCTTACAGCAGAGGTTTCACTTCACCTGTCACTGTGGGTTTTTAAAAATATAAACAACCTGTAAAACTAGAAAACATTTAGTTAAAGGTCCCGTGTGTAGGATTTAAAGGGATAGTGCACCCAACATGAAAATTCAGCCATTATCTACTCACCCATATGCCGATGGAGGCTCAGGTGAAGTTTTAGAGTCCTCACAACACTTGCAGAGATCCAACGGGAGAGGAGGTAGCAACACAACTCCACCTAATGGAGGCTGACGGCGCCCCAGATTCAAACGTCCAAAAACACATAACTGAAACCACAAAATATCTCCATACTGCTCGTCCGCAGTGATCCAACTGTCCTGAAGCCCTGACATAAAAAGCTGTTTGGAAAAACGTCATTTGAACTCTTTTTTTTAGCCTCATTGTAGCCTGTAGCTCTAACTGCCTCTCTGTGCACCGCGCTCACGTGTGCACGCTTGCACGAGACCGTGAGACATAGGCACCGCGTTCAAGCGTGTTCACGTGCTTTCGCTGGTCTCGCGCGCAAGCAAGTTGTGTTGCTTCCCTCTCTCCCCTTGGATCTCCACAAGTGATGTGAGGACTCTAAAACTTCACCTGAGCCTCCATCGGCATATGGGTGAGTAGATATGCTTGTTACATGGGAGAAGTTTCAGTTCTGTAACCCCAAAGCTAGATGCCATTAAATCCTACACACTGGCCCTTTAAAACTATAAGTCACACCCCTTTACCCAGGCAAAGCCTAATATTTTGTTCCCATGTAAAAAAGAAGAAGAAAGAAAATCATTTAAAAACATAAAAATAATATTTCTGATAATAAATACTTTTGTCAGGTTTTGTAAATATATATTAATTCTAAACAAAGATATAATGAAAATTATTTTATTTCAATATTAAGACTGTTTTCACATTTTTTCTGCCTGATTTTTCCTGATACCCAATTACAATAATATTGTACCCAGTAATTATTACATAGCTGCCTAGTAATTAAAAAAAAATATATTTCTAAGTCCCTCCTAAAGGTCCAGTGTGTAGGACTTACTGGCATCTAGTGGTGAGGTTACAGAACTGAGACTTCTCACATGTCACAAGCATGTAGGAGAACTGTGGTGGCTGATGCAAAAATGTGAATGGCCCTATCCAGAGCCAGTGTTTGTTTTGTGCCACCTGGGCCACTGTAGCATAACACAGCAGACTCTGTGGGAGAGGACCTGCTCCATGAGTAGATATAAACGGCTCATTCTGAGGTAACATTCATGATAAGTTTTTAACAGGCAGTCTTAGAGAGCCTGTCCAGTTACAGCATCGCAGCTTGATTCGGTAACCTCTCTCATCCAAAATAATTGGTGTCAAAGAGCACATTTCCATGCAGACTAGATTTGAACAGGCTGCTCTAAGTCAAGCCAATGAGATCATCAAAGACTCCTCTCATGATCTGCATACAGAGTACGAGCTGCTGCCCTCTGGTAGGAGATTTACTGTGCCTTGTTGCAGATTAAACAGATTTAAAAATTAATTCATACGTATGTCTTTAAAGCTTTTAAATAATGGCAGATGAAGCCAGAACTGGCATTGGGTTATGATGATTTGCTGATTTGCATTTTTGTAGAGGTTTTTTTATTTGATGTTATTTACTTAATTATCTTTTTGTGTTTTTGTGTTTTTCTGTTATTGCTACTACATTTTTGCAAATAGACACCCCTAAATCGAACACAATGGGCCTTTAAACACTAAGATGCTAACCCCTGATGTCCTGACCTTTGGTCTTCTTCCCTTGTACTCTCATACCCAGTAGGTATTTTATTGATTCACTGTATGCACTTAATAATTACAAATAACTTGCTTGCTGTAATCCACCAGACTGAATACATAACTGTTGCTGAAACTTAATATGAGCATGTGTGTATGCATATCTGCATTAGTGTGTGCGTGCTGACTCCATCCTGTCAATGAGTGCCATTCTAAATTACACAGTGCTAATGGACGTCATGCCCACCTCACTTTAGTTTGTCAACAGCTGCTGCACGCCTGAGCAATCAGACACTGAGCAGGAATCCACCTGACAGTTTCATTCTCACATTTATAAATGCTTTAAACCAATTTCTGGCATGGAAATAGGAATTTTTGAAGGTCCATCAGAGGCTGAAGTTTATTTTAATGGCAGTGATCTTCTCTTGGAATCTCATATAGGTTAAGGTTAACAAGGAACATTTTCTCCATACTGCGATTTTAAACTCTGGGGCAAAATATGTGAACTAAAAATGTGATTATGCGGACATTATTAGGAAATATTGTACTGATCTTGGTTCGGAAAACAGTTGATCTGCTCAGCTATTTTCTCAAATTGCCTCCTCATGAACAGTTGTCCTTTGTGTGTCAATATGCGAAACAATAACTGCAACAATTTCAGTGAAACGTGCAATTTAAAATCAACAGGACAGATTTAGGCATGGCAGTGTGTCCATGTGGTCAATGCATGTGTGCATCAAGAGACAACACATGAAAAAAGTTTATAATTAATACATTTATACAGTGCCATTATGACATTTACATTCCCAGTGATTTTTTTGTGCTGTGTAAATATGTCTTCTGTAAAAGCATTGCTCATTATCATTCACTTAGTTTAAATATTTTGATGACCGACAGTGCTGTGCTAGTGAATAATTAGTCCATCTACTACTCCAAAGATGCATAGTGCTGATCAGTTTTTAAAATGTAACATATAGCAAATTAATATCCTTTGACGCATGAACAGTTAAGCGGTGTAAGCAGAGTCATTTTTCATATGAAAAGGCTTGTGTGTGTGCAGCCTGACACATTTTAAGTCAATACTCAAACTGAAGTTGCTTTTAAATAACATAAATATAGAATTGTTTTTATCCCTTTGTGTGATATTTATTATGGAAAACGGCTGTTATTTAATACCACACATGCACTTGAAAAAGAAAATCAGATGGGATAATCTTACCTGCATTTGCACTGTTATGGACCATACAGCTGTTGTGCAGACAGAGGTTGATAACAGGAAAACAATCCAGTATGGAAGTGCTGAAGTACAATCCAATTAAAAATCCTCCAGTGAAGAAGAAAGTGGAGTCCTCTCATCATTCATTCTCCTGAGAAGCACACATTAAGCACAAAGCCTCTCACACACTCCAGCTCTCTGTCCCTGTGATTCAGCCTCTCCCTCCTCCTCCTCCACTGTCTCTCTCTCGTTGTGTGGAGCACTGAACCTCCAGTCCCTTACTCCACCGCTCCCCCTCCCACGCTCCTCCCCTCACCCTCTGAATGGCTTTCCGTCCTTATCACATGCACATGCACTCCCCTAAGAGCTTCAAGGTAAAGTCCACGGCAGCTCCTTTCTCATTTTTTTCCTCCCACGTTTGCCCTCTGATGTGACTCCCCCACCTCCTCTCATCTTCTTCTCCTTGTTCCTCAAACATCTCTCGTGCTTTGTTTGTTACATCCTCCACTCTTGAACTCTTGCTTTCACTCCACCCTTAATCATACTCATTTTACTCCCTACTTTGTCCTCAAACTAATTTTAGCAGCTTTTCTTTGCTCTAAACCTTCATTCTCTGTGCCTTTCATGTGTCCAATTTGATGACAGTGTTAGTTCTACCTTTCCCTTGGATGCTGTAAAAATGACAAAGAATGAATGAAAGGAGATGCAGATAAAAAAAAAACAGAGCCGGAAAGAGATACTACATTGCACTAATGAGAGGTGACCCTATTACAGTATGAGATGGGGTAAAATGCATCCATCCTCTCTTGGGCATTTGTCCGGTTTTGCCCCCAGTGGCCTTGGCCCATGTGCACAGTTTTGATCATGCCTGGCACACGGCTCACATCCCGTCCTCTTTATTGCCCCCGGGGAGCAGACACCACAGCACTCAAGTGAGACCGCCTCCTCTTAGATATGATTTGAAACACTGGACAACACGTTGCAGGACACGTCACTGATTTGCCCTTGCCTTGACACCACCTCTGCATACAAAAATCTCTCTGAGATTCATCGGACAGGACATTGAAACTGAAGTGTAAATTGAAGCTTGCATTCCAAACATGAATGCTGACGAAATGTTGATGAGGCCGGAGCGAAGGATGAAAACAGAAATGTACATACTGAGCACTGTTATGTAACTTAATCCTCAAGGGTTTTGTAAACCTGCCAAATAAATAACTATAGGGCATTTTCCATGTTATAGTATGGGTCACATTGTATATCTGATTCTGCTCTCCAACAATCTGGCTTCTGGGTGATTACATGTGAGCTCCCAATAGCCTGAGTGACTGGTCTTGTAATGCTACAGCACGTAATAGATACACGTATTTACAGCCTGCGGTCAAGTATTGTGATAAGCTCTGGAAAAGTCATGCTGTGAATAACAAAGCAGGCTTCACCTGTATTTACACCATGGTCTTGGTGGTTGATTCTGATTGGCTGCAGGGCGTCCATTTATTTCTGATAATGGACACTTGCTAAGTACTTCCAGTAAAACCATGTGTTAATTTCTGAGCATGCCTTGGAGCTTGAATCAGGTCGGGTTCACCCCAATTTCCTGATGTTAGATATTGTTAGAGCGTTATTTTTCTATAAGGATAAACAAACATATTTAGTTTCACTCTGCTTGGCTTTCTGCTGCTTTATCTCCTCTGAGTGCCCAGAGCACACTCTACTGCTCAGAGAGTGTGGTGCTCTGAATAACCAAATGGCACTATATTCCAACAGTGCTATTAACAAACCAAATGGTCCAGTTTGTGCCTGAGTGCCCACTCAGAGTGACTATTTACAGACACAACCCATGTCACAAATTCCTGTTATTACAGTGAAAAAACTCAAGTTAAGTGGAAATGGGTTTTTGGCTCAAAACTGCTGCTTTGGTACGGGCTTGGACAGAAACTAAGGTGGTTTGTGTCGGGTCGGGACCAGAGTTGGGTATAACGCGTTACAAAGTAACGTGTTAGAGTACTTTGATTACTTTTTGCAGTAACGAGTAACCTAACACGTTAGTTTGCTGTTTGAGTAATCAAATAAGTACATTTTCAAACAAGACATCAGTTACTTCCGTTACTTTTAGAACGCTGGTCCTTCAGCTCCGAAACACCAACGGCTGTCGTTTGGTTCTAATAACGGAGATAACGTTAAACCTATCAGTCTGAAAGAAGCCACGGAGCTTGTGGCAAGCTACGTGGTCGGAGAAATGCTGCCGTTGTCTACGGTGGAGTCTAAATAGGTGGAGTAGGACTCACATTTCAGACTCAGGACTTGCATTATGCCTGGTACACGCTACATGCTGGTACTCACCAATTATCCCCTGTCGTCTTTCACGGCGTGTGTGACGTCATCGGGTTATTCTTGTCCTATTGTTATTACTTTAACTATTATTTGAGTACTGTGTCTGCTCAAGTGCCAGCCGACATGTTGTTGTAGTCACCTAAAAGCATCAGCAGATGGCAGGAGCGACATTTGAAGCACCGTATGTAAACATCAAGTTACTGTATCCTCCACAACCAAGTTCCTACAAATGTTTCAGAATAAAAGCCTATTTAGAAAATGGAGGGATTCTCTCAGCTGAGGTTATAAGGGGCTTTTAATTTGAAACAAGTGTTGAGTTTGAAATGACGGTGCGATATGTTAACTTTACAAAGACAACGGAGCGGATAAAAAGTAAATATATAAACACACAGAGGGATTAATAAATAACGGACCGTCTATAATGTAGTTTGTTTCAAATGAAGCTGGGAGCCTCTGCAGTTGTGGTGAGTAAAAGCCCCGCCGCTATTTGTTAATGTTATTACTTTATGTCCGACCGTGAGGATGTACCATTGTTTGCTAGCTTGATGCTAATGACAGTAACGTTAACTCAGCGGGTTGACAAAGTGCCTCTGCTGTTTCACACCATCATTTCCCCCTTTTACTCTGTGTGGTAACATCCCTAGAGGAAATATTAAAAACGCTGGGGTGTTGTTGTCATACAGTTGTCTACGGCAGCAGATCGTTCTGTGTTTCTACTGGTCAAAGTGACAGCTGTGATGGGAGAATTGGATCTCAGTGAAGGACGAGTGGTCCATAACTTGAATTTTGGAGACAAAAAAATGTAGGCTTAGCGCCCTGTGGTCCATTGCCCAATATGAAATGTAGAATACTCAGAAGTACTTTAAAAGTGCTTGAGTTACTTTTCTCAGGGAGTAACGTTGGAAGTACTTTTAGAGTAATTAGTTACTTTACTCAGGGAGTAACACAGTAAAGTAACTGGTTACTTTTTTAAAAAGTAACACAGTAACGTACTGATTTTTCAGACCTAATCAAACCTCTACTGCAACACGTAACCAACTAACTATCTATCTAATTACTGGTAAATGGATGGACCTGCAATTGTATATCGCCTTTCTAGTCATCTAGTGACCACTCAAACACTTTTTACACTACGAGTTACGTTCACCCATTCACACACATTCATACACTGGTGGCCGAGGCTACCATACAAGGTGCCACCTGCTACTCAGTTTTGACACACTCACACACCGATGGATCGAGAGCAATTTGGGGTTCAGTATCTTGCTCACGGATACTTTGACATGCAGCCTGGAGGAGCCTGGGATCGAACCGCTGATCTTTCGATTGGTGGACGACCCGCTCTACCTCTGAGCCACAGCCGCTGTGGCCTTGCTGTTGAACATACTGTTGAATTATATTTTCTGTTTGTCAACAGTAGGCAATCTTATTGACTTTAAATCTTGTTAGCGTAACGTTAGCTCTCTGGTTCACAGCTGAGGCAAAGGCTTTTATGAGCTGAGCGTACTGGAAATATCACCCATTACCAAGTCATATCTAAGGTTTGTCCTATTTACTGGAGCAGTGGACAACATTTCCATTGCACTAGAACCTCATGTGATGGTAATTGGTCACTTTCAGGTGTTACCAGGGAAACCAAGTATTGGCTTGTGAAAAACTTTGGATATTGATTGCAAAACACTAAAATACGGGCACGTCCCACTGGTAGGAGGCCCCGGGGAAGACCCAGGACACACTGGAGGGATTACATATCTCATCTGGCCTGGGATCGCCTTGGGGTCCCCCAGGAGGAGCTGGAAAGCGTTGCTGGAGAGAGGGACGTCTAGGGTGCTTAGGCCTGCTGCCCCCACGACCTGGCCCCAGATAAGTGGATGAAAATGGATGGATGGATGGAACACTAAAATGTAAATGAATGGTCTTCCTTTTTTTTTCTTTGGCAAGTCACCATGGTATAGAAATACATAATCAGAAATTAATGGACCCTGCGGAGGCAACTGTTCGTGTCAAACATTGAAAGGTTCTGGCCTCCATGTTGCTGCCATCCCTTAATTCCTGTCACAGATGTCACAGTGTGCATTCCTGACCTTTCATCCATGCCATTCAGTCAGCTCGCTCAGTAAATTTCCACTCATCCTGCCTCTGTACCGCTACCACCAATCAGCCTATCACCTGTCTACACCTTTTCTTGCCCCTGCCGGTCCATCCCAGCCACCTTATCAAGGCAACTCAGTTTACCTGTTCCTGATTACACCCTGCCAGTGTATAAACTCCAGCCTCACAGACTCTCTTTGCTAGATTGTACTTTGTCATTCCCCTGCACGACTCTTTAGCCTTCATTCTTGGATTGATTACTGGCTGCTGACCCTGCTTGTCTATGACTCTCCTGCTTCGCCTGCCTCCCGGAAAACACCTCAGCCTTCTGTCCCCGACTTCAAGCTCTGCTTCTGCGCTCCTAGTGTGTGTTCGCCTGTTCCCCTTGGCTGTGAAGAGATTTTCCCTAACTACTCTACAACGCAAGTTAACCTGCTCAGCTGCCTGTGTTTTCCTCAGCTGTGGAGTGAGTCCTCGTGAGGCTGCATACCCCTTTTGAAAATTTGGTTTTGGTTTTTGAAAATTTATTGAAAATTTATGCAAGGGATTGCTTCGGAGTGAAGCTAAATTGCTCTATTTTAATGCTACTTTTTGGGTTGGTGGGGTTCAAAGATGTTAACCATGTGAATGCAATGATGTAGACAATGACCAATTTTCTGTCACATGTCTACCGTCTACTTTCAAATCAAGGTTCCAAAAACTGTGAATGAATGTTTCAAAACTGTCTGCCAGTCCATGTAGTAGATATTGGCAGATTTCTCAGTGTAAGTGGAAACTTTGACCTGCTGGGGCACTAAATTAAAAGTCAAAGGATCACCAAAGTCACAAGAATTCATTCAGTTCAGTTTTCATGGCAATCCACCTTCTAGTTGTTCAAATATTTTAGTGTGGACAGTGACTGTGAGGTTAAAGGGCTGAATTTCAGAGAAGTGCTTTCTAACTGAACAGCCTCTGTGTCTGATTCACTTAAGAGCAAACTTGCCTTGAGTCACTGAATATTGTAAAGCTTTAGTGACACTGCCACCATGAAATGACTTCATTTGAAATCAGTGTTTGATTTCCAAGATTTTCATATCCAATTACATGCTCAAACTGATTATCCAGGATATCGTTTCTCAAGGTTCTCAAGAAAGCATTTTAAATCCTTTTGCATAATTAAACTTTCAAGTACAAGATATGAATCTGAAATCTATCCATCTAGTCAGGCTTGTTAATGTGGGAACTCGAGTATCACTGACTGCATGAAAGGGAAAGGGAGGCTTCCCCTCCATGTAGTCTCTGCATATTTTCTGTGTAGGTAATCATGTATACTGTTATGATAGAGATACACACTCTGCACACATTTGTCCATACTTTAAGTGGGAGGATTTTTATTAGATCTTTTAAAAGTGATAATAATATTTCTTTCATCCCTTTTAGTATTTTCATCCATCTCATAGTGTGCTTAGTCATTCGTTTTAGCATGAGGTTGACTATATTGATTGCTAGGAACTCCATGACCATAGACCATGCCCGCTTACTTTGTTTGTACTGGCATGATATTAAAACCTGGAAAATGGTATTGTAAAATTGTAAAGATGAAAAAGAAAAATGCAAAATAAGATGATTATAGTATCTTATACCAAACACTGTGACCTGTGCATACTACTGTGCCTTATGATAACACTTTGTGTTTGACGACTGATCGTCATAATACTTAAAGGTGCTTAATTAACATGCAGCAAACTCTTGAGACTAAATATCTCGTCATAATTATAAACCTCTGTCAACCTGCGTGACCTTTTGCAAACAGCCAAAACACTAGTGCTGGACGTTCCTCCCTGCAGCGCACGTCTGACTCACTGCTGTCACTGTTTACTGCCAGGAATTTGATGGAATATTGCGTGTTCTTGTTCCCTGCTGAAAAATCTAACGAGTACAATGTGAGCTCTATTTTATGTAATAACAAATTAAACAGCACAGTGTGTTGCAACATCAGCACTGTCTCCAAGAGGTAAAAATGTTAGAATCAGCCGGCTATGTTTACTTTCAGTAAACTATGGTGCAAAACGCTGATGCAAACAGTACAACCTGTCTGGTTCTGCAAAATAGTGAAACACTGACTTGTGAAATAGTTTTACTTTGAAAAACCGCCACTACTCTTCCAGCCAACACAGGATCCACAACTGAGCTGAACAGTATAAAACAAAGCTGATTCAAGCAGAACTCAACTCATAAGGGTTAAAACACAATCCGAATGATCCTACTGAGTACACTCACAAGAAGTGTTGTATTTTTTATATGTGTAAATGCTGAATTCCCTATATCATACAAGAAACTTTCACCGTACGTGCCCTTAAATGTCAATGATAGATAAATGTCCTTTTTCCAGAGTCCACAGAGTCTGTGGAAAGTCTGCCAACTGATGCACACCAAGATTTCACAACCCTTTATTTTAGTTTCCGGGAATAAGTCGTTTTTATGCCAAGCTGAAATTTTCCAGGCAGAAGCTCTGCCTCTCAGCAGATATAAATACTCCCCGCTCCATAATGCACACCAACCCCAGGAGGGAGAGATCATAACCACCACCACTGTAGAAGATTAATATTATTAACAACATGTGGTAAGTTAAGATATTCTTTTGTAATTTTTAAACATTTGTAATTTTCTCTTCCTCAGTGCCAAATGTTTTATAGTGAGCTTTGTCATGATCTCAAGTGTCAGCATAATTTTAATATGAAAAGTCTGATATATCTTTTAAAAAGCTTTCTACCTTGGTGGAGTTTTCTAATGAATATCCAGAAATGCAGTGTGAGCTGTCAACCGCTTAATGATCTCACTCTGTAACTGAATAACTGACTTGTTTATAATTTGTCATTCTTAAATTTAAATTTTTTTTAAATTTAAATTTTATATACTTTATTAATCCCCGAGGGGAAATTCAATTTTTCACTCTGTTTGTCAATTACACACAGGTCCGAACACACACATGCACAAACAGGACCTATACATGCACTAAGTGGAAAGATGTCAGAGTGGGCTGCCCATGGCAGGCGCTCAGAGCGGTTGGGGGGTTCGGTGCCTTGCTCAGGGGCACCTCGGCAGTGCCCAGGAGGTGAACTGGCACCTCTCCAGCTACCAGTCCACGCTCCATATTTTGGTCCGGACGGGGACTTGAACAGGCGACCCTCCGATTCCCAACCCAAGTCCCTATGGACTGAGCTACTGCCGCCCCTCTTGATTCTTGATCGTTAAATGGATAGTGAGACATGTAATGTTCATTCTGTGACTTTGTTGTTTGAAGGTTTTCTGTGACTGTGCTCCTGCTGGCTGCATCGGCATGTCTGCCAGATGTTTCAGGTAACACACACTAACATATACAGACGTATAGTGAGTATAAACAAAAAGATCCAGTAAAATGTATTATTATTATTATTATTACTATGATATTGTTATTATTGTTTTACTTTTTTAGTATTATTATTATTTTATTTTTATTTATTTTTTCTTTTTTTTTAGGGTACTGAAATTTTAGGGAACTGCTGAGTTGCATAGCTACAAACCAATGTAGTGAACAAACTGATTATTTGACCTGATTAGGGTGTTCAATATGAAGTGAAATTCACAGCAACCCATTTAGTGATTGTTGATTTATTTTTTTTATTTTTTATTTTTCCCGTTAAAGGTTTTTTTGGGGAGTGTTTTTCCTTATCCGCTGGGAGGGTTCAAAGGACAGAGGGATGTTGTATGCTGAGGCAAATAATGATGTGTGATATTGGGCTTTATAAATAAAACTGAATTGAAGTGATACATTTCACTCAATAACATCAACATCAACTTAATGGTAGTGCTAGACGAAAAAGTCAGCGGGTCATCAGAGTCTTTTGGACACATTGTCTGGCAACCATGAATATCTGTCCAAAATCTTTGGGCCAGTCAAACCAGTAGATGTCATAGTGCAGTGGATTACCACACACCAAAAACATGACCTTTCTAACAAGGGAAGCCATTGTATGTTGACTTTGTAGGTGTTAACCTGTGGTGTAATGTTGTTGGGTTAAAGACTGGTATTAGGATGAAAGATACTGTGATTGCAGAGTTATTAAATAGATTGAGGGCAATTCAAAAGGAACGCCAATTTCAGCATGTGATGTAGATTTGTTAAGGAGGCGTGAAACTGGTGAAGACACATCATCTGTGTACATTTTCCCATGAATGCTCAAGTTAGTAGTTATAATCTGGAGCAATTATTGAAAACTTGTCTAGAATATGTAGAAATGGACGCTCAGGATTTTGGACATAATAAGAAAACATGGACACGCATAGACATCATACTAAAGTGTATAACACATGTCTAGCTGGTAAGCTGATTCTGCAGTACAGCAGATAAGCTCTCATATCATAACAATTATGCATCCCCACATGGGCATCCCCAATTCAGCTAGGAATGACAACTTAAATGTTTTTCTACACTGTTTAGTTTTGAAATTAGATCATTGTACAATAGACCCGGTGGAATGTTGGGCATCTTGGGTTTGACCTCTCACAGTTCTCAGAGGTCAAATCTGACTTGCCTCCACATCTGAAAATAAACCTTATGGTATATACTAACTATGCTAGAAATGCTAGAAATGTGTCCATGGTGACTGATCCAGAGACCCAAACAGCAGCCTTTTACCTTCAGCTCCTCAACAGCTGCTGTTCAGATAGATAACTGCTGCATGAAATGACACAGGCTTTCCTGTGGGGTCTGAGGGTTGGGCTATTACTACTCATTTCAGATATTGTCCTTTAGTTGACTAGGAAGCTACAGTATCTGACAGGGAAATCGCCTCCTTCCCTGCTTCTCTTCAAGCAGCCCTTAAAAAAATAACGATAAACCAAGCAGTCAGAGACCAGTGAGAGATGTGACTAAACTGACTCAAGGCCCATTGAAAAATCAGAGAAGGAATCTTATGAGGGAATCAAATGTAACAGAACTATCATATCCAATTTCATATCTCATATTCATGCAGTCTCTCTAATGCATCAAACTAATTGGTCATGAATTGTGCTTGTAATCTGTTGTTTACTGTATTGAATGCACTGATTAAACAAGACACCAGAAATTATTCTTTGCAAATAAACCATGTCAAGACGTAGAATAACAACGTTCTACTAATTACATCGTAAAAGTATACAAAGCATGTTGTCATCGCTTTGAAGAGACCACTTGAAGCAGTTTTCACGATTATCTCAGCCACACAACAGACTTGTGGATCAAAGCACAGCAAGTAGATGGATTCTTTTCTTTGCTTCATGATGAATAAATTAGAGGCCACTGTTTCTGGAGGAAACCCTCAGAGCATGAAAGCGTGGTGTACTGACGACAATGGTGCGTTTAACAGCGGATCTCAGGAATATGCTTTTTTTATGCGATGCATGTTCTTCAACGTGATAACCCTGGTGTCACGGAAATCATATTTTATTAAATATGTTTAAGTTCTACATGAGGGAAAACAGGTTTGGAACAAAAATGCTGTCAACAGTGTTCAGAACACAAAGATAAACCACTCAAACTGGTGAAGCATTTTTAATATCTGAGCTCAAAGTAGTCATCTTGGAAAGGAACTCGCTAGATTGGTAGCTAAGGGCTGAGAAGAAATTACATACAGTATATGTATATACCAAAGGAAAACAAGATGAGTCATTTGAACAAAACAATTATCAAAGACAAACTAAGTAAGAACAAAAAACAACAACCCTGCAAATAAACTTTAAAAGTTTATAGTAACATAAAAGGTTTGTGCTTTTGTTAGATGCATATTCTCTTTGTAGAGTTTAAAACAAGCTTTTACTTAATTAAAAATAGACGTCATCAAAGAGAGCAGACAATAGATTGGAGGAAGTCTGGTTTGTGGTCATTGGCATACAAGATGGTTGTAAATAGTAGGAGCCCTAATATTGATCCTTGTGGGACACCCTTATCAGCATTGTGGGGACTTTGAATCATCAACATCAGTCAGAATTTTACCATTGTATTTGACATAATGTGATTGTTGAGTTTACATAACCTGTCTAAATTGTACATTGTAGGTCATAAGAGAACAATATGTGAATATGAAAGTAAGAAAAACAGAAAGTCGTTCAAATACAGATCAAAAAGCAAGTCTATAGACACAGTATATAGTACATATATAAATAAATATATACTTTTATTTCTTTCCCAGCCTCCAGGGTGGCATTACGCCGTCCCAAATGAATGGTTGGGGGAACCCTGGCTCCTTATGTCCCCTGGCAGGCCATGATCTACCTCAGTGAAACTGTGCTGGATGGAGGCTATGCAGGCGGTGCTCTCCTCTCTGATCGCTGGATTTTGACAGCTGGCAGAAACCTGTTTGTCAGGAAGCGTAAATCAGACATTCAGGGAAAAGCTCCCCTCATTCCTAAAGTGTACCTGGGAATCGTTGGACTGCCACAAGCTAACGCCTCCACAGAGGTCGCTGTAGAGAAGGTGAGCAAGAAAACATTTGATCTGAAATGCAACACCCCAGTGGCCATTATTGTGTTTTTTACTCATTTCCAATTCTCCACTTAATACAATGTTTTTCATTTGACATGAAGCAATCATGAAACATGGCTTATTTGAACTTTCTTCCATTTTTATAAGTGTGACACAGCTACAGTGCTGAAGCAACATTGTGGTTTCATCAGGAACTGAAAAAAAAACCAGACTTGATTTTAGCCTTTAGGATGCATGAGACTGAGGGGGATTTTCTCAACCATAAAGAAAGATGTAATCCCTTAAATGATAAGGCTGGTGATGTTTTTCTAACTATCAACAAATCCCATGCAAAGACCAAAAGCACAAATTGATTGATCCTTCTAAAAAGTGTTGCCTTTGCTTCCAAAGCTCGATGTAGTTTGTTCCCATGTGCCACAGAACTCCATTGTACACACATATACACACAACATATAAATTATTCTGATAATTTTCACTTGAAACAGCTCGTCCTGCCTCTGAATATCCAATCAGCCGCAGTGTGAAGTCGCGTTCCGACCCTTTGGGGCGATATCAGCCTGGCTGGAAATCGCCCCGATTCACTCTCATAGACTTTCATGTAAAACGCTTTTTTTTTTTCTAAATGCAGGCACTCCAATGCAATCTCTATGGGTTCCGGGAGGGCTTGCCCCAACGTGTTTTCGTCATACGTATACCACGCAGTATCATTCATGTGCTCCTCGGATGGTCCGATTTCCCATGTCGGGAAGTTGTTCTTCGGTACTTCATTGTGCTTCTCTATGGATTTTCTCCGTGTTCCTCCTCCATTTGTCATAGCGAGAAGCCATTCATATCACGTGAAACAGCGGAACTGCAGCTTTCCAACAAGACCAAGCACTTGTCAGTAGTCCAATGTTTTTACAGCGAAAAAAAATGATAAATTTACACTAAAATTATGTATAACAAAGCTTTCATACAGCTTTGCACACACATTACTCTTGGATGGATTACTCACGAATGCAGGGTCGCACAGAAATGCCATGCATATCACATGAAAGCGCAGATCCAGAGCTTTCCAGTGATACCACACACATCATTGTGCTGTCATCTCATCACGCTATAAATACAGATCAATTGTCTACAAAAATAAAGCATGACAGGGCAGTAGTCACCATATACATTGAGGGGGACACGTTTTAATGGTAAAACAGGTCTCTGTTCACATTCAAAGGTATTTGTGTGGGCAAACTGATGAAAATTAGTCCGTTGATGGCCACAGTGGATTGTTCAGTCATTGCAGAGCCAAATTAATTCACATTCACCCATTGAACAGGTCACCTCAGCCATCATCACAACAATTGCCCCCCCTGAGAAATTTGGCAGGAGCCGCCACTAGTGTCAAGTTCTGCCTGTTATATGTCTTCTTTCAAAATACGCTTCCATTTTCACAGAAAATTTACTGTTTACATACAGTCTCTTTCTACGCCAGTACAACATCATAAATAGATGGGGTTTTTTCTTAAACAACAAACATGTATGGTTAAGTATAGGCAACAAAAACACATGGTTAAATTGAGAAGAAAAAGAACAGGGTTTGACTTTAGAATCTTATGGGATGCGAACGCCGCTCTCTCAGGTAAAAGTCGTGTTTGTTGGGCCCATCCACCACCAACTCGGGACTTTCACATTAGAGACTGGGGTTTGAGTTTGTAAATAAATGCTGGATAATTAATGTGACTTCTTATCGAGGCTTTTAGGATGTATAAAGCTGCTGAATGTACACTGTGTTCATAAACTTTAGCAGAATAGCTGAATAGACCCATTCATGTTGACGTTGTATTTCACTGTCACCCAGGAATATACACCCGGGTGTAAATAGCCACATTTGCTCTTTCACCATGGGTGCAAATAGCATTGCTAGCACAGACACCTGGGTGCTAATAGCACCTGCTGTAAAAAATATATAAAAGAGCCACACCATGCGTCATGTGGCTAAGTGACATGTTTCTTGGCCACTGTAGTTTATTTTGAGTTGATTTACACAGTGCTGCTGCTGAAAATACTCACCCAAAGCGTTTTAATCCACTGTTAAAAAAAGTCCCAAACAAATGCACTATTTATTCCTATTTGAATTAGGCTATGTTTTCTAAAAACTTTAGTGACCAGTCATTTAAGGAATTTACTGAACCTTTATGTGTCAAACTAATATTCCAGTGGGTTTGGAGCTGAGTGTCACAAATAGGCTGTGATATTTGGAAACGTACTGAGAGACAAACTAACACATTGGCATTTGCTGACTGTGACAAAAATACAGAATATCACATGACTAATCCAAAAACATAAAATGAGCAAGTGTGATTTTTACTGGACAGTGAAAAGACACTGAATATAACACTCACACTGTCTCTCTCTTGTATTTTCCTTTCCCTCCGGCAGGTTGTTCTCCATCCACACTTCCAGAACTACTCCGACTGGGACAACGACCTGGCTCTGATCCAGCTGAAGGAGCCTGTGGTGATGAGCGATAAAGTGACCCCCATCCCCCTTCCAGAGATAGGCCAGGACCTGGCAGATGCCGTGGGAGGGTCAGGGGTTATCACCGGCTGGGGCTGGGGGTCCACTTTCACTCTAGCTACATCACTCAAACACCTCGTACTCCCTCTGGCCGGTAACACTTACTGTAGGGCAGAATATGGACATACCATGCCATCGCTCACACCAATTGTAGACGACAACATGTTCTGCACCGGACAAATGATGTTACAGGAAAATGTTTGTTATGGTGATGCAGGAGGCGCTCTGGCTGTTACAGATGCTGAAACTGGGGACATCTACGCTGCGGGGATCCTTTCTTATGACAAGTGCTGCAACAGGGACAAGTATGCAGTCTATATGAAGATTTCCTCCTACTTGCCCTGGATCCACAGTGTCCTCAGAGGAGATACAGAGAGGTCGTCTGATCTGCGCGCTGAAGTAATGTCTAAGATGCACTCATGGCAGTCGTAGAGCTGCGGGCTCTGTTGTTTTTATTTTGTAGAGAAATCAGTGTAATGCACTCAATGAGTAAATGCTCACAGTATAACCATTGTCACTTAAATGTTATCTAAAAAGGAAAAAAATAAATACATAAATCCAGTAGTATGTGCAGTTCTTTCAGTTTGCAGTAATACACACAAATTGCCCTCCATCATGTAAGTAACTTCAGCAAATGCTCAAAAACCACGTGCTTACATTATAGTGGTAGAAATTATTCGTCTGTAAAGGAGGAGTATAGGAGGAACTAGTGTGACATTGTTAGAGAGCCCTTTTTATTCAATCTTTTGTCACTTGTTTTGTTGTGCACAGATGAGTGCGACACTATGAAAGCTTTCCAGAAAAGACAGCAAGTGGGCACTTAAACCCCACATTTAAACGATTACTGCATCTCACCTCTTTTGGTAGCCTAAATAAAGTCATTTGCTTTTTCAGTCCACTAGATTCATTTTCTGAAAAAAAAAAAGAAAGTGACTAAAGCGAGATGAACAGATGAACTTTATCTTATTAGATAAAACACAGATGTTGACAAAGTTTTCTTTTGGGGGACATGATTTGCAGTTCAAAAAAGGTAATAAAGGTTGTTTCCTCTGAGAAGGTACAAACTCGATGTCAGAAATAAAAGTCAACCACTTTCCTAAAATCCATCCATCCATCCATTTTCATCAGCTTATCCGAGGCCAGGTCATGGGGGCAGCAGGCCAAGCAACGTCTTTCTCCCCAGCGACATTTTCCAGCTCCTCCTGGGGGACACCAAGGTGTTCCCAGGCTAGATGAGATTTGTAATCCCTCCAGCTTGTTCTGGGTCTGCCCCAGGGTCTCCTACCAGTGAAATGTGTCTGTAGGTGTAAAGTTTCGAGAAAACACGAGCCAGCTCTAGTAACATAGACACCATGCTGCCAATTGAGTCTGCTCCATAAGACAGCCACGGAGCAACACCAAAGGAGTCGTAGTGAGTGTAAACGACAAGAGTGGGCAGGACCTCCAACTCCAGCCAGACGACCCTCTAGACTGGTGTTGGCCCAGTCACTAGCCCCTCTTACACTGCCAGATTTTCCGCAAATGTTAGGCCGTTTTGCTGGCAAGCTGCGAGCGTTTAGACACACAGAGCCGGATTGGCAAGTTGATCCGAGGCGCCCAATTTTCCGCCTTGGAGGGTAGACATATTGGCAGAACCCTTTCAGTTTAAACAGACCGAGGCAGCCTTCTGCAACGGGAGGGGCTGTTGATGACTTGTGGGAGGAGCTGTTGATGACGCCGCACGTGCGGTGCCACTGGCGGTGGATAAACAGGAAACAGCTGATAGTAGGAATTAGCGAGCAGCTAGTAGCAAGAGGGAAACGCAAACCTGACAGACACTGTAATGATGAGCAACTGGGGAGACAAGGAATTGCGCACCCTCCTTGCCCTCGCAAACGAAGAGGCCATTAACCATCAGATGACAAGAACGGTGAAGAACAGGCCGACTTACGAGAGAATCGCTGAAGGACTGACCAGCCGTGGCTTCCCTCCCACGTTACTGTTTACGTCACATGCTGAGCTACAAGTTTTGTTACTTGCTCACGCCCCCCAATGCCCCGAAAAAGGCGCATTCTATATGAACAGAAGTAGGTAGGCGACATTTTGCCACACTCCCCAATTTTGTTTTTATACTGCCAATGCTGAAAAAAGACTGATTGGGCTTTCCTGCAAATTTGCACAATTCCTATGTAAAAAGGGCTACTTATAGCTTTATTCTGAGCTCCACTGGTGACCATCTGGAAGCCGTTAGTTGTGGCCAAAGAAGGAGGTCTGGGGTATGGGGCTTTCTTGAAAAATAAAGAAGAATCAGAGTCAGAATGCCTTTATTGTCATTGCAAAAAGAATTTGCAACGGAATTGAAAGTGCTTCACCTATTTCAGTGCTTAGGTAAAAAACAAGACAAAAAGAAACAACAACAGAAACATCCACACAGACATTCAATTTAGAATAAACTAAGAAATATACGTTTAAAAGCAACGATGCCCTCAGAGAGGATTAAAATTGTCATTATTGCACCCCAAAAACGAGCATATGCACTTAAGCTCATTTCATTTGCCCTGGTTGATGAGCCTGATGGCCCATGGGTAGAAACTGTTTTTGAGCCTGTTCATCTGAGATTTTAGGCTTCTGTACCTCCTGCCAGAGGGCAGAAGAGTAAACAGTCTGTGGCCAGGGTGTGTGCAGTCCTTTAAAATCTTGTTGTTTCTGCGGAGGCAGCGGGAGGTGGAGATGTCCTCCAGGGTGGGCAGAGTGCAGCCAACGGTTTTCTCCGCCACCTTAATCACCCTCTGCAGAACTTTTTTTTCTGCTGCCGAACAGCCACAGTACCATAGCGCGATGCATTGCGCCAATACACTCTCGATGGTAGAGCGGTAGAAAGCGATTCACTAGGCCTGTGGTGTTGGCTGACCAGGTGAGATCCTCTGAGATCTGTACCCCCAGGAATTTTAAGGTGGAGACCTTCTCCACCCTGACCCCATTGATGTGAAGGGGGGCCGGCTCTGCTCCATGCCTCCTAAAGTCCATAATCAGTTTTTTCGTTTTGTCTGTATTCAGGGACAGGTTGTTCACTGTGCACCAAAGGGACAGTTTCTGGACCTCATTCCTGTACGCCGACTCATCTCCTCCCTGAATGAGGCCCACCACGGTGGTGTCATCGGCAAATTTAATGATGATATTAGAGGGGTGAGCAGGAGTGCAGTCATGAGTGTATATGGAATAGAGTAGGGGGCTCAGTACACATCCCTGTGGGGAGCCAATGCTGAGGGAGCAGGTGGAGGAGCAGAAGGAGCCCATTTTCACCGTCTGTGTACGGTTTGTGAGAAAGTCACTTATCCAGGCGCATGTGGTAGGGGGAACATCCAGGTTCAACAGTTTATGGATTAGTGTGTCTGGGATGATGGTGTTAAATGCTGAACTGAAATCAACAAATAGCATCCTGACATAATTTCCTGGAAGTTCAAGGTGGGACAGGGCCGTGTGGAGAGCTGTAGCGATGGCGTCTTCAGTTGATCTATTTGACCTATATGCAAACTGATACGGGTCAAAGAAAAACACTAACCAGCATTAACTTGTTTAAGTGTGAGCCTGAACAAGCTAACCTTTAAACAAGCTAATGCTGGCTAGCCATCAGTCTACAGAAGGTGATAGGGGCATGTGTATCTGTGTGTGATGTGTCTCTGTCTGTCATTTTCATTGGCCAACAAATTGTGAAACTTATTGGAGATTGGGATATCAGTGATTGGCGTGCCACCCGTCCTAGACTTTCCCGATGGTGTCCAGTTTATTTTTTGATCACTGGAATCCACGCTTTGCACTGGTTCATTTTTTTATTTATTTTTTTGGGAGGTGATACATTTTGCTTTCTTTTTTTTAATAGATTTTATTTCTGATTTTTTTTTAACACTTTAAGGATCCACAAACAAGAAATATAGATAGAAAAAAGAAAAATATGACGAAAACAAAAAAAATGAAAAATATATAAATTATTATAAAAATAGTAGTAATAATAATGATGATAAGAAATTATAAGAGAAACGATAATACACTGCCATCTCGAGGAAAAACAGTACAATTATAAGCCCGTTCGTACTATGTCCACAGGAAGGTTAAGGCAGAGAGACAGCATCCATGGGTTAAAGACCATGAGTGGTCTCCATCCGACCTAGTGTCCTGGCAGATCAAAGCACAGTGCACAGTCCAATGCAAGGAAGTAGTCAAATGTGGTTAGCAGACTTTCATTTCTCACATCAATACCTTGTCAGAGGAAACAACCTTCTGAACTGTAAGGTGCTAAAACTAATGCCACCATTTCCCCACAGCATGTGTTTGAGTTCAGGACAGCAATTTAGCGTTGCTGTTAACCTGCAGTAGGGCATAGCAACCAAAATATGCCTTAAAATGGTCGACAATACTGTTTGTTTTCATTGAGCATGAAATGTGCACATAAGATAGATGTTAAGGTAGGTGGTTGGATGGGTCAACAAAATGTTGGACTTTGACACAAGAGGCAGCTTTTTGCTGTCTGTTATCTACTGACATGACTCTTATCTTTCCCTAACCTTCACCAAATATTTGAATCCAAACCATGTTTTTCCCCAAACTTGAACTAAGTTGTTCTTGTGCCTATACCTGAACAAATTCTAACCATATATGTAGTATATTCAGTTTAGAAAACAATGTTGTTCTGTTTTTGTTTTTCTGCCGAGCGAGGAAAGAAAACATGCCGTTCTGGAGGACAATTTAAAAAAAGAAAGTGATTTCATTTGGAGAACTTGTTGATTTCAAAAGTCAGCTGCAGTGCCCACATGTGATGTTTCACAGTTTCACACAGTCACCTTTGAGAAGTCATCGGCGTGAAAGCAGAAGTGGATGGGATAAATGTGAATGACACAACTCAGAATCTGAGGTTTTGCCCGCAGATGTTATTTTTTTCCCCCACCAGTAGCAGCAGGACTTGACAGATATTTTCGTCTGGCAGATGTGTCCACTCTGCCACAGATCATGAACTGCCTGCAAAACAAATGTTTTCCTCACGTCAGAAAAGTGAGGTGATGACAGCTGCCTGTCTGTCCAATATAATATGAGAGAGAAAGATTAGAGGAGGGAAGGAAAAATCAAAGTGCAAAGTTGGTTCTAGTTAGCAGAAGGCTAAACTATTAGCAGCCTTTCCTCTCCATCTTTAAAACGCTTTGCCAATATTGACACATTTTGTTTTGTAATGTCAGACTCTTATTTAGATTTTCTTTTTTGATAAGTCTGTCTTCCTCTTTCGGGATGCTTTGTAGTGTAGGCATGTGTTGCTAATGCATGGATAGCGACTTTGTCTGCAGGATTCTCTGCCATTGAATCAGGCTTTCACCATCTGAAGGGACAGGCACGCACATCTGCATATGTAGAGCAGCCAATTAGATCAACCTCTCTCTAAACTCCCGTCACAGGTTAGGTTTTCTAAAGCCTGAAAACAGAGCCAAGAGGAGGTGCAGAAGTCTAGTTCTCCCTCAGACCACTTAAATTCACAATATGCTTAAAGTTCATTTAGGGACTTTTGCCCAAATGAAGCCAAAATTAAACCTTCTACCCCAACTTTAAGGGGTCAGAGGCTACATACAAGTGACGAATGTAAGGGAATCCCTGAATAAATGATTGGGGAAACATTATCGATGCAGTATCACCTTGCAGAAGGGAGCGTGCATCTACTGCTAGCTCACCTAGCACCACTGAGCTAGCAAACATTATTGCTCACCCGAGAAGGACGCCATTAATGTTTACACCTCGCGCTATCATGAGCAAAAGCCTCTCATCTGAGGAGATGAACATTTCCTCCTGCGCGATGATGTGGTTGGTGGGTGTGGTTTGGTAGAAAGAAAATGGTTCCTACATGAAACTGCTCACAGCAAAGTCTGTGGATTATTTTGAGTTACCGGGTCATGATTTCTGGAAAAAGTCCTCGCTGTTAAGCCTTTCAAATGTAGTTTTTTTGGTGCTTTGAGAACCACAAGCTCATTCAATTCTATTCAAGAGAAGGCAGACATCTCTACGGCCGATATCTCCAACACCCAGCAACTCACACCAAATAATGTAGATTGATAAATAACACTACATGTAAGAGGAAAAATGTGTGTTTTTGATTTTGCAGTGAACTGCCCCTTTGACGCATCTGACTGGGACAGTTAGAACACAGACTTACCTTTTGTCACAGACCAGCACCCTGTACACATAATCAGTCCATGCTGGGCTGATGCATACAGGAGTGTGTGTTGGTTTACTGTCAGCGATATCATATTGGCAACAGAAAGAGATTACCTCTTCAACTGATCAGTGAAGATTTTTGGCATCCTTTAGGTGAAACAAAAATGGAGCTGTTGAAGAGAGTTCTTTTTAGCAGGTCTGTAGCAGGGTGCAGGAGGTTCTCCTCTATGGCCTCTAAAATATTAATATCCCTGTCAAGGGCCATTACTCTCTACCAGTCTCAGGCTGTACTCTCCCTGGCTCCGTCACTCCTGCAGAGCACTGACTAAAGTCAAAACATGAACAGTCTCTTACTGCAGTTTAAACCAGGATATTATGGATGATGAATGATGTGTTAGCATGTTGTATGTGTTTGTTCTAAAACCCTCAGCTGATGTTGCTTTTCTCGCTTACTAAGTGAGAGAAAAGATAAAATATAATTAAGTCACAAAATTTCAATATGAATGAATATATATCACCAATCTCACCAAAATGTAAAGAGCAAATGTATATCTTAATGTCTGTAGTAGTAGAAAAATCAGGACATGCATACTACTCACCTTTATACTTAGCTGCAATGCTTAATTAGTCAAAAAAGTCTTAAATTTTGTTTAAAATGATCTTGAAATTGTCTTAAAAAGCACTAAATTTAAAGGTCCAGTGTGCATGATTTCGGGGAAAATATTAGTAGTGATATAATAAGTGCTCAAAACAGACAAACCAAACACTGGCTCTAGATAGGGACAGGGTAAAAACACAGATTTGTTAACGTGAAACTTCCTTATTTGGTGTTTTTACTGGTTTAAATCATTGGGTCTGTTTGTTTTGTGGATAATTTGGCTCTTGGTAAAAACCTCCTTCATCTTAAATTACCAGAGGCAAAAAAGTGACCTGCTAACCTAGCACATTAGCAGGTGCTAGCACATTAGCAGGTGCTAGGTTAGCATTTCTTCTCTGACATACCAAGCAGCATCAGAGAAACACTGAATTAAAAAAAATAAAGCAACCTTGCCTCACTCTTAAGTCATCGAAATCCAGCGCTTGGGCAATGACACTGACAAAAAAGCTGTCCTTTGACGTTGGTTATAGTTTAAAGGTGCTCAGCACGCCCGTAAAGTATACCCCCGCACCTTCACTCGGGTTAGCTGCGGGAGGGCCTCATGTGTTTCTGTTATGGGACAGGTGCTCGGTAAAGTCAAGGGGAAACACAGTGGGACAAGAACAAAAGTTAAGGCAGCAAAAGTCTGAGTAGGGATGGTGGGAGTGGTGGTGGATGGGTCCAATAAACAAAGACTTTCACCAGATAGAGCAGTGTTTGCACCTGTGAGATTATAAAGCCAAACCCTTGTTTTTTCCTAAACTCAACCATGTTCATTAGTTGTTGGAGGAAAAAAAAACATTAATTTGTGTTGTTTTACTGGTGCATTTATTTTGAAAGAGACTGTATGTAAACGTTAAATTTCCCGTGAAAACAGAAGTGTGTTTTGAAAAAAAGACAATGCATGGAACAGGCAGAACTTGACACGGCGTCCCAGAACGTCAGCAACCAACGCATCCAGGGTACCTTGCACACCGTATCTGGACGTGGAAGGTCCATGACCAAACGTCGATATGTGACAAGGTTGGAGTGAGAATATGTAAATCACCGGGTCCGTAAATCACCGGGTCCGAGACCTCTGTGCATAATTCAACTCACAGTAAAAACCTACCTGAAATAAAGTGACCAAATATTAAGTAACATATAACAGGCACTGGCCTGTCTGCGACGTGCCAAACAGTGTGGAAGAAACACTGATTTGTAATATGTTTTTACAGGTATTAATCACCTGGACTGTTTGTTTTGGCGAGGAGAAGACCTACTAAATGATGAACACTGAAGGAATTCTAATTGAAAGAAGTTTCAGCTGGTTGAAATCTGCAGTCCTCACCCTGAGACACCACTAAATCTCCCTAAATCTTATGCACTGCTCCTTTAAATGTCTAATACATGTAGATACCCTGGTATGCAAAAGGGTTACAGACAGAAAAACAAACGAGCCAAACAGCTGGTGAAATTCTGTAACAGGTAGTGGCACAGATGGTGTATTATCAACCCATAAGTGTGGCGCTCTCTGTTCATTCATCCCAACACGTACAAGTATTGTTGATTGTTTCTCATATTAAACAGAAGCTCAGCATCAAAGCACATGCACTGCTGATATGAGCCATCTGTACGTTCAATCATCAAACACAAGAATGGAGCTTTGAGGTGGAACTGATACAAATTAATGGTATTTTCTAAGCCAGTCTGCAGTTATAACATAATGTGTACTCAGCTGCCCGGTTATGTACTCTGTCCTCATGTGTAACTGGGAAACTGGAGCTTTCTGAGCTTCATCACCCACCTTCATATTTACTGTACTAACCACACACATACATCAAGCTTTTCACAAGGCAATAATGCCTCAGATATGATGAACTGTATCGCCCGATGAATCACTTTCCACCGCTTGCAAAAACAGGATCTACTCTGTCTTCTATTAGTCATAGATAAGCTTTTTTCATGTCTGCTCGCTTGGTCATGAATAATACTTCCCCTCAAATATTGATCTGACATCATGAGGAAACACACGGATGAATCAGGCGTCAAAACAGTCATAAGCTCAAAATATTAGGAGACTCTGTCTGAGTCATTGTAGTGCTGATCCCTCTCTCCTGGTGTTTGTTCACAATTATCCGTCTTTTTTTTATCAGGATCCTTAAAGAAAGCTTACATGTTTTTTTCATCCATCATTCTCACAGTGTGATCTTCAGGCACGGCTCTGTCACATCAGATGTTTACTGAACAGATATTCTCGCAAAAGTACATAATTTTCCTCTTACCTGTAGAGTTATTCTTTACAGAAATCATGATCTGCTTATGCAAGGTCATTGTCAGACCTTGTTGTGAGCAGTTGTGTAGAAACTATTTTCCTTCTATTGAACTACACCCGCCAACGGTATCATGTGTGATTGGAAGCATGCATCTACTGTTGAAGGAGTGGCTCATGCTCATGGCAGTACGAGATATAAATATTAATGGCATCCTCCTCGGTTGAGCTGCAACGTTAGCAAGCTCAGAGGTGCGAGGTGAGCTAGCAGTAGATGCACTTTTCCTTTTGTGCCGTGATGTAGTTGGCAGGTGTCAGTCATTAGATAGAAAATAGCTCCTACATGAAACTGCTCACAACAAGGTCTGTGGATTATCTTGAGTAACCAGGTTATGATATCTGGAAAGAGACATTGCTGTTGAGTTTTTCAAATGTGTTTTTGGCGCTTTGAGCACCACATGCCGAGTGCCATCTAGTTCCATTATATCTGAGAGAAGGGAGACATCTCTACAGCCGCTATCTCCAACACCTGGTAACTCACACCAAAACAATCGGTCTGGTTATAAACAAACTCTGGTGCGGTTCGTTTGTGGTGAGAACAAGTTCCGACCTCAATCTGAACGAACTGCAGTCACATGACACATTGTTTGGGTTAAACATGAGCATGTTACAGTCCTGGAGGATTATTAATGTGCACCTCCTCCTGTACTGCCTTAATATGCACATTCAGCACATCCAATGCATCAAAACATTGTTTTCTAGTTGGAGCCGCGCCTCGTTTTCAAACTGTATGGTTTGACTAAAATGAACAATGACAGCAATATAGTCCACGATGAGCAGCGCTAAAATCAACCTGCGTAGTTGTCCCTCCATTGTGACATTAGAAAGTGTCACATTTATCTTGCAAGTGTACTCTTCTTCAACGTTTTACTTCCTGGATTTTGCCTGCATGAAAATTCTGAACAATCAAGAGCAGCTTTCTCGCGCAGGCATTTGATCTGGTCTGCTTGTAAATGCTGCTACATGCAGCACTTCCCAGTGGCTGCACAGTGCAGCTTGCTGTGTAGACTACTGTTTTAGAGCAGTGAAGAAGAACTGGTTTCCACGGAAAGAACCTGTGTTATCCAGTGTTATCTAGCAAAAGTTAATTAATAGATTACGTGCTATCAGCTTGGTTCATAGACTTGCATACTTGCCGATACGCGATCCAGCATTTTAGGCAGTATCAGAAGCATTTCTGACAGTGGTATCAGTATAGTAACAACTCTACCCAGAGCAGCAGTTTCTAAGAGCAAAACCACACCTTTTTAAATTGATTAACAAATATCCCATATCAAAAACACAAAGTGCATAATGTGTCATCTCAGACAGAATTATGAGTTCATTACTCTCAGTTTCCATCTTCAGCCTGACATTGCATCCACTTTAACTGATTTCTTTTGGGGACAGGAATTTGATTTTCCCTACTCAATCACTCAAGACCAACCTATCTGCCTAAATCTAACATCATTTTAGGTCGACCCAGATGCACTGACTGGCTAATCGAGTCCCTGGCGGTGCTATTTGGTCGTTTTTTATTGTAACTGAGAACGTCACGTCACGATGCCAAAGTCAGCTCGAACTCGGTGGAATGGGTGGATTCACAGGTCTGGATGCATCCAACATAGTTTAGAGAGTTAACTTTATTTTGCTCTTACTTCACCATCTCCGTGTGAATGTAGCTCTTCCAACATCTCCACCACCTACAAAATTGATCTGCTGTACTGGGACATTGTGACATTTCCTGTGTTTTACCACAGAGGCTGTTGTGTCTATAATTGAAAAGAGAAGTAAAGAGCAAGTACAAATATTTCAAATGTTCCTGTGGAACAACAAAAGCATCTGTAACAAAGGAAAAGTTTCAGCACTTTAGGTGTCAGTGACGTGTGAACATTGTCGTGCAAATGATTGAAGCTCGAGGTCTTCCTTTTCCTTTCACATTGGTTGCCTACTTTGCGTCCTCTGTAGCTGTTAGGTGCCTAATGTGGGGGAAGGGAACAATGGGGAGGATGATGGAGCTGACAGGGATTAAATGCCACGGAAAAGCCATAACTGTCACACCTTCTCCTGTCCAAGGCACGACCGCCTGCCATGACTCCATTCAGACCTCCTGGTCTCATTACCCGTCTCTTATCAGTGAGGAGCCACAGTTGCAAATCCTGGTCAGAGCTGACATGAAACAAACATTGTTAAAGTATTCATACCAGAAACTTTATCACCAACAAACGATGGAAAATATGTGCCAAAATTTGATCACATAAAAAGCATCTATAATTCATATGCGGTTTAAGAAGTGGCATAATCAGTGTGTAGCTGCCTTACACATGAAGGGATAGCTTCTGTTCCTTTGTCGAGAGGTTCTGCTCTGTGTTTTTTTTTTCCCCTGAGCGAAGCTCTTTGAAGAAGACAGTATATAATTTCTGTGCTGTCATGGCCATTCTGGTTTCATTATAGGATGTGTACAGTGCGCACAACCCTCTCCAACAGCATCTTCTCATGGGCTGTCATGTTCCCATACCACAGGAAAATAGAAAAGGTCAGCACGCTTTCTGCAGCAGTGTTCGTCTGTCAATATGCACCCCTCCTCCTCCCCCCCAACAACAACGAGGACAACAATGACAAAAAGTACTGAGGCAGCTTTACAGAGCTTCACTTTAAACCAAAGATGTATCAGTTTCAGACAGGTGGACTCCCTCTACTGTGCAGCAGCTTCAATCTGAATTAGAAAAAAACTTTTTAGATTTTAGATACGCCTCCACAAAAAACTTTCAGTATCTTTCCTTTAGAACTGGTACGTAACGTAACCCGTACAGACATCTACCTAAACCCTAAATATGTTTAGCATTTCCACCACAGACAGTTCTTGTAAATGTAGGCAGGGTTGTTACTCATTCTCCATCCAGCCATCTCTGTATTTCCTCCTCACAGATGATTTTGATGGGTTTGCATGCCAACATTTTCACAACAAAAAAATAACCCTGGTCCGCTTCCACGTATAGTTTGGTTCGTTTGGAGTGGTGTGAATGCTCATTCGAACTCTGGTGCGGACCAAATGAGCGAACCCTGGTCCACTGGAAAACTGGGGGTCTCGGTTCACTTGCAAGTAAACCCTGGTGCGGTTCGCTTACAGTGGGAAATGCAAAGAGACTATCCAGCGAACCAAAGAGAGGAAATGAACCAAAAAGAGGACTGCATTGCATTTTGGTGTTTGCTGTTTTTGTGGTGACCAACCTGGCTGAAGGGGATGGATTTCCGTTTTCGGTCCTGGCCAATCGATGAGCCGGGTTTTCTTCTTCATCATGCTTTTTTTCTTCCTGGTCAGTGGTTGTTTTGGACAATACCGCCCCCACACGAGCAGCTGTTGTAACTGCGTGACGTTGTCCAGGCGGTTTGGTCTGCTTTAAGAAGTGCAGTGTGGGGCATCAGTAGCATAGTGAATAGTGCTGGCGCCCCATGTACACAGGCAATGCCTCGCTGCAGCGGTCGCAGACTCGACTCCAGCTTGCAACCCTTTGCTGCATGTCAACCCCCACTCTCTCTCTCTCACCCCATTTCAATCTGTCCTGTCCATTAAAGGCAAAAAGTCTTCTCGTGCATGTTTTCATCAAATCATCAAGGTAATCAACTCATTCAATCAAGATATTTCATTGTTTTGGACATTCATTTATTGACTGGATGCTCATTGAGAATATTCTTTTCACATGTGCAGGTGACTGAAACATCTGAATGTTATCAACAGTTAAAACAGTTTTGTTGCCTAAACTTAACCACAACAAACTTTAACCACTTGTTAGAGCAAGTTTCACCCAGGAGACAGCTGTGCGTCACATACAGATGATTAACTGTACGTCTCATAAAGGGCGCCTTCGGCATCAATATGACATGAGGAGCTTGAGAAAGCATCGGTATTTGACAACCTGGGATGAGAAAGCATAGCAATCTACAATGTGTGTCAGACTGGGCCTTTTACATTGCTGTCCAAAACACTTCATATCTCTAATTGGTCATTCTGATTATTATTGCATTTCCATGAAGTTTGGGAACCTGCAAAACACAGATTTAAAAGATTAAAATGGTCGAAATTGGTACAGCAGAGGCTGAGACATCTTGATTTTGAGTATGTTCCTATAAAGAATCTGTAGTCTCTAAACCCAAATTACCCAAATGATGTCACTTGAGTAAATTTCCCAGACTTAAACAGAGCTCCCTCCGACTCCACAAAGCTTGTCTTCACAGGCTGAGTAGTATTGCCCCTGATGTGTAAACTGACCTTTATGTCTAAAGCTGGAGCACCTTTAAGACCTATTTGAATCTATACAGAGGTTGATGTGTCCAGACAAGTCTAGTAACCCTGAAAAATGTATCACAGTGGGTCTTGCATAAATGCCTTTACCCTGCCAGAGAGTTGTGTGCTGGATAAACAAGGCCACCTGGTGGCAAGATGAGTCATATCATGTCATCTCTCTGTATCATCATGTCATTAACTATCAATGACCTTATGTTAGAGTTAAACAGAAAACCAGAGAGAGCAGTGAATATTACATGATGCTTGAGCTGAAGAGCAGAAGTAGAGACAGTCCAGTGTGGGTTTGTAGACGAGCTATGATTTCATAACATTGTCTTTTGAAAGTCTGTGGAAAAGATTTCTGTGACTCCTTTGTGTTTGGAGCCAATACGAACACTCAACTCCCTCCGTTAGCATGCATATGGACTTGTTGTAGTTGTTGACTGTGTTGTACTGTTGGTGTGTTTTTTTGTTATGTGGTTTTTTGGTTCAGGTGTGTCACGTTGTGGGGGTTTTGGCCACAGGGCTATTGTTTTCCGCAATATGCTCTGTGGATGTCTTTATTCATGTATGTCTGTATGCGCTTGTTGATGTTGTGACTATGAAGCAGTGTCCTGTATATATGTACCGAAAGCAAATACCACTGACTCTGGTTGCCTGGCAATTGAAGTTCAATTATATTCTATTCTGTTCTATCACACCAGTAATTTAGGAGGATGTCTTTTAAATTCAAGTGTTAGATATTTAAAATGACAGGGTTCAAACTGCTAAAATGAAAATAATGACATGCAACAGGAGTCCTTCCTGACTCCCATTAGCAATACTGCACCTGTTAGGGTACTTTATATTATATATTTATTTAGATTATCTATATATTTATAATTCTTTTTGGTTCATATCTTTACTGAGTTCTTTCAGCTTAAGGCAAGTTGGATTTAAAGGGGAACTAATGTTTTTTTCAACCTGGGCCCTATTTTCCGATCTACTTTTGTCTAAATGAGTGATGGGATGTTCAATATTTGACATTTCTCCAGTGCAAAGCTAGGGCTGACCTGCCTGCAGCTCGTGAGCGCACGCTATATTAAATAAGACAGCGTCAAACAACGCCAAAATACGCCCACTAAAAGTGCATTTTTTTCACACAGATAGGCTCGGATTGTTAGTATAATTATCCGACAACATAACGGAAAGGAGAAATGAACATCTGTGTTTACCTTTAGCTGGATTCAGACATGTTCCACTGCCTGTTGCTGCTCCCTCTCTCTCCTCGTCCGCTCTTCAGTTTCTTTTATTTTTTTTTTTATTTTTTTGGGGGCATTTTTTAGCCTTTATTTGATAGGACAGACAAGTGTGAAAGGGGGAGAGAGAGAGGGAGTGACAGTGCAGCAAAGGGCCACAGGCTGGAGTCGAACCTGGGCCGCTGCAGCAACAGCCTTGTACATGGGGCGCCTGCTCTACCACTAAGCCACCGATGCCCCGACGCTCTTCAGTTTCAATGAGTTCTGCGTGCGTGTACGTCCGTGTACTCCGTGTTCAAATAAATACGGGCGGTCTTCAAATTCAAATGGCTCATCCAGATACAGTTGGTTAAAATCGGGTAACAATTTGGACATGTTTGTTGTGGCAAGTCAAAACACTGTAAAAGTAAAAGTCTGGCTCTGAAATCTCACGTCTCGCGGGATTTGAGTTGTTGCAGGAAGTTACCGCTGGAGTGACCTTACAAACGTGAGGAGTTACTCTGTTTGGAGTAGTCATGGCTGAATTTTTACCCGATTTTGACCAACTGGATCTGGATGAGCCATTTGAATTTGATGACCGACTGTATTTATTTGAACACGGAGTACACGGACGTACACGCACGCAGAGCCTGACGAGGAGAGAGGGAGCAGCAACGGGCAGAGGAACATGTCCGAATCCAGCTAGTTATACTAACAATCTGAGCCTATCTGTGTGAAAAAAATGCACTTTTAGTGGACGTATTTTGATGTTGTTTGGCGCTGTCTGAGTGCATTATTATTTAATATAGCGTACGCTCACGGGCTGCAGGCAGGTCAGCCCTAGCTTCGTACTGGAGAAATGTCAAATATTGAACATCCTATCACTCATTTAGACAAAAGTAGATCGGAAAATAGGGCCAAGGTTGAAAAAAACATTAGTTCCCCTTTAAGACTTTTTAAGACCTTTTAATGCCACTCAGAATTAAATTTAAGACCCATTTCACAATAACCAAAAAAAAAAGGAAAGAAAAAACATAAACCGTCATCAATCATTTAGAGTTAGGGACAATTTTGCCAAAACATTTATTGCAATAAAAGAAGTGACTTTGGGGTCGACGGTAAAACAGAACTAGAGCTTCCTGCAGTTGTTGACAAGTAATCCCACTGCCTTGATTCACATGATGCAGATTTGAAAAACGTTTTGCATCAATACGCTGAGCCTCTTAAGCATTGCCTTATAGGGCTTTCAGCCATGCAGTGAAATCTTGTATCTCATCTAAATACCCCATTTCTATGAAATTTGCACCTCTGTATCGTCCAGTGTGCAGTGACAACTAGCTGTGTGTTGCTGGTCTGGTTCTGCTTTCCTGATCTGTGTGACATTAATGCGAGAGACATTCAGTTCAACTAACCAAAAAAAAAAAGTCATAGTAATAAAATCCTGCTTGCCATATGTTAGTGTTTAAGGCTTTTGAAAGATTGATTGAAGACATTTTAATACCAATTAAGGCCTTATTTTTAAGTTTATCAATTCAACGCCTTTTAAGACTTTTTAAGGACCCCAAGGAACTCTGTTTCAGCACAGCTCAACACAACTTAAACCTGAACAGAGGTTTAATTAGCCAGTGAGGGATATTTATGAAGAATGTACATAACATTAAACTAATGAGTATTATCTTAACGGCAATAATAATTCAATAATTTAATCTGAAAACACTAACAAAATTATATAACAGTTGATTAACAGCTCAAATTTTTCCCCCACCCAAAACAAGCCAGCAACACCAATAATAATGATTATTAATAAGAAATAATAAAAACAAATTTGAATGGCATCTGTGGTTTTGAACCCTCATGATCTGAGGCAACTAGCGCTGACACCAGCTTTACCCTTCAACTTCCTTCCCCTCAGCAGAGTCGTCTGAAGCCGGATATATAGAGAAGTGTGAAGTGGCTTCTCACATGGCTGAAATGTGTGAGAGTGCATGTGCAACCAAGAGTGCGAATGCTACAATAACGTGTATGTGTGTGTGTGTGTGTGTGTGTGTGTGTGTGTGTGTGTGTGTGTGTGTGTGTGTGTGTGTGAGACCATGCATTGACTTTAATAGCAGCTGATACAACATCATAGGGAGCCCTTGTCAACTTGATTACTCTGCACATGTTAAACAAAAATCAAAAAGATCAGTGACAGAAGGTGAAGGCAGAGAACAAAGCAAGCCACTTTTGTGTCACTTAAAATAAAAAAATTATGTATGTTTCCCAAATTGATTCTCTACAGGAGACACATATTTCACAGACAAAATTACAGAGTCTTTGTATAATTTTCTTTTCTTGCTTTGGGCTTTCTGAGCAGCTGAATCTCATTTACGGACGTGCAGCTCTGGTAGGTGTAATGATTCTATCATGAAGCAGGCTTTCACTCCATGTCTCGAAAAGACCAGAGACAATAATCTTCGAGGTTGCGTAAGCCTGACTTTGAACATCATTTCTTTCAAATTAGGCCATCTGACATCAAGTGTACACACACATGACACACGTGACACAGATTTTTACACACACCCACAAAGTACACACAAACCCACATAAACCATAAAAAACATATAATTCAAAATTAACTCAGTGGCACAGTGAGTATCAGCGGCACATGCTGTGTGGCACAGAAAAACAATCAGGCTATCTGCTGCTTAAAGTAGATTATTCAAATCATCTGCACTCAGCTGAATCGACTCGTGTCAGGAGATAAAACATGTTTGCTGCTTATTTGTAGCCTTGTTTTTAAAAGTCTGAAGCCTGGATCATCTTTAAAACAACAAGAATGGATTGTTAGATTAATGAAGACGTTTTTCTCGCCTATCCTATCAAGCAGAACCCAGTTTAGTTATAGCTTTGTGTTAAAATCAGCATATTTTTTCTATTTACCTCTGAATTTTGGTTTTATTTCTCCAGATTTTGATATGCATCTCTGATATGTTTGCAGCTACTTCAATATAGTTAAGGCGAACAGAATTTCATTTGTGACGCCCAAAGCACTGAAATCTGACATCAGAAAAGATTCAACAGCAACACTGTGTTTTGTAAAACATGTCCCTGTCATGCTGGATAATCCACAGAACTCTCTCAACACTTTGCACATGGACTTATCATATTTCCACAGTAACAGTTCGGCAGCAATAACCTCAGAGACGAATATCATAAAACCTGGAAAAATTAAACCAAACGTTTCTGCATGACGAGTAACCACGAAAGGTGAATGAGAAATGTTTTCAGAATCCGAGTGACTTGGTCCTTTAAAGTTAAATTAAAGTTAAACTGCATCACCTATCCTATAACATTGATGGATTGGCTTCAGTTCAGAACTGAAGAAGCCTTTTGGATGAGAGGCAAAATGTCTCAAGCAGGTCCAGTTGCCTACGATATAGCACTTAAGACTGTCAGATTTTGATACTTTTTTCAAAGTATGGTTTCAGTTCTCCTTGACACCTTTATATTACATGCATGTCTGACAGCAGGGTGGCAGCCCCACAAACCTTCTCAGTGCATTACCAGCCATGATGTAAACGTTTACATTAATAAAGATAACATTTAATTTTAATGCACTGATTCAGCATCCCACTTGTACATATGTAGGCTATGTGTGCTCACGATCTGTTGTTCTTTAAGGGGCAGACGTGCCAGTTACCTCCGCAGCCTTGTGCTACATTCATGTGAGGTTGGAATAATCTGAAAAACTTGTCCCTGATCAAATGTCATGGCTCACCTGATCTGTTTCCTTTGCTTTTTGTTATCATTGTAGTTTAACCGCTCTCAGTAATATAACCCATCTTCCTCATAGCGTTGATGTTGTTTCTACATTACAGCTTAAAACTCATCAACAAACAGAAGCTGACAGAACGACCATCCGTGGAGCATCCGAATGCACCATTGGCATTGGCTGGCATAGTCTCAACTCAGCTACAACTTAATCTGTCTTAATGTGTTCATTCAGTGTCATCGCTGTGCTACAATACAACACTATACGGATTACGACTCAGACGTTGGTTGGCTGACCTGGTACATATCAGACACAAAAGATTTGTTTAAAGAGATTTGTTCGTTCATTTCTGCCCATCACTAGTCCAACTCCCCAACATCTGTAAAATTGGTGAAGTTTTCCCGTAAATATGATAAATTTTAGACGACACACATCTAAATCAGACTCTGACTCTCTGCTGTAGTCTTTTTTTAACTGTATTTTGCCACACATGTTTTAGTATATGTACGTATTTCCACACCATCAAAATAGCATGGAAAATCTATTAGTCATTCAGCTGTTGATCTGGTTGTCCATCATATTCTACCACTTATTAAATTTTAAAACAAGACAGGACACAGTAAATCAATCAATTCAGTCAATTTTATTTATAAAGCCCAATATCACAAATCACAATTTGCCTCACAGGGCTTTACAGCATACGACATCCCTCTGTCCTTAGGACCCTCGCAGCGGATAATGAAAAACTCCCCCAAAAAAACACTTTAACGGGGAAAAAAAACCGGTAGAAACCTCAGGAAGAGCAACTGAGGAGGCATCCCTCTTCCAGGATGGACAGACGTTCAATAGATGTCGTACAGAACAGATCAGCATAATACATTAACAGTAATCCAGTCTGTGCAACTGAAGCATTTCTAATTTACCCATGGTTCATACTGCTCATCTTAGCTGCTGTTGTTTAATGTTTGTTGCTAATATTAAATGTACCTCTCAGTTTTACCAATTAAATGAGCCTCAAGCTTAAACATTTAAGGTCATGTCAGTTTCAGCATATTTTTTTGTCTTCGGTCAAATATTACTTGCTTCAAAAGTCAACTAGATGACATTCACAAATTACGATGGGAGCATTTCCTTAATTTTATTTCCCTTTTTCAGTCAATGGTTTATAACCAGACAATGAGTCATTTTATTTTCTGCATATACACAGTGCAACACAGTGTATGGAAAAAATGGTGCAAGGAATCTTGTTTTATTTTTAAGAAACTGCAATTCCAGCAGAGGATATACAGAGGATTTACTGTATGTTTACAGTAGGTATAAGTCAGAGGTTACAACACAAACATCTTGCAGTACTGTGTTTGTGCAACAGGATGAAACAGGACTTATTTGATCATATCAAGAGGTCAAAAGCTCTTGTTGTTTTATGTGGTTCAGCTCTATGATCTGGCATTGTGTTACTCAAATGAATCTCAGTGATATTAGGCAGACTGTTTCTTTTCCCAAATACCTGAAGGAGTGCAGTGTCCCACTTCAAACTTCTGCAGACCTGATGAAAATCATCTCTGCTTGCGTCACATCTTGTTAACGCGGCTGAAACTCCCCCTAGATCATTTTTACAACACTGTGTCTCTCTAAGCTTCCTGTGATGCTCAGACAAGACTCCAGACTAAAGGTCAGTGTCTGGGCTACAAAATGTATCTCTTCTTTCCTATGCCTGGGTATTTTCATTCGTTAACTTTTCTAAAGCATTTTTTTGTTTGATTATTTCTAACTTTGATTGATTTTTGGGATCATATCTGTTCTCAACATTAACAATATGCTGCTGTTGTTTTGGCCATAAACTTTTAATTTTGTAATAGTGTCTTTCCACTCCAAATCATTCAGTTTGCCCACTCTATGGGGAACTTTCTGACCTTAGCCCTGAAGATGTATTATACAGCTCGAAAGAACTCAAACTAGGCTGTAAATGTAGTAGAGAGACACAGATAATTTTGAAATTGGTGCAATATGACCAGAGAAAAAGAGGAAAAGAGCTGAGGCATTTGCTTTTGCTCAAGAGGAAGAAGACTTACATCTACCAGAATGCACTGCCCCACATCGGACCAATAAATGCTCCTGCTGGTGGATGATGTAATGCAGCTCAGCCCATGGTTTTTCCGCAGGAAATAATATTTGTAGCCTACATGTATACTGTCCCCTGGCATTTCTGTTTGCTTGTTTTATTGCGACACACTGGAAACAATATGGTGGCTGGCTGATTACAACAGATCTTAAATTACAGTTAAAACGTACGCTGGAATATATATATAACAGACTCTTGGTTTATATTTTGTCAGCACTGCTTAGTTTTACTGTTTGATCTCAGTTTTTTCAGCCTCAGTTTTTACAAAACAGGAAACAGTATTGTGACCACCTTCTTGTTCACAAATTCTCATGTTACATCCAAACAGTGCACTGAAATATGTTTCTGGAGACAGTTTAGTTCTGAAATATGCACTATAGTAACAGAATCTTGGTTTATATTAGATCAGCACTGCCTACTTTTACAGTTTAATCAGGGTTTGGTCTGAGTTTAAGAGAGAGAAAGAAAGTCTGTTGTGGCAGGAAGGGAAAAAGTGGTTAAAAATGGACAATATTCCTTTAAATGAATTAGTCAGTGTTTTGGCTGATACACTTTTTTATTTTCTTGCCAAGAGTTTGCTGAGTTTACTTACAGCCAGCACTGTCCCCTTGTAGTGACCATGAGGTTTCCAAGCAACCAACACAAACTTCAGGAAGTCATTGCTGCCAGCCAACAGTACTAAGGCTTCTTTACATATGATGACATTTATTGGTGCACTGTCCGGATGGACGGCAGGCAACTGGAGGCAAAGACTATGAACACTGCAAAGAGCTGTTTACGGCTGTTCCAACTGATCACACTGAGAAAAACAATAAGTACTTTGAGTCCCAAAGACAGTAGGATGTAGACGGCTGCGACTCAGGAGGTAGAGCGGGTTGTCCACCAATTGGAAGACCGGCGTTTCAATCCCCGGCTACTCCAGTCTGCATGTGGAAATACCCTTAAGTAACACTGAACCCCAAATTGCTCCAAATGGCTGTTCCATTGGTGTGTGAGTGCGAGTGAATGGTTACTGAGTAGCAGGCCGTACCTTGTGAATGGGTGAGTGTGACTCATGGTGTAAAAAGCCCTTTGAGTGGTCAGAATACCAGAAATGTGCCATGCAAGTACCGTCCATTTACCATTTAAAGGGTAGAAGTAAAAAAGTCACTGAGAAACAGCAATAGATGTGGATCCAGAACCTCCGTCTTAAGTCTGAAGTAGCAGAGTCAACTTATTTCAAGTGTAAAAGTTAAAGAGTTGTGTTCAACACTTCTCGAGTTGGATGCAATTACAATGTGCTGTGACAGCTTCTCTTTGTCTGTAACCACAACCTATTTTTTAATGGTGTTTCACCAGATCTCTGGGGACAGTTGACCTAGTAAGTAGAAAATTAGGTAAGGTTAGCTAATGTTAGCAAGTAACGTTAGCATTACAGTGGTGCATCCATGTACAGAGTCACCATATAAAAGACAGTTATACTCAAGCACATTTATTCAACCCGGCCAAAAACAAGATGGCAGTCTTTAATGTTGTGGACCCAACTACACACAAAATAGGTATAGGCCACTAGACCCTTGTAGGCTTTCATCAGCTTGCCATGTAATCTCAGTAACATCAGGAGGTTTAGACTTTAAAGGACGAGGTATGGATCACATCCAACATCTTATCTTAAAATATAATGACGAAAACTTTGTCTGTGTATGTGTGTGTGTCTGTTCCACGTTTTTCTCCTCACTGACTTGGTCAATCCATGTGAAATTTGGCACAGTGGTAGAGGGTCATGGGAGGATGCGAATGAAGCAATATTACATCAATTGGCCGAAGGGGGGCGCTATAGCAACCGATTGAAATTGTAAACTTTGAATGTGCATATCTCATGCCCCGTATGCCGTAGAGACATGAAACTTTGCACAGAGATGCCTCTCCTCGTGAGGAACAAATTTGCCTCAAGAACCCATAACTTCCGGTTATATAGATTTTCCGCCATTTTGATTTTTTTTAAAATCGATCTCTTCCTAGGAAGTTTGACCAATCTGCATGAAACTCGGTGAACATAATCTAGGGACCAATATCTAAAGTTCCCTCTTGGCAAAAGTTGGAAAATTTACTAAAACTGAGCTTCTGTAAGGCAATGAATATTGCGGAGGGCGTGGCTCATCA